>NC_142756.1:17454748-17763806 GCF_054948205.1 Urtica dioica subsp. dioica
TTCTTGTTACAGTAAATAAGATTTATTGTTTTCTTGTTACGGTAAGTAAGATTTACTATTGTTCTTGTTACGGTAAATAAGATTTACTGTTATTCTTGTTACGAAAAATAAGATTTACTGTAGTTTTTGTTATTGTTAATTAGATTTACTATTTTTTTTTTGTTATGGATTATATTATTTACTATGATAGTTAATAATATTAACTTAATGGTATTATTGGAATATTGAAATGTTGTCATGATAAATTGGCTATTTTCCTAAATATATAAATAGTTTGGCTATAATTTTAAAGTATGGGTGTTATTTTGGCTAATTGTTTAGCCGGCCCTTTTTTAAACTATATTGTTTTTTTATTATTTTTTAATGTTAGGAGGAATCACTAATCAGGTTTATACATTTTTTTTCTAAGAGGAATTTCATTTTGTAGACCTCAAAAGTAAAAAATATCAAAATTAGACTTCATAGTTGTAAAATATTTAAAATTGAACTTTTTACTTAAATCGGACAAAAATACATTTTAGCCCAATTTTTCTCGTTTCACTTTATCTCTCATTTCCAGTCAAAATGATATTCTATTTCTTTCGAATTTAGGATTTTGACTCTTAAAATGATCAAAATAATAATATTTTCATCTTTATTTCGTGCTGAAATATTGTAGAATAGTTTTGATAATGATTAGGGTGATTATTATATGATTTGGATTGATTTAGATCGGTTTTAGGAAAGTTAGGATTTTAAATTTGAGATTTTTTTATGATTCCGATGATTTAAGATGAAATCCGATAAAATCCATAGCTCTTTACGATGAAATTCGAAAATTTAAGATGATTTCAGATGAAATCCGATGATTATCGATGAAATATAATGATTTAAGATGGAAAAATGGGCCGAAATAGTATTTTTGTTCAAATTTATGTCAAAATTCCAGTTTTAGATATTTTGCAACTATGAGATTTAGTCTTGATATGTCTCCACTTTTGAGGTCTATAAAATGAGATTTATCTTTCTTAAACTAGACCTAATAATTATAAAAATATCAACAATATCCTCTTATTTAAAAAAAAACTATCTGAAAATGAACTTATGTTCTTATTTCTGACAAAAATATCTTCTAAGATCACTTAAATTTAAATCTAAATCTTTTTTTTTTTCATTTCTACCCTCTCTTCCATGGATTTCAACAAACTCCGACGATCTCCGAGAAACACGGGTGAAATTTAATTGTAAAAAAAAACATTTTTTTTTTATTTTAAACTCTTTCATTGAAGAAAATATTGAATTTCATCATATTTAATTTAAACTAATAAAACGATGATTTTTTTTTTACAGCAACAACTAAAAAAAACATATAAAATGTGGTGAGTATCCATGCCTTCTTTAATTACTTGTTAAACCACATATAAATTATATATTATTTGTATGTAGTTCATGAGTGCTTATTTTTAAGTTAAGTGTGCATTAGCTGAGCTCTTTCGTCCTGTTTTAGATTTTATGGATGTTTAGACAAGTTAAAACCAAACAAGCAAAGAATTTTCTACATAGTTTTAATAATTTAAATAATATAGTTTTATGATTTCATCGGAACATCAACTAGAAATTTCCATAAATGTTCCGAAGCTTATTTATTTTAGTTTGGAAAAATTGACATGCATTCTAGTAATTATGGGTAAATTATAAATTATGTTAGTGAATGTGGCTTTGACTTTATTTATTATTGGGCCGGCTAAAGAACTAGCCAAAATGACACCCCTACTTTAAAATTATAGCCAAACTATTAACATATTTAAGAAAATAGTCAATTTATCATGACAACATTTCAATATTCCAATTATACCCTTAGGTTAATATTATTAACTATAATAGTAAATAATATCATCCATAACAAAAAAAATTAGTAAATCTAATTAACAATAACAAAAACTACATTAAATCTTATTTGTCGTAACAAGAATAATAGTAAATCTTATTTACTGTAACAAGAACAATAGTAAATCTTATTTACCGTTACAAGAAAACAATAAATTTTATTTACCGTAATAAGAAGAACAGTAAATCTTATTTACCATAACAAGAACAAAAGTAAATTTTATTTACCGCAATATTTTGTAGTTAATCTAACGGGAAAAATATCAGAGATGAGGACTAGTTAATCTAACAGTAAATACGATTTACTAATTACCTCCGTGAACAATCGAGGACTAACAATCCGACAGTAAATCATATTAACCATTGAGTAAATCATTCGTTTCTATGGTAAATATGACTAGTTAATCTAACAGTAAATATGATTTACTAATTATTTCCGTGAACAATCGAGGACTAACAATCCGACAGTAAATCATATTAACCATTGAGTAAATCATTCGTTTCTATGGTAAATATGACTAGTTAATCTAACAGTAAATACGATTTACTAATTATTTCTGTGAACAATCGAGGACTAACAATCCGACAGTAAATCATATTAACCATTGAGTAAATCATTCGTTTCTATGGTAAATATGACTAGTTAATCTAACAGTAAATACGATTTACTAATTATTTCCGTGAACAATCGAGGACTAAAAAATCATATTAATCATTGAGTAAATCATTCGTTTCTATGGTAAATATAACAGTAAATCCGATTTACTGTTATATCGCTCTTCTCATAATTTTATCATGAAAATCGACGGTGCCGAAAAAAAAGGTCAATGATAAATTATTTATATCAGAACACAAGACTTTTCAACACAGGTACTCATAGTAGAACTTAAACAAGCATCTGTAACAGAAAAAAAAAAAACATCTGAAGCTACATTCTTAGCAGACACTAATACTGATTCAACCGAGTGGAATTCTAAACATCAATCTGAGCCAATTCGATAGCAAATTTAAACATCAATACTAAATTTTCTATCTATATATAGAGAGATATGTATGTGCAAACAAGCCTTTTCTTTTACCCATAGCCAAGCTCGCCCATGACAGTCCTTCCAACATATTTGGCGCCATTCTTCAGCATCGCCATCATAGCTATCGTCATCTTTTCCGCCACCTGGTGACTCCGCCGCCAGTCCCGGCTCCCGAAACCGGTCAAGTAATCCTTCACCTTAAAGCTGTTAAACGTTTCAAAACCCTAAGCACAAAAAAAAAACAAATCAAAGAGAGAAGAGCTCGAGATCAGATTTCCAGAGAAGTAGAACCAGAGATGTCGGAGATGGTGAACGTAAGGCCGGCGAGGGAAAGCGCGGTGGCGGGGGGCGGCGGCTGAGGAAACGGAAGGAGCTCGAATCTCTCGACAAATGCTCCGAAATCCACTCTGTGGATCGGATTAATTACTCCGGCTCTTCTTCTCCGGCGATTTTCGGCGGCTACGATGATGACGACGATCCCGGCGACGCCTACCCCGACGGCGATCCAGGTCTTAGGGTTGGAAGATGCGCTGGCCTTTGCGAGCTAGAGAGGACGCGACGCCCGGCGTGGGGATGGAGTTCGCTGAACAGCTCTGAGATGGATTCTTTCAGCTACGAACAGCTCTGAGACCGATGGCACGAGTCTCATCGGAGACCGAACACGATTCCGAAAGTGAAGCTATCAGAGATCGCGATGAGTATATGCGGTTCGTGTTCGTCGCGTTAGGACCACCATTATCGCCGCGGAGAAGATCGTCGCCGGGATCGAAAAGATCGCCATTTAATTTGGGTCAAAGCTCATAGTTGAAAAAGAAGATCGATTCAGAGAGAAAGATGATAGTTTGGATATTGAGGAAGGGTATTTTTGGTACTTTGTCTAATATGGAGCTATTTGCCTAATAAACTGATACTTGGGCTAATATTTTAGAACGCCTCTCCTCAAGTGGCTATTTCTTTACAAATCTCTTTATTATTCTATCAAATTTGTTTTTATCCTCTTATGTAAAGGAAATTAGTTTTGTCATTTTAGATGATATTATTCATTAATGTTTATGTTTATATTTAAATAAGTACATGTATTAGTATTCATTAATGATTAACTTGTATTACGTGAATTGAGCAAGGCCTACAGTGGGATCTAACATAAAGAGCGTCTGTTCATTCTTTGCCTCTGACAACGGCGAAGAAGAACTGAGGTATTTGAGTTCCATTGAATTTGGACTAACATACCGAGGAATATGGTCACCTTCATCAATTTTAAGTTGAGAATGAGTTGTTGAAACCTGGAAATTGATATGAGATTTAGGATTTTGGCTTTCTAAATTAGGTATATTATAACGGGTACATCAACAATAAGACGAGAGAATTCAAATTTCGGGGGAAATTTAAAACCCTTACATTAGTATTTTTTTTCTTTAAAGAAATAGAAATTAAACTAAATATGATATATTTAACTGAAATAAAATTGATTATGACTCTTTTTTTTTTAGGCAGCTTTGCTGCATGGGGATTGAACCCACGACCTCCACACAGGAGGTGGTGTGGAATTACCACTAGGCTATCCTAGGTACCACTTGATTATGACTCTTTAAATAAAATAAAATTGAATATGACGATTTGAAATTTAATAAATTCAATATAACTCTTTAAAATTAAATAATTTTAATAAAAATCAAAGTTTTACATACATTTGATGCTAAAACTATATAAAATTTATACTTAAAATAGTAGTTAAGTAATAATTAAAGTTAAAAAATAAAAATGTCAAAATTAATTGACAATTTTTGTATATATGTATCGTATTTTTATGTAAAAACTATTTAACGATTGAGGAAACCGTCTATATGATTCAAAGGTTATTCTTCGTGAATTGTGAGTGTTCAATATAATCTAATGACGCTATTGTTACTAAAACACTAAACACATTGATAGATATATTAAGTGAAAAAAACTAATTTATAGTATGTATACTATTTGAATTAGTAAATGAAAACAACTAATTTGATACATTGGTATACAAAAATTCAATGGTTGTTCACATAAATTGTAACTGTTCAATATAATTAGATGACACTATTGTTATGAAAACACTAAATATACTAGTTGACTTAGTAATTGAACACAATTAATTTACAATATATACATCTGAATTAGAAATTGAAAATAACTAATTCGATAAGTTGTTATACACAACTCCAAAGATTATCTCTCGTGAAGTAAATTGGTATCAACTATATATTTTTCTACGTGAATTTATGTTGAAAAAAATATAGTTTATTTCATGTCGGAACAATATCAAAATTTATTAAAAAAAATTTGAATAGGTTGGTCTACGTGAAAATATATATATATATATATATTTATATATATATATATATATATGTTACGGGATAAATTAGTCAGACTCCGAGCAGGGTAGTCGGACTACCGAGCAGCGAGAAGAATCCAGCACCGAGCTCAGGTTAAGTAAACCCAAGGGCCATCCATTGAAAAGGAACGAACCGTTCATAAGTTAAGAACGAAACCCACCGATCAGAACTTCGAAGAGAAGAGAAGAACGTGGGTCAAAGACTAGTCAAAATCAATAGAAAACATGTTTCAGACTCTAAAACGCACACCTTGACGGTTCAGGAACCATACGAAGAGTATTAACCGTCCACCTCAGCGAGAGGCAGTTACCCAAAACCGTCCAGAACGTGGGATTGATCACCCCACGTTCCTCAGAATAACCGTCAAAGACACGACCACGAAGCTACACCAGACGAGTATAAATAGAAGACGCGGCACAGAACGAAGCACGGACTTTTTTTTACACACTTTCTTTCACTTGGAATCTCTAGAAAACACTGCTCTCTTGTATTAGATTCGTCTGTATAAAGAGAAAGTCTTGCCTAAATCACCTCTGTACTCGGAGTCCTCGTACTCGGAGTCTGTGTATTTTCGTGAGATATTGTTGTACTAATTTTACAGGTTAACAGTTGGCGCTAGAAGGAGGGCAACCAGCTGAAGAATATGGCTAGTTCGTCCGCACCCGTGAACGCCGTCTCTAACCAGGAGACGGAGATAGAGCACCATAACCGCACCCTGCCTCTCACCTCGGAAGAAATAGCTGAACTCCTTCCGGAACCCAGCCTCGAAGAACAATTCAGACAGATGCAAGAGCGTCTCTCGGTCTTAGAGGCAAATAACAGAGAATTGAAGAGAAGGCTGCAGGCGAAAAGGGTCACACTGCGAAGCGCGATAGTGATCCCAGATGAAGAGCCCTCACACCGATCAGGGAAAGAACCCATCGGGCAAGATCCGCAGGTTAAGAAACCTCGGAAACATGCTAGAGATCAGTATGAGAGGATGGAAGATGATTCTGAGTCCGAGAAGGAGTAGTACAGTCAGGAAAAGATTCCTGATCGGTACCAGCCCATCATGGACAAAGGACATTCAAGCACTTTCAGGCACAGCTTAGAAAGCTCGGAGACCGAAGACAGTGCAAGCACCAACAAAACAAATCTTAGAAGATTGGAACGTCGGATCGAAGAGGTAGCCCTAGGTCAGAAGGAGTCTGTTCCGAAAGTCGGAGAAGCTATCTCCCCTTTCACGGCCCGCGTGTTAGAACATCCGTTGCCTGATCGTTTCAGGATGCCAAGCATCCCAGTATACGATGGAAAGACCGACCCGGGAGACCATATAGACACATTTTCCTCTTGGATGCTGCTACAAGGAGCCGGACCAGAAGTTATGTGCAGAGCTTTCTCTATCACTCTGACTGGCTCAGCCAAAAGATGGTATAGAAAATTAAAGCCAAACTCCATAGGATCCTGGAAACAGCTATCTAGAAAATTCATGGAACAGTTTGTCGGCTCCAGCTCAGGGAAAACTCCCAAAGAAAGACTGCTGGCGGTAAGACAAGCCCATGACGAGTCTCTAAAAGATTTTATTAATCGCTATTCGGAACAAGCTCTTCAAGTTGACGATCTGAACGAAGACTTTAAACTCTTCGGGATCTCCTCTGGCGTCCGAACAGAATCAGAATTCTGGTGGTCACTTCAGAAGACTAGTCCAAGGGATTACAACGATTTTCTGAAGAGAGCTCAGAAATATATCAACGCGGAGGAAGCAAGGCTGGCGGCAAGAAAAGCAAAGCCGCCGAAGAGCTACCGAGAAGAGCATAGGGAACGACATTCTGAGGACAACCTCCCACCAAAGAAGAGCCGATCGGGAGCAGGACCTCTGAAACCTTTTTCCAGTAAGTTCGATAAATATCATAAGCTCAATGCCCCGATAGAGGATATATTTAGCCTTACACAGGACAAGGAAGATTTCCCTAAGCCAAGGCCGATCAAGAAAGATATCTCAAAGAGAGATAAAACAAAATATTGCGCTTTCCACGCGGACATCGGTCACCGCACTGCCGACTGTTTCAACCTCAAAGAAGCCATAGAAGCTCTAATCCGAAGAGGAGCGTTGAAGAAATTCAAGGCCGAGCAAGGGGAACAAGAGGAACATAAAGGTGAGGCGTATGCCGAAATCTCACTCATAGTCGGAGGACCACATGTGGGAGGAACTTCAAGGAGCGCTCAAAAGAGCTATGTAAGGGAAGCCTACGCAGGACCCCGGCAGATCTTGTTTACAGCCGAGCAGAGGCCTAACAAGATAGCCAAATCTAGCTCGGAGCCTATCACCTTTACAGCAGAAGATGCTCGGTGGGTGATGTATCCTCACAACGATCCATTGGTCATTTCGGCTCTAATCGGCAACAGGAATGTACATCGAATTTTGGTGGACACTGGAAGTGCTGCTGACGTGCTCTATGAAGACACGTTCAATAAGATGGGTCTTAAGCAAGACGCGTTGGCTCCTTCCCCTGAAAATCTCTATGGCTTCACATGAGATTCAATCCAGCCTAAGGGATTAGTCTCACTCCCAATAACTGTGGGAGAGAACCCGAGGAGTAAAACCACCAACACAACGTGGATAGTGGTCCCCGGAAAATCTTCGTTCAATGCGATCATTGGCAGGCCGACCTTGCAGTCCCTCGGGGCCGTCGCGTCGGTAGAATATTTGAAGATGAAGTTCCCTACCGAGCACGGGGTAGGTGAAGTAGTCGGAACTCATGCTATCGCAAGGAGCTGCTATGCGAATTATCTCAAAGAGAGTCAGGACAAAGATGTCCACAAGGTTATGATGATCGACTCAGATTTTGACCCACGCCTCCCGAGCCGAGAAGAAATTGGCCCAGGAGACAAAGTCGAGGAAGTCGCCCCAGACCCAAAGCAACCTGAGAAGAAGCTCAAGATTGGAAAATATCTTGAATCAGGTACCAAAAGTAACTTAATTACTCTCCTATCTAATAGCTTAGATATATTTGCCTGGTCACAGTCCGACATGACGGGGATAGATCCTCAAATAGCATGTCATAGGTTAAATATAGATCCTAAAGAAAAACCTATCAGACAAAAGAGAAGGGCTTTAAACTCCGAAAGGTATACTGCTCTAAAAGAAGAAGTAGACAAACTGATTTCTAACGGATCAATAAAAGAAACTAAATATCCTAAATGGGTAGCCAACCCCGTCCTGGTCAAGAAACCTAACGGGAAATGGAGAACTTGTGTAGATTTTACAGATCTGAACAAGGCTTGCCCTAAGGATAGTTTTCCTATGCCGAGAATAGATCAGTTAGTAGATGCCACGGCAGGCCATGAAATCCTAAGTTTCATGGATGCCTACTCTGGCTACAATCAAATCCCTATGTATGGTCCCGACCAGGACCACACGGCATTCATAACTGATCGGGGGCTATACTGTTACACGGTAATGCTTTTCGGGTTAAAAAATGCTGGAGCAACATATCAAAGATTAGTAAATCGAATGTTCGCCGAATTGCTCGGGATTACGATGGAAGCATACATCGATGACTTATTAGTTAAAAGCCGAAAAATAGTTGAACATACGAATGATCTTAGAAGATCATTCGAACTTTTAAGGCAATATCGCATGAAACTAAACCCTCTAAAATGTACGTTTGGTGTCTCTGCAGGTAAATTCTTAGGTTTCATCATTCATGAACGAGGCATTGAAGTGAATCCAGAAAAGATCACAGCCCTATGGAACATGAGACCACCACGAAACATCAAAGAAGTGCAAAAACTGACAGGATGCATAGCTGCATTAAGTCGCTTTATCTCTCGGTCTACCGACCAAAGTATTCATTTCTTCAATATACTCAGAGGCTCCAAGGAATTTGAATGGACCAAGCAGTGCGACGAGAGCTTCGAATCTCTAAAGGAACACTTGGCATGGCCTCCGACTTTAAGGAAAGTGCAGGAAGGAGAGCCCCTGGAGATCTACCTAGCCGTCTCGGAACATGCAGTAAGTTCAGCGCTGATCAAGAATGAGGGAAAACACCAGGTCCCGGTTTATTATACTTCGCGGCGCCTTAACGAGGCGGAAGGAAGATACCCGGAACTCGAAAAGCTAGCTTTCGCCCTCATCACTGCTTCTCGGAAGCTAAAACACTACTTCCTCGCACATCCGATTACGGTCCTCACCAATTTCCCACTGCGCCAGGTGCTGCAAAAGTCTGACGTGTCCGGAAGGCTAATGAAATGGTCAATTGAGTTGACACAATATGACATACACTTACAGCCCCCGACCAGCAATTAAAGGGCAGACAGTCGCTGACTTCATTGCAGAATTCACATACAGGCCAGTTGAATTCCCGATTTGGGACATGTATGTAGACGGAGCAGTAAACGAAAAGGGGTCCGGGGTCGGAATTGCGCTATCCCGTCCAGAAGGAGACAAGGTAAAATTCGCTTTAAAATTCGATTTTAATACTTCGAACAATGAAGCTGAGTACGAAGCTATGATACATGGGCTACAAATAGAAAAAGATTTAGAAATAAAAAAGCTCAAAGTATATTCGGATTCTCAGTTAATTGTTAATCAAATGAAATGTGAATTTCAGGCAAAAGGCGAAAAGATGTCGCTATATGCCGAGAAAGCTAGAAACCTAGCAAGCAAATTCGAACTTTGCGAGATCACCCAAGTCCCAAGGGCCAAGAACGAAGAGGCCGACACATTAGCAAAGCACGCCACTCAAGGATCAGACTCGGAGTCAATCCCAGTGATCAAAATTGGGCAGCCCAGCATTGAGCAAGCCCCCCATGTGCTTCAGGTCGAGCGACGAAAGTCTTGGCAAGCTCCGATCAGGGAATACTTGCAGCACAGAACTCTACCCAAAGAGAAAAATGAGGCTAGAAGTTTGAAGTTCAGAGCTGCCCGATATTTCCTCGAAGGTCAGAATCTCTACAAAAGGGGATTTTCCCGAGCTCTACTCAAATGCCTAGATGAAGACGAAGCCGAGTACACTCTCAGAGAAATCCATGAAGGGATATGCGGAAGTCACATCGGATGCGAAGCATTGGCACAAAAGATCATCCGACAGGGACTCTACTGGCCAACATTAAAGACCGATGCTCGGCACATGACGCAAAGATGCGTCAAGTGTCAAAAGTTTTCAAACATACCGAGGCTTCCACCTAATCCCCTCATCTCTCTCTCATGCCTGATCCCGTTCGCAGAATGGGGAATAGACCTAATCGGAGCTTTGCCAACAGGCCGAGGCGGATACACGTACGCGATTGTAGCCATCGATTATTTTTCAAAATGGGTTGAAGCTGAGCCCTTAAATAAAATAACGGCCCATGCAATTGAGAAATTCGTATGGAAAAATATCATTACTCGGTTTGGAATACCAGTCAAAATTGTATCCGACCACGGAACTCAGTTCGACTGTGATTCCTTCAAAGGCTTTTGTGAAAAATATGGCATTAACAAAGTTTTTTCTACACCAGTCAGACCACAGTCCAACGGATTGGTGGAGGCCGTCAACAAAACAATAAAACACGGCATGAAAACGAAGTTAGACGAGCAAAAGTCAGAGTGGGTAGATATGCTCCAAGAAGTCCTCTGGTCATACAGGACCACCGAGCACTCCGCAACTGGCGAAACGCCTTTCTCCCTCGCATACGGTTCCGACGCGGCCATACCGACCGACGTCTTAATACCAACAATGAGAAGAGAAAATTACTCAACAAAGGTAAACAACGACATGCTTGAAATTAGTCTAGACCTGTTAGAGGAAAAAAGAGAAAATGCCAGATTGAGAAATCTAGCTAACCAACAAAAGGTTTCTCGGTATTTCAACAGGAAGAGTTTTTCTCCACACCAAAATCCACCAGGAAGGAGCCTTCAACGCAAACTGGGAAGGATCCTACATCATCCGAGAAGACTTCGGAAACGGGGCCTACCGACTACAACAGTTGAGCGGCGATATGGAGAAAAACCCCTGGAATGCTGAGCACCTTCGCCGATTTTACGTTTAAGTTTTTTACTCGTTAAATTTTCAAAAAAACGGCTTGGTCGCGTGTATCGCGATTACATTTTCAAAAAGCGGCTTGGTCGCATGTATTATGTTTACAATTTCAAAAAGCGGCTTGGTCGCGCGTACTTATAATTTCAAGTAATTGTTTTTCTTTCGATCTTCTACTCGGAATTAGTTATAATTTCAAGTAATCACGTACTTATGATTTCAAGCAATTCTTCTACTCGAAATTATCTTTTGTTTCTCTACTCGGAATTAAATCACATTGCTTGTATAATTTCAACAAAGTAAACTGGGCGGCTGGTTAACTAGCAAACAGTTGTTTAGAAAACTTAAAATTTAAATAGACCTAGTTATACTTTACTTTGCCAAAATTCGAAAATACTTTTTGATTTTTCTTGTCGAAGTCAGAAACAGAGATCCGACCAAGGATCGATTGTCCAAAACCCGAGCGGTTTAACCAAAATTACATAAAGATCCGACCACGGATCAATTGTTCAAAACCCAAGCGGGTTAGCTGAAAAACAGAATACAAAAATATATATATATATATATATATATATATATAAATCTACTCCTGATCGGCTCCCCCATCCGCGTCATCGCTAGCTCTTGATTCCGAGTCCTCATCAAGGTCCGTAGTATCCAAAGTAGGATTCTTCGGGCCAAGGATCCGAACGGCCTCGTTCATCCCAGCGGCATAAAGGTCATCGCGCATGTTGCGATAATCCTCGGAAGCTTTGTATTCTTCCACCGCCGCCAAACGAGCAGCCTCGAGATCTGCTTGGAATTTCTGCGTGAGCGCCGCGAGCTCCGATCGGGTCTTCACTGTCTCGTCCCTGGCCACATCCCTCTCCTTGAGGAAACGATCGTTCCGTTGTCTCAAAGACGTGAGCTCGGAGCCCAGTGATCCGACAAGGCCGACCACAACAACGAAAACCTATAGTAAACAAAAGGTCAAGTTACAAAATTGGTTAAGGAAAGGAAAGAGACACCGACTAGTTGAGTAAAAACGTACCGAAACTGCGGAGTCGGTGACCTGGTTAAGCCTCTCTAAAGGCTCAGACCCGAGAACCGCTTGGGCCCTCTCGGCAGGAAGACGCTCACGCAGGAAGGTAACAATCGGATTCAGGTGGTCGGACGCAGAAGAGGGTTCGGCCGGGCTCGGAAGTTCCGAAGCCTTTGAGGCAGACGCGGTCGCCCGCTTACTAGCAGCCGAAGCTTTGGAAGCTTTAGTACGTTTCGGGTTAGGAGGAACCTGCTCGGGAGCGGGTCTCTTCTTTGCCATACGTGCAATTTCTGTTAAGAAACAAAAAGAGTAAGAACGAGAAAAATTTGAACATAGGCGACTTGATAAAAGGCGAATAAAATGCTCACTCGAGTAGGGATAATAATAGTATTCCTCGAGCAAGTCTGGGTCCGACAGCACAAACGTCGACCGATCAGCCTCCGAAATATCAAAGATCTCTGAGTGGAGTGGCCGCTCGTCCTCGGGATACTGTGGAAGGGAACCTAGAACCAAATATGAACATATGAGAAAACCAGAACAAAAACCTGATCCGGTTTATCAAATAAAAATTCTGAACCAGAGTCACACCCAGTTCCGAGAACGAAGCTCTTATGGGCACCTCTCATAAGAGGCATTCCCTTCAACCCAAAAGAAATGGTCCTTCCAATTTTTCTGGCTGGATGGAAGGCGGGTAACCACCTTTGACTGATCATCATTGGCCCGAGCATAATAGTAGCCATGCTGCCCTGGAGCCGACTTAAACGAATAATACAGCGAAAAATCTTGCAAAGTAACAGGGCGATCATAGACCTTAGCCCATAGTACAGCCATCCCAACAAAAATCTTATACACATTGGGGACGAGCTGGGTAGGGGAACAACCCAGGTCGGAAACAAACTGGGAAATTAGAGGATGCATCGGCAACCCTCCGATCACGTTCAAAATAGCCCTATTGAACGCTACTTTCCCGGCTGGAGGCTGATCGGCCCTTTCATGTTCCAAGGGCGCCGAAATGATAATCCCCTCGGCTATCTTAAATTCCTCCCTCAGTTCTCGTATATATTTCTCGGTAACCCGAGAAGTCCAAACCTTGGCCGAAAACTGGCCCTCTTTCCGTTCAAAGACCAAGGCCTCATCCTCTTCCTCTGGAAGATCAACCCCAAAGGTCCTCCCACTTGGACCCAGAATACCTTGAGAACAGCCCTCTCCTCGGTCTTGCGAAAGAGAAAGGCTCATCGTATCACGAGATTCCGACCCGCTCTCCCTCGAAGAAGCGGACGAAGACGATATCTCCACAACCATGGTGTCCCTACACGACAGGGAAGACGAGTCAAAAACCTTTTTCTCGTTATCAACCCCCTCGGACTCAGGACTGGGATACACGCATGATTCATCATATGCCATAACAGGGCGGTCCCATCCGATCTCTGGGACATGATACCAAACGAGACTCCTGAGGAAAGGAAACTTGGACCCATCCAACAAAGTAACGCTATCGGGATCAGGCTCCGATCGCCGAACGACGCGAGGATCAAAGCTTAGATCAGGACGCGCAAGTCCTCCCATAGCCCTAATGAAGCTGAGAAACTAAGATCCCTAAAGTCCGAAGGGTCCGAATACGAGAAATGAAGGAAATACCGATCGCCGAATAACGATCTTAAAACAAAAGGAATGTATCAGATCAATGATAAAAAGACCTTACCCGCGAGATTGAAGATCGGAAGATCCGAGCAAAAGTGAGAGAGCTAAGCGCACAATCTGAATAAGCAGATCAAGCCGAGAACGCTCTGAGACTAAAATTTAGAAGAAAAAGCGAAATGAAGTCAAAAGTTGAGAAAATGCCTTATATAAAGACCTCACGAACGGCAAGGATTAAGCTTGTCCAAGAAGCCAAACACATCTGACCGTCGAAGCAAAAAGACGCTACGGTACAGTAATGCCAAATGACAAACGACGTCGTCCTGCAAAAAGAACAAAAGAATGAAGAATTCTACTCGGATCTTCCCGAGACAAGTAAGCAAAGATGAACACGGTCACGAAGCAGACCGAAATAGTTCCTTACCATTTTTGCTAAAAAAACTAAGAAACTGGAGGGCAGCTATTACGGGATAAATTAGTCAGACTCCGAGCAGGGTAGTCAGACTACCAAGCAGCGAGAAGAATCCAGCACCGAGCTCAGGTTAAGTAAACCCAAGGGCTATCCATTGAAAAGGAACGAACGGTTCATAAGTTAAGAACGAAACCCACCGATCAGAACTTCGAAGAGAAGAGAAGAACGTGGGTCAAAGACTAGTCAAAATCAATAGAAAACATGTTTCAGACTCTAAAACGCACACCTTGACGGTTCAGGAACCATACGAAGAGTATTAACCGTCCACCTCAGCGAGAGGCAGTTACCCAAAACCGTCCAGAACGTGGGATTGATCACCCCACGTTCCTCAGAATAACCGTAAAAGACACGACCACGAAGCTACACCAGACGAGTATAAATAGAAGACGCGGCACAGAACGAAGCACGTACTTTTTTTTACACACTTTCTTTCACTTGGAATCTCTAGAAAACACTGCTCTCTTGTATTAGATTCGTCTGTATAAAGAGAAAGTCTTGCCTAAATCACCTCTGTACTCGGAGTCCTCGTACTCGGAGTCTGTGTATTTTCGTGAGATATTGTTGTACTAATTTTACAGGTCAACAATATAACAACTCTTTTGTGTTAAGTTTATTCATCATATTTTCTAATATATTGACATAAAACTAATTTTATTTTATCATAGTTACTATTTTATATTTTTTGTTTTTTTATAGCTATTTTAAATCACTTTATTTATTGTGTTTGATTGGTCATAATTGGATTAGTTTGTCATAATCAGAGGTGGATCCGCATTGACCACGGGGAAAATTTCCTAAATACCTTATTTTCATATCGTAAATTCTTAAATGTTTTTAATTTTATAAAATTTTATAACTACCTCATCTATTTTATAAAATTTCATATTCATTTCATTTTTTTTTTTTATAAATTTCATATATACCTCATTTGTCTTTAAAATAAAGGTGATGCTGCTAAATAGCTAATTTTAAGTTTGAGTTTGTCAATATAGCCAAATTTTTCAAAGTTGAGGCAAAGTAGCCCAAAATTTAAAATACCCAAAAATACCCTTATGTGAACCGCGTGTGAAAGAATAGAGATACAGCCCGATTCATCATTCTTCGGCGAGGGATATGGTCGACAATCCTCTTCAACAATCCTCTCGTCTGAGGACGCGGAAACCAGTCGGAACAGTGGTCTCTCCGACGCGACGGAGGGGTTCCCTGTGAAATCCCAAATTTTAAGCTTAATTAATAGGTTAAAATATTTGTGTCGAGTGACGTTAGTATTTTTTTTAGTAAAGTAGTAGTGAATGATTTATTTATGTGGTAGTTTTTGAAGTTTTAATTTTTACGTGTGCTTTAGTGTGTTTTTGAATTTTAATATACTCTTTATATTATAAATTATGGATATATATATTGTATATAAATTATATATATAACTAAGTTATGTATATATATGTTATATATATTATATGATTATATATATTATATATATACTTAAGATTAATCTGTTATTATTATATGTACGTATGTATAAATGGTGATTATGTATATATTATTATTTAATATATTGTATCATATAATATAATATAATATAATATAATATTATACTATAAGTCAGCGTACATAACATATATATTTATGTATAAGAAAAATAATAATTAATATATCAAGAGTATGATTAGGTTTGAGCTTTTAGAGTTTAATCAAGCCTTATATATTACATCAAATCCTTTTTTTTTAACACTTTCTCTCAGTCATCTTTCTTCCGTTTCTCTTTTTCTTTGAAAATTCGCAGCCCTAGATAGACAACTCAATCATTGAAAAAAAAGGGTATGTATTTCTTCTATCTGGTTCGGATTCAATGAAACATCGTTTCTTAAAACGCTTTCCGTGGTTTCAAAAATCATTATTTTTGTGTGTGTGATTGTTCGGAATGTGTTTGATATGATATGACATGACGATATGTGAGTTTATGTTATCTTATGCTGTGTATTAGAATATCTATAGCACGTCTTATTTTTCTAGCTATGTTATCAAGTATGTTTATATCTTATGTCGCTCATGCATTTAACGTAATAAACAAAATTAATAAGTTAAGTAAGCAAGAGAGTCGTACCGCCTCAAACTACAAAAGTAACTAGAGGAATTTCTTCAGCCGAATTACGGGCTCACATAGAGAGTTCCTCATACGTTTATGTATGTGACGGGGCATTCTATGGGAGGTCGCAGCCTCATGGTTCGTTTCCAAAGTGTACACTGAAATCGGTACGGCTTCTCTAGGGGACCCCCGAATTAAAATACGATAGACTTTTAATAGGGTATCTCATGTCACGGTTTAAATGAAAATACTAATAACCGGTTCATGCATTTTTATTACTTATGTTTTGTGAGTTATAGTTATTCTCGCTGAGCGTTAGCTCACTCTATGTATATACATGCGTGTTGTAGATTAACAACATATGAACACATGAGGAGGGTGAATCAGCGGCGGCGACAACGAGATGGTTGAGTTATGGTTACCGTTTTCGAAAATAAAAGACTTCCACTTTGCTTTCAGTTTTTAAATAATCCAAACCCAAGGGTTTATTTTTCATGGTTTAAATTATGCAATTCAATTCCGTTAAAAGTTATGACTTTCTTTATGGTATTATCTACAATGGTATTTTTTTTGTTTTAATTTCGATTATGCAACTTCGATTTTTTGTTGTTGTTTTAGTTCACCAAGTTTTTAAATGAAAATTTATTTTTAGGTCATGAGTATTCAAACTTTATATTCCAAGTTATGTTTAAAAAAAAAATTTCCTCAAATTTTCTTAAGGCTTAAAAAGTTAGATAAGTAGGATGGTCCGAAAAGTCGGGTCGTCACATGCCTGACCACCACGGCAGCGGCTTCGTCGCTGAAGAGGTCTTGGGAGGTGAGGTGGTGCAGCAAAAGGGAGGGGTGGAGAAGTTGACAGCCATGCTTTCGGAGCAGATGAGCAAGACTCTGGTGGAGGAGTCGGTTTGCGAGGGACTTGGCAAGGCGGAGGACGCCGCCGGCGCATGCGTGGTCGAAGAGGTGAGGGAGTCTCTGGGCAGTGAAGCTCTAGAACAGGACGACCTCGACAGGCATGGCGAAGCATGAGTCCGTCGGAACCCTTAAATCCCCAATCAATGGATCTCCTACAAGCATACGTCGTCGAAACCCCCAAAATCCCTAGATCCCCACTTAGCTGAAATTGGCTCCTCTGGTTCGGAATCTCCCGCTTTGAAGCAACGCAAAACTTGCTCTTATTCCGATGAAGTTCGACCTTGTCGGCGCCATCAATGGCGATGCCGAGGTTGGAAGGAAATCGAGGTCGGAGAGAGGAATTCTTAGTTCTAGGGCTTGGCGGTGAGTGGGCTCGGTAGTCTCCAGATTGCCGTATGTCGATCGTCATCACCACCACCACCATCATTGTTTCCCGTTTTTGCCGTTTTTTGATTTTTAGAGTTTTTGTTATTGAACAGTGGATTGAATTTTTTGAAAGCAAGATTAAATATTTTGACACGCATTTTCTTCTTCTTCTTCTTCTTCTTCTTCTTCTTCTTCTTCTTCCGTTTTTGGTTTTGAGTGTTTTTGTTATCGAACAGTGGATTAAATTTTTTTAAACCATGATTAAACATTTTGACATCTTCTTCTTCTTCTTCTTCTTTTCCTTTTTCTACTTTTGGTTTATCGAAGAGTGGATTAAATAATTTGAAAGCAATATTAACGTTTTTAACTTCTTCTTCTTCTTCTTCTTCTTCTTCTTCTTCTTTGTCTACTTTTGGTTTATCGAAGATCGGATTAAATATTTTGAAAGCATGATTAAATTTTTTGTCATCTTCTTCTTCTTTTTCTTCTTCTGATTTATCTAATAGTGGATTAATACAGAAAGTATCATGGATTAAAATTTTGGAAACCTAGATTAATTATTTTTAAAATAATTAAAGCTATATTAGTACTTTTACATTATAAGTGGCTAAAACTCACTAACTTATGAAACATTTGCTATTTTGCTAAACACTAAGTTTGAAATGGCTAGTTCATACAAAAAATCCTAAAAATAATTCCATAATTGTGAATTTTGCATATATTTTGTCCACATGTCTAATTTTTTCTTTATTTTTTTTTTCTAATTGTGTATTTGTGGTGTTAAAAATTTATTTTGTTCATTCTTTACCCTCCATACATTTTTGTAATTTTTTGGTCGGTGGCCTAATTTTTTAGAATGCTTGTAATTTTGTTCATTCCATGTTGTTTCTTCATTTAAATGACATTTTTGAGTTGATTATATATTATATATGGATCTATGTTGGTATAGTGCATTGTGTGTAGGTATAAATTTATATTATAATTTTATTTTTATAACTTTTTTTTTGCGTTTTCATTATTTTGACTTGTGTAGAGGAATTTACTTACAAATTAATTTAGTTAGAGATAATTTAAATATTTATTCAGGGATATCGTAGTATTTTTTTTTATATATAAATCACGTTGTTTTGTATTTTGATTTAAACAAATATATATTTTGAGATATTATTACTTTTTCTATCAATTTAATTTAGATATCTTTATGAAATAAATTACACATTATATGTATCTCCAGACACCTTCGACTTTAATTTTTGGTTCTACCCCTGATTATAATTGTGATTTGTGTCGATCCTTTGGTATTTATGCTATTATTATCGTGTTGTTTCGAATCATAATCGTGTTAGTGTTTCTGTACTAATTAAAAATCAGTTATTGAAATCTAAATTTTTTTAAAACCATTATTGTGTGTTTCTGTCAAGACAAAAATTGCCATCCCTTCAAATGCAAAACAATTAAGTGTTAACTAATATCCAATTACTTTATTAAAAAAAATTGATACCTTTTGCTCGGAAAAAACAAAAACTGATATTTAATTGGAGGTCTGACCACTATTCCCACCCGCAGGAATATATTGGCCAAGATGGGCCGCATGATAGTGTGGGCCCACCAACTTACCCAATTTTCAGAAATTCTGTTTCGATTTTGATTTTGTTTTTGGTAACATGGATATATTACTTGTTATTGGCAATAATTGAAATCTCGCATCTCACAGCCATAGAAAATCCATTCGAAAATCAACTTAAAAAAATAAAAATCATGTTTGAACATTTACCATGTAGAAATGATGGAAGACGACGAGATTTGAGCAAAAACGAACAGCTGACGGACGAGAAACGCTCCTCTCGCGCGAGATTTAGGGAGATCTGAGCACATCTGGGCATGACAAGGGCGAGAAACGCAGAGCTCTTTTTCCGCCTGATTTTGCGGAAATCTTGGGAGAATGAGCGAAAAGAAGAAAGGTCACCACTTTTTGATGACCGAGAAATTGGAAAAACTTTGGCGCGAGAACTACCGCGAGAAACACTATGATTCACGAGAGATTAACAATATCCTTCTTGCGTTACTTTAAAACGCGAGATCTCGCCCGAGATACCCCAATCTCGCGCGAGATTTTAATCGTAGGTTATTGGATAATTATCCACTTTAAAAAATAATAACCTAACCTCAAATTTTAATCCTACATCTTTTAAATATATATTCGTCTATTAAATCAACATAAAACGTTTGAGATAGTTTAGAGGTCTTCCTCAACCACGGCTCTTTATAATGTGTGTACATGTTATTTATTTATTTCTTTAATATTAAAGGTCTTCCATTTATTTCAATTTCAAATCTTCTTTTATAAATATTTAAAATTTAGTAATGTATTTAATGTTTTCAGATAATCTAAATGAATAATTCAAATTCTTACATTTATAATAAAATATTAATTTATATACAAAATATAAATAGATTTCATTAGCTATAAACACTGCCCTTTATATTTGAAGTCCGAGCCATTCATATAATACAATTTCTTATTATTTTTTTTAAGGAAATAAATTTCTATGATTGTTTTAATTGCTGTTATACTAATTTTCAAAGGCAAATTTATGAAAGTTTTTCTTTGTTAGGGAGGACATTATTAGCCAATACCACACAACACACTCAGAAATTAAATAAACATGGGCAATGTTGTCCGTTGGATTCAATCTCATGCCATATCCATAGGAGAAATGATATTATCACTTACCCCAAACAAACTTAGATGATTTATGAAAGATGTTGATTCCACATTATCATTAAATATAATAAAAGAAAAGTATGTCAAATGGTTGCATAAAAAGCCGGCCTCACTTGGGCCATTTTCTCCATAGAATTGTTCAATTTAAAGTTTTTTTTAGTTTATTTAGGTTTAGGAAAAAATATTTGTTCTAAAAAGTACATTCGACTTTGTTAATTGTTTTAAATAATTATTTTTTATAAATATAATGAGTTTGCTATTTGATAAAATTAGTAAAACAAAAAAGAATAAATGACATATTTGCTGCGTACACGTAGCCCTTGTTACAACGTGTCACTCGCAGTATAAAAATTCGATTTTTTTCCATCAATATCATGTTTCGTGGCAGTACAGTCCTTCTGTCTATTTTCAGTGTTAAACGTCAGTTAAAAAGGCATGTTCTAATCACGTGGGGGTAAAAATAAATGAAGTTACTAAATTAGCCTCGAGTTGGATAAAACAATAATCTATGATTTTGTTTTATTATATATTCATTTGCTTGGAAAAGAATTCTTTATTTAATCCATACCCAAATTTGAAACACTCAAAATTCGAGCTAGGGTTGAAAATTCCCAAAATTGATTTATGAAATCCAGACCTAGGGTTCGGAATCCAGTGTCTTCAATCGCTAGAAGAGAGATGGAAATGAGTCTGAGCACGTCGTCGAATCGCAAGAAGTTTTGCGTAAGTGTTGATCAGTGACAGCCGCGTCGTGGACCGGTGACAACCTAGGAAGACATTTTTTCGGATGTTCAATTATAAGGTTGGTTCGTGTTTATTGATATTGAGTTTTTGAAACACGATGCTGACTCTGAAATTTGTTGTTCCTCAGAATTCGAATGACAAAGGATGTGGTTTTCTCGAGCGGTTGGAACCACCTGTGTGTGTAAGATCAAAGTATATAATACCAGGGCTGTTGAAGAAGTTAAATTCACTAAAAAATAGTGAGCATGTTTGGTTTAGTAATGGGTATGTAGGCCAAGGACCAAGGTCGCCGGTAATTGAATCAAGTGATGTTATTGGGTTGATTGCTCGTGATCGCTTGAAATGAAGTTGTTGCTTCTGGTTGTTGTTTTTCTACTTTGTATGGTTCTGTACAAATGATATTATATCGGTTTGTAATGCAATTGAAATATTATGATAATTTATTTATCAATATCATCAACTATCAGTATCGTTTCATTACTTGTGTTGAATGATAAATATTTTGCAAGTAATACAAATTACATTTTCAATGTTACACACTTAATATCATAATATATTGCATAAAGTACTTTTCAAGTAGTACACATTACGGAATACCTTGTAGATATTAGAATTTACAAAGTTTAATCATAAATACAAAAGAGTTGCCAGAATAGTTGAATCCTTCGTATATCACATTCAGTCTTGGCATTTCCTACATAGAGTATATATAATTTTAGCATTTTAACAAACAATGAAGTTGCTAGGGTTGTACATCATCAAACCTAATATCAAATTATTTCAAAAGTAAGGACACAAGATAGGCTCCATCTTTGTCCTCTTGAACACGATCTCACTCCCTGTAGGTCCTTGAATAGCCCCATTGGCTGCATTACGTCCCTTCTAGTAGTGTTAGTCTTGAACCTAGAGTTCCGCTGAAAATGCAAATACTACATGAATCAGATAACATTCTAATAAGTGATTTCAATTTGAAAATGTTTCTAGTTATCCTTAAGTTTGGTTGTGGTTGTTTCTGGGGTGGTTGTGATATTTGTGATGCTTGTCCTCCTTGATTGTTTTGTCATCTGGTTGATCTCTCATGTCTCTGTGAATTTTTTTATTTCAATTAAAGATGTTCTTCTAGTCATAGCATACACGTATGTTGTGATTTCAAATAATACCTATTGTTCTTGTTGCCTTCTGAAATAAGTTGTGTTGTTGTGGCCAACTTTCCCACATTTTGAGCATGTAATTGTCACATACCTTATTGTCATCCTTGTTCCACGGCAAGGTACAATGTCGTCGTGTTCAAGTCTTCTGAGTTTTTTTTTGCCTCACGGGCTTTTCTCGATCAGTCAGCATCGACATCGGAGTCAATCCAATCTTTGGCTAGTGATTAGTAGGATGGATTGGGTTGATCATGTAAACGTACGTACTTTTGTAATAATTCTTGTACTAATCTGATACGTATTTCATAAGGTTTTCATGTTTCTGCCATATGCAACTGATGGCATGTGCACATGGTATACCTAAGTATATTCAAACACAGTATTAAAACATCAAACACAATATTCAAAAAATAGTTTAGTTGTTCTAAAATAGTAAGTTATTAAATACTTGACAAATCCTAGCAATTGCACGAGCTCGTCTGACTGTCGATATTAACTCTATACATGGTACCGTACATGTTCGAGACTTGGAGTTCTCCTGCACCGGCCCATTGTGCTATATTTTGTGCGCTTAACTCCTTGTACTTTTCAAATATCTTAAATATTCTTGATTCCAATTCGCCATGCCACTTTTCTCTTATTAGACGTTTCTTACTAAATCTCTGTAGCAGGTACATTTGAAGCCGTTCTAGAAGAGATAGAATCGGTTTCTGTCTAGCCATGACTCTCATAGAGGTTGTTGAGTAGTATCTCACATTTTGGTTATGTCCTGAAATGGCTCATCGCCCAGTGTTGAGGCCCAGTGTCACGCAGCCAATCTTATGCATCCTAACTTCAGTTTTGATAAGCTCAATTTCTGCTTAAAATCGGGGTTTTGAATATGCCATATCGGAAGTCATCATTATCTCTTTCAAGTATTGTCCTTTAAATACCTATCACACAATGACAACATCAATTCATGAAATCACACAATGACAACATGAATTCATGAAATCACACAATGACAATAAAAATACAATTAAATCAGTACCTTGGTAAAGTTACTTTGAAGATGACGTGCACAATATCTATATTGTTGGGCTTGCATAGACCTTACTTTTCACATACCTAATAGAGCCTCTCGCAGGCCTTACTGTTTATAAGTTATGAGTGTCCACTGGTTGCCATTGAAGATATTGACATCCTCTTTAAAAAATTGAATAAACCATTCCCATGAGGCCTTGCATTCGGACTCCACTACGGCGTAAGCAATTAGAAAGATGTTATTATTTTTGTCTTAACAATTGGCCACTATGATGACCATTTATGTGACGGCCGTCGAGGCCAATCAAAGGTCTACAAAAAGCAAACCCATCTTTGCAACCTTGGAAACAAATGTATATCCTTTTTAAAAATAGGATTATCGTTTGAATAAGCATATATCAAACTCGACTGTTGAATTAGGATTTGACCGTTTCAGTTCATCGCCATAGCACCAAGAATGCTGCTTACTACTCTTTATAGGAGCCTTCTATTACTTGTGGAGCTATCTTCTTTGCTCTATATGTCTTTATTCACGAGCATTCAAGAATGAAGTCTTTCTGAACTCGGTTATGAAATTCGGTGCCGCCCAAGACTCACTATCCTTGAATTGCTGTGTGTATGTCTTCAACAACCACTTCGACGTGGCAAATCTGTTACGATTAACACTAGCACATGTATACTCGTCTTTTAATGTTTTGATAATAAACATTCATGTTTTACCCAAGAACGAAGCATATGTTAGGACTATTGCATAATAGAAGAGCATGTAATAAACATTTATTGGTTATATTTAATTAAATAAATATTCATTTTTATTACATGAATAGATGTAATATTTCTTGTATGATTTATGAACATTCATCAAATCTTTAGCTCTTTGCATTAACAATGATTGTATTTCTACATATTATATGAAAATATAAGTCTCGGGTAGAGCGCTTAAATTGGTCAGTGATCAATCTATACTTGGGTAGCTACATTTGATATCACATATGTGGCTCGCCAGTGGATAGATTTTCATGACCTCGACAGGTTGCGATTAAGTACATCGTTTAAGCGACTGCTATGATGTGACGTATCGCAATCACAACTGATGGTCACAATATAGATCGACCTAAATCCCGATGTGCTCCTGAAAGTCTGGGTTATATACTTGTCTCTTTGATTAATTCGTTCACAGCTATAGAGATGCTTATATACTTATCTTTTGGGAGATCGGGGTATAATCAATGATGAAAGGGAAACACCAAAAGTGGAATTCAGCTCTTAATCAAGAGAGTCAATGTTCGCTCATCTTATAGTCTATTCTAGAACCGTTAGATTTCGCACACCTTTGCACTATGAGTGGAAAAAGAATATTTCGCTGGGGAATCGGTGGAACTCAGGGCTCATAAGTGACTCGATGGTATATTTGACCCTTTCGAGTCACGACTCACAACTTGAACCTGAAGGGTAGACTATATGTACTGGTTATATCAATTGACACTTTATCTAAAATATTTGAGTAAATATAATTCTATTAACTTCTGGTTGTTCAGTCTTGGGATTATTGTGGAATATCACTCATATTTGATGAAACAAAAGTAAGAGAGGCAACACTATCTAAGTTCCCGGTCGTGTTCATCTAGCTTTGAGTTATTAGGTCTATCGTTTTCATATGTCGTATTTGAAATATTCTAATATCAATGAGAAATTTTGAGGAACATCATACTAAAAAATTATTTTAGACACTCTCGGAAATTGTTTCTAATTTAGGAAGGTCTCGTTTCGAGTCAAACTTTCCATTTTAAGAAAGTTGACTCAAGATAAAAAGTCAACATTTAATTTTTGATAGGATCTCATGTCATGAGATATTTAATTTCATGTTTCATGAATCAATTTCATTAAATCACTTTAGATTATTTATTATTAAATTTAATCATGAATGTGACACATTTTTATATTGTGACACATTTACAACTTCTAGCAATGGTACACTTTTCAAACAACCTTGTGGCATCAAAAGCCAAATTTTTGACTTATTCTCTTGGTTTAGCCGTAAGATGGTTCTAATAAGACAAATTGTTGTCTTGAAAGTTGCTTTAAGATGTTGTTGTGTAAGAAACATTTTTTGGTGGTGATAAGTTTGTCCTTTCCAATATCTTGATAAGAACAACATTATCACATGTATTACCATGCATAGTCCTAGAATATAACATCCTTTTAGTGTATGGATGTGTAAGGTTTTTGGTGTGTTTCAATAAGGAAATAAAATTAAAAAAATAGAAGAGCGGGAGAGGTAGACATGCAAGGTTTGTCCAAACCATCTACCACTTAATATTTTCCTATAAATAGACCCCGATGCACTCTCTCCTTTCATCACAAAATTTCCAAAGTTTAGAGAGAAAACAAAGTGAGTTAGAGTGGAGATAAACAAATCATAGAATATAGAGTCCATTAGATTTTCTTCTAGAGAGCAAAATGAAGAATATATCCTCGCATTTCCCCAAGTCCAAAAGTTTGGTATTTTTGTTTCCTATGTTAATCCTTTAGGATTATAGCTAATTAGTATGTTCTAGTCTTGTTTCCATCCAAATTAAGGAATTAGGACCTTGCAATGCATACATGAAATATTTTAGTTGTTAATTCTGCCTTTTGTTTTATGTAACTTTGGTTATTAGTTTTTATCACTTCTAAATACTCAAATTGTTAATGGAGTATACCAAAATGAAGCTACATATGTATTCTTTTATATTATATTTTTATAAATATTTTATGTGCTTCATTTTGTTCATAAAAATCCTCTAAATGCACACTGCTCGGGAGATATCCTTAGGACCCGAGAAGTGATGCCATGCTATAGAGTATATTTTTAAATAGGTTGTTGTAATAGTTTTAATTTGAAAATATTTTTGTAATACATCTATTATGTCTTTTAAATGTTCCAAAAAGAAATTTCAGAAAAGAAGTTTTAAAGAGTTCTAACGAGTACTTTCAAGTTTGTGTGCCGAAACTGTTTTCTCATCCGGACAGATTTGTTCAATGAACTTCAAATAATTCTGGAAACGTTTTATAGATTGTACAATTAAGTTTAATATGTCATTGTAAAGGTACAAATATTATTATTGTTTTAAACAAGATTCACTGAATTCGAAGTCACGGGCTATCAGTAATTAACAAAAGTGTGACTATAGGTCATTCTAAACGTAATTTTTCCAACAACGTTTTTACAAACTTTCAAAGTATATTTTCGATATGCATCATGTTTTTCCGAGCCCTAGATCCTTCTTAGAGCTTTTGAACTTTTTATAGGTCATTTATCCCTTAATATTGGAACGTAAGAATATAATTTAGAAGCTTATACGTTGAACTTCTTATAAGTGCAAAAAAGAGTTGGAATCTTATTAGCTCGAGTATTTAAGTCTCTCGAAAACGAACAAGGTGAGTTCATCTCACTACAATGCGAATTTGTTCAAAATAATATTATGTATTAATGTTATTTGTTTTATATGACTTTGTATGGTTTATGATTGTATGTATGTTATTTAAGTATGTCTATGTATTCTTAAGTTATCTTATGATATTTTTGAATTATGATTTATCATGTAGAAAAGTACATTTAATTTTTGTCACTTTTTTCTAAGAATTATCAAGCAAGTTTTAGACATATTTTTATCTATGAATTTTACCATGTAAATAATTAATAAGTATGCAAGTGAAAACTTTAAGTAGGTGACGTATCGGCATACGCTAGAGTAGGTTCTTGCGCGAGTCGTACATGTTCAGGAGGGCGGAATCAATGTTTGGCCGGATTGTTTCCATAAACCTCATTGCGCATGATACCGTACGATCACTAGGGGTCCCCAGAAATCATGAATCAAGTAATAAGATATGTGTCACGTTGATGTTAAGACTTAATAAAACTTTATAGTAATTATTTATTATTATGTAAAAAAAATGTTTTGTGAGTTTTACATGAACTTCACTGAGCTTTCGCTCACTTGTTTGTATATGTATCTCCATTCGCATTGTAGGATCTTCACAAACAAAATGACTTTGAGTTGTGATCGTAGTGGCGACAAGAGTGAAGGGTGAGAATGGATACCGCTATGCTAAAAATATTTTATGCAGCCAATTTGTTATTATAAATGTGTTAAGTATGTTTCTTTATATTTAGAACCTCTTGAAGACAAATAATTATTCTAATTATGAAGAAATGTTTTTATTTATTTATTTATATTATGATACTCTAGAGTTAAAGTATTTAGATGAGAATAAATATTTTTTTATTTCTAGTTTTTTTTTTTTTAAATGATTGACAAGTATGAAAAGAAATTTCAAGCTTTTGTTATTGAATAATGACTTTACAAAAAAATCGGGTGCTTCAATTGTCCTCTAGTCGGTTCCGACACGATGGACAAGGATACTTTTGTAGTAAATATGAGATGTTACTACAAACTCCCTACCGCAATTTAGTTGCAACATCTTTCGCATTCTTAATAAGGTACTTTACAAATAAGTTATTAATGGTTAAGTAACTTCGGAATATCACTGAGATTTAAATGGGCCTGAAAATAGCAATTTAAATCAGCCCATAAGGCCCAATGAGGCTTGTGGTAGGCGTGCCACATAGTGTGCATGGGCCTTGAATTTGTTTGATCAAAGACCAATTGGATTAGAGCTTATCTCAAATAGGAAAGAAATATTACATACTAAATATGATCTGATTTTGTGAATATTTGATCAGGTAATTGTTGTCGATCGTTTTTTGAAATATTAAATTCTCTGTGACTTGCAAAGAATTCCATGTCAAAACCTAATGTGTCGGGCGAATAAAAATCCCATAAAGGCCTAAAAAAAGCCAAGGCCCACTCAAAATGGCCCAAAGACCAAGCTTGAGCCCATAAGAGCACATGCGCGTACCGCGCAAAGGCCTTGGCGCGACGTGTCATCCCTTCAGCGCCGCGCCAAGAGCACTTAGGACTACCCCTCACGTGCTCCTCCAAAAACACACCACGCACACTTGAAAAATCAAGCACGAGTGGCGCACACTTACCTCGGTGCGTTGCGCCCATCACCTAGTGTGACGCGCCAATGCGCAGGTACGCGCGCAGCTTTCTCCACCCGCACTAGCCGATTTACTCCACGCGCTCCAAGCCAAAAGACCAAAGGCTCTCCTCTAGCCTCCCAAGCACTATAAATACTCATCCTCAGAGAGTATAAGGTACACAATTCTCTCTTAACACAATCACTCGATTCTAGAGTCGTGAAACGCTGCCTTGAACCCTCTGCACTAGATTTCACTCTGATCGAGCTCGGTTTTCTCAAATATTCTCAAAGAATAACGACGCCTCTACATCACTCATAGCAATCAGACTAATATTGAGCGTCGGAGCGCGCGCCAGAGGCACCGCCTCTACCCCCCTCTAAGCTTATTTTCTTATTCTTCTTACTCGCAAGACTCCGCAACGAACGAAGAACGTTCTTGAGCTAAAGGAGGGAACTCGTGACTTTTGAGTTTTTAAAAACCCGGCTCGGGCGCGGCCACTTGCTCTGGCCTTGAGTCGAACCGCCCGAAGTCTTCGATGTTGTCCCCATTTTCAACTACAACATTTTGGCTCTAGAAGGAGGAGATTTCCCGACCTAAACAACCCGAAATCCCTTCCAATCTTTCTCTTTTCTTCTAAAAATTCAATTTCCTCAGACTTGAGAAAAATATGAATATCAAAATCCCAACACTATTGAGGGAGCCGAACACTCCCGCGCCGAGTGTTCTCAATATAATCTGCGCCGATTGGCGCAGAGAAATCAAGACTTTCCTCTGAAAGCGAACGTAGGTCCGATCTCAGAGAAAGACCCGCGGGGTTCCTGCATCAGTGAGCTTGAGAAAAGAGTTTGTCGACTGAGGAACCACCTCATGAGATAAGAAAATGACAAAGTCACCATCGAGAACCTTCTCGACCCGATAGGGCAGGCTGGCAAATTCACTCACTCGGAGGGCTCTGATGACGTATGTGACCACGTTTATGTAAATAAGACGAGGGTGATCGCACCTGTCACACAGATGACAGTGGCGAAACTCTCAATCCCGACATATGGAGTCTCGATCATGATATCTCTCAGACTGGGGAAGGCGCCAACAGGCGCCTTGATCGGCACCAGCCCTGAACGATCCATGACTTTATCTTACACATCTCGCTCCCGCTCAGGGTCACAGATGATCTGGGCTTGAACCGCAGCCCGTGGCCACAGTGGCACCATAACTTTGCAGTAGAAAAACGGCAATCGGGAACAATCCCATTGTAGTGCAGGCGACTTGAGGTAGCACCTCAACGCCCGTCAAAGAAGCTTGGTAAACCAGCTTATGCCCAGAAATAGGGCCGCGTAGACGATGGCTGGACTCAGCCGAAACAATGTCGCTCTGCCCCGTTCAACCCCCGTTGACCAAGCTTTTAACGAAATATGGGCAAGGCAACCCATTCGTCCAGACCGGTCCTCCTGTAACACATGCAGACGTGGCCTCCATGTTCCATGACTTTAGAAACGAGGTCCGCAACCTTGTAGCCGTTCGAATCATGACCCAAGAGGTCCGATGAATGATAGACCTTTCAGCTTTCCCATTCACGACGAACATCCTCACTAAGAAATTCCCAGCCGACTTTCATATGCGGAATCTCCCGTGCTAAGAAGGAAAAATATACCCCAGCCACTACATCCAACAATATCGCATGTGGATTATCGTGAAGAGGCATTCGCCGACAATCTTGTGACAGGCATTTAGCCTCACGCTAGGCAGATCCGCTTTCAAATAGTTCAAAAACCTAAGGTCTGGGTCAATTAACTCATTCGAGGAGCCGCAACGATCCTTTCACATTCGCTTCAGCGGCTCCCGCAAAAGAATGCTAGGGAAAGCTCACTTGTGACCTCTTAAGAAAATAAAATGAGAATCCCTTAGCGAGTACTTAGTTAGATTTTACAGAATAGTCTAATAAAGTAGACCAGTTCGAGGATGGAGACGCCATCGTGGCTATCCTCGAGGGGCTTCAAATAGAGGGCTTCCTCAACTCTCTCACTACGCAAGATTCACGAACAATGGCCTAGCTCTTGACTCGCGCTAAGAAATACATGTCCCTAAAGGAATTCATTCAAATCCGAAAATTCCATGATGACCGTCACATAGAGGAGGAAGACTATGACACCCGCGACCCACAAAGAAGAAGAGAAAAGGCTGATGACATCTCTCGCGCACCTGCGGGAAAAAAAAATCTCAGCTACCAAATAAATGTCGCACCTATGCAACCTACATGATGCTAACACACAGCCAGAAAAGATCCTCGCTTTAAGACGCAAAACGTTCTGCGACCCCGCGCCTATCAGAGCCGACACACATCATGATATGACCAAGTACAACGCATTCCACTAGTTACACGGTTACTTGACATCCGAGTGCAAACACCAAGGCCAACAGGCCACCGCGGCTCGCCAAAAAAATAATAGAAAACAAATGCCGCCCTTCAATATCATCACCTAAATCTCTAGGGATTTATTTATTTTCTCGCTTTCAATAAATCCATGACTTGGGACAAGGCGGTTGTGAAACCCTCATGGAAGTTAGGTTGTATGCATTGCGCTACTCTACCCCGTAATGACCTAAGACGCCCTGAGTTACCTACTCCAAGTAGCGTACCAAAGACACCCTGAGTGGTGCACCTAAGACGCCCCGAGTGGCGCACCTAAGATGCCTCACTTAGGTGCACTTAAGACGCTTCAATGTGTGAGAGTAGGAGACGAAGAAGAAAACACAATTCCTAGTCAGACTGCTTCAATCCCTAGTCATAGTGGGAGGGTCCTGACCGATATCTTGGCTATTAAGTAAATCTTGTTGCACTAGATGTGAACGAAGATGATCCACTTCTTTTAGAGAAGCTATGGTTGATGCTGACGCGGATAAATGGCAAGAAGCCATGAATCAAGAGATCGAGTCTATGTATTCAAACTTAGTCTGAACTCTAATAGATCCACCCTAAGAGGTAAGGCCTATCAGGTATAAATGGATCTATAAGAGAAAGAAATGGGTTGATGTACAAGTTGAAACCTTCAAGGCTAGACTTGTGGCAAAGAGTTTTACCCAGAGAGAATGGATTGACTATGACAAATTTCTCTCTCTAGTTGTCATATTTAAATCAATCCAAATTCTTATGGCTATCAGCGCTCATTACGATTATGAGATATGGCAGATGGACGTGAAGACAACGTTTATGAACGACTGTTTGGAAGAAAACTTTTATATGGCCCAACCAAATGGATTTATGGAAAAAGGGACAAGAGAGAAAGGTTTGCAAGCTGCTAAAGTTCATTTATGGACCTAAGCAATCATTTCGTTCCTGGAACCAAATATTTGATGAAGTAATCAAAACCTATGGGGTTCGAACAGAACCTCTATGAACCTTGTGTTTACAAGTTAATAGAGGGTCAAGTTGTGGTTTTCTTAGTGCTTTACGTTGATGATATTTTGCTCATTGGGCACAATGTCAAAATGTTATCAGATGTGAAAGCTTGGCTAGCTAAACAATTCCAAATGAAGGATTTTGGAAATGCCAGCTATGTTCTGGGTATCTGAATTGTTCGGGATAGAAATAACAAACTACTAGTGTTGTCTTAAGGTACTTATATTGATAAGGTGCTTGATCGATTTTCGATGCAAAATTCCAAGACCCCTTGTTGGAATAATCAGTGAGTAAAGAGTTGGCCCATGCATTGGTCCTTGTTCATCCGGAGAACGGCGCGAGGATCTTGAAGACTTGAAGATTGTCAACCGGCGTGAAAATTCAAATAGCGGGATTTCATGCGAGTTTTCTTTGATGCCTCTATTAGAATAGTTCTTATTAGTTTTTTTATAGCAACTCATCGAATGTTTAATTAAAATAAAAACTTGATCCATTGTTTAGGTTTCCATAAAATCTAAATCTTTTAGGATTCTAATTTTCGTATTAGTGAAACATGATTAATTCCCAATAGCAAAACACGTCCACTTGCTGTTTTGATCCTTGCACTATGTGCTAACACGATTTGCATCATTCTTCTTGAAGAAGATGTCTTTACCTACTCTGATAGCGTCTTTGAAAACTTCGTGCTTTTGAAGAGCAAACCCATCTTTAAACTTGGCATCCTTCTATCATTAACTTCTTTGAACTCCTGGAATTTAGGAAGTTTCTTCTTCTGATGGGCCTTCTTAAATGGACTAGAACTTTCTGCTAGTGTTGTCTTAAGGTACTTATATTGATAAGGTGCTTGATCGATTTTCGATGCAAAATTCCAAGACCCCTTGTTGGAATAATCAGTGAGTAAAGAGTTGGCCCATGCATTGGTCCTTGTTCATCCGGAGAACGGCGCGAGGATCTTGAAGACTTGAAGATTGTCAACCGGCGTGAAAATTCAAATAGCGGGATTTCATGCGAGTTTTCTTTGATGCCTCTATTAGAATAGTTCTTATTAGTTTTTTTATAGCAACTCATCGAATGTTTAATTAAAATAAAAACTTGATCCATTGTTTAGGTTTCCATAAAATCTAAATCTTTTAGGATTCTAATTTTCGTATTAGTGAAACATGATTAATTCCCAATAGCAAAACACGTCCACTTGCTGTTTTGATCCTTGCACTATGTGCTAACACGATTTGCATCATTCTTCTTGAAGAAGATGTCTTTACCTACTCTGATAGCGTCTTTGAAAACTTCGTGCTTTTGAAGAGCAAACCCATCTTTAAACTTGGCATCCTTCTATCATTAACTTCTTTGAACTCCTGGAATTTAGGAAGTTTCTTCTTCTGATGGGCCTTCTTAAATGGACTAGAACTTTCTGCAGATGCATCCACCTCTGATGACTCATCCTCCACACCAATGTTTGCATCCATGTCGTAGACATTCTCATCCTCAGAATTGTCTTATATGACTCTATTCCTTTACCAAGTAGGGTAAAGAATCCTAAATCAACAGCTTCACCTTCGACTTCGACATCATCGTCACTAATCTCAAAACCCGATTCTTGTTCGAGTGGTTCGGTCTGTGTATCTTCTTTTGGAGCCTCCTCAGCCAGCCCTCAACAGTCACATCTTCCACTTTGTCTGCTATCGGAGCCACAAACTCATCTTCATCTTGATGTGTTTCCTCATGACCAATCTTCTAAGTCATGTCCTCAATTACAGCTTCATCTTCCACTTTGTCTGCAATCGAAGCCACGAACTCATCTTCATTTTGGTGTGTCTCTTCGTGACCAGCATGCTCAGTCGGGTCCTCCATTACAGCTTCACCTTCCATTGTCTGTAGTCGGAGCCACAAACTCATCTTCATTATGGTGTGTCTCCTCATGACCAGCCTGCTCAGTCAAGTCCTCAATTACAGCTTCATCTTCCATGTCATCTTTAGCTAGATCCTTAGTAGCCACGAACTCTTCTTGTTCTTGGTGTATAAGTACATCTAATATGGGAAAATCGGGTGTTTGTTCTTCAACATCCTCAGGGTGATCATCCACACCAATCTCATCTTGAACACTTTATGGAATCACAACAAGCTTGTTATTGTTCACATTGACAAGCTAAGTGTTATGAATATTGCCCACTTGAAGATAATAAACATGAATGATTACTGAATTAGATAAGAAGTTTATTTTATTAGCATCATATAATTAGTGGGTTGAGTTCTGAAACCAGAATCAATAACAACTATCTTCCATAGCCTCCGTATCAAACTGAATCACGTGTTGGGCACCTAAGTTCGGGCGGTGAACTAAAACATGGTCGATGACTGATACACGCCTGGAAAGCTGTATCTAAAGTCATATATGTAGAACACGATGGAATGATGATCACTTTGTGGGAGCATTCTGCACTTTTTGTGAGTGTACGACCCAGACAAACTTTGGTTGTAGATGTGTCGTTTAAGTACCGTTACGACGCACTAGCCGGGGTCGCTTATGATGGTCACAATGGGACTTGATCTAAATCCTGAAGTAATCATGGAGTTCTAGCTCATATCGCCGAGTTCTTTGACTCATTTCGTTAAAGGTTACAGAGACGCTAATTAAACTTATGTCTTGGGAACTCGGAATATGATCTGAGAAGAAAGTGATTGCCAGATACGGAATCCAGCCTTCCTGAAAGAAGGTTAATGTTCACTCACCTAAGGGTTGATTCCAGAACTGATATATTACTAGCACTTTTGAAGTAAGTAACGCTCGGAGGAATCTTTCGCTGGGGAAGCAACGATGCTTAGGGTATATATGTATCAAGAAAAGTATAACGGAATAATTGACCTTTCTCGATACGGATTGAACCTGGAGGATCTTGATCGCGAACTAACTAGATCAGTGGATACTCGTCAAGATGAGTAAATATAATTCTAGTATAAAGGAGAGTTCAGTCTTGACTTACACGGTAGAGTATTTGACCAAGATTAGACGAATCAGTGGAAAAAGAGAAAGAACTTTTTTTTTGTCTTTTTCATCGGATTTGTTAAGCTTCTATTACTAGGTCCATAGTCCCCGATTCAGCTCTGATAAAGACGAATAAGAATTCTTTGGTAATAATAAATATTATTATTACAATCTCACAGTTGTAAATTGTTTAGCAACATTCATTCAGAAATTTGTCTATTTGCTGAATTATATATTTATTGTGGAATTAATTATTTATTGTTGGATCAATTAAATAATTAATTGAAATTTAAGTTGGGCCTCCTGGACACTGTAAACTTCGAAATTCCTAGGCCCAATAGCACAATGTTGGGCGCGTACATTAGGGTATTAATTACCCAATATTCTCTCCTTAATTAGTTACTAGATTTGTGATAGCTAATTAAGTAAGCGAGAGAATAATAATGGTTGAGATCTTCTCTCTCCATTAAGTAAGGAAATAAGATATTGTCATTTATCTCTCTCATAATTAATTTCCTAATATCTAGAAGAAGAATAATGGTAGAGATATTCTCTCCATTAAATAAGGAAATAAGATATTGTCCTCATTATTCTCAAATATCTAGATTCCTTAAATATATGAGAAAAATAAGGAAATAAATATCCTAGATTATGATCCGATGGATGAGAAAAAAGTAGGATTTGTAGTCAAGATCCAATGGCTCATGGTTAACTACAAAATATGAAAGAATAAAGGAGAATAAAATATATCTAATAGAATACTAGAATATCTCATTTTCTACCATTATAAATAGGGGTCTAAGAGAAAGCAAAAATGACTCAAGCTAATAGCTAAAATTTCGACCAACTCTCTCTTTGTTGGCCGTGTGATTTTCTCTCTCCCTCTCCCGTGGAATTCCGTGATTCCATTCCCATAAACACAATATGATCTGAAGTAATAAATCAGAGTCGTAGTGAGATTCAGAGTGTGGTCCACACCTTATTCTTGTCCGTCCGGAGATTATGTTTTGGAAGACTAAGGTGTCATCGAGGCATAAAGAAGAGATCCCCAGAGTTTCAGAGACATCCCGAAGGTCTGATCGTAGAAGACGATGCTAGGAGGCTGAGATGAGACAAGAAGAAGACGAGGAGCTCAAGGAGATCTCGATCTAGAAAGCTTAAGGAGAAACCCATAAGTTTTCTACAACTCGTCTCTTTAAATCGGTTGCTTGAAAAACATCCTCTCACGGTTAAATTAATTAAACAAAACTAGATCTTGTTATATAACCTTAATTAATTAGCTAAGTAGCGTAATTAGTTTTTTTCCGCATGGTTATATGGGTGCATAATCACCAACACTAAGAACATTGGCCAGCGGGGTGGTCACAGAAGACATCAACCTCTCACTTTATTTTCAAAGTCATTTCCATAACCTCCAACAACGTTTCATCATCATCAATTGATTCAAACCTGCTAGTCTGAGGGCACTTCAAGAAATAGACTGGGGGATCAGTATACCCTATACTTTGCTTCAGTATGCTGTTGAGTTCGACAACAAACATCCTGTCTAGATCCGCACAGTCCAGATGAGCTACAGCCCTACCGACATATTTGCAGCCACCGTTCAAAAACTCCATGGAACTCCGATAATGAATGTTTATGACAAAGTCGTTTAGCAACTCATCTGCGAATACAAAATTGAAAAAAAAAATCTCAGTTAAACATTAAATAATACCCACCAACACCTTGCCATAACAATTAATACACATGACCGACACACATGACCCATAGTTTCAAAATCACTAACAAAAACAATGTTGGCATGGGTGCCCACAAGAAGCGTAGTAATTGTTACTTATATGCATTTGTTGTAATAAAGTCTCACGATAACTCTTGTTTGTAACTGCTGAATAATTAATAAAGAGTTGAAACCTTCGTTCATTCTTCCTTGTTTGTTTGAAGCTTTATGATAAACCTTAGTCTTTAGTCCTTAAACAAACGTAACAACAAATGAAGAGTCAAATATAGATTTGCATGAACAAACTCTTCATGGTTTGCTTAAAACAACATATTCACAATCTAAGGATCAAATGGCTATTGATCTCAGTATGATTGTTAGGAGAATTTATGATGTCTGGTTATGAGACATAGAGAGTTTGAGACTTTATAGTTCTTCCTAGGTATCTTCTAAAGATACTTAATTGACCAGTGCACTTCTAGAGACATTGTAAGAACAAACCATTTAACATCTTCTGTCTCAAAGTCATTATGTATGAATTGCATCATGCTTACCTCAATCCTGAAATGAGACATGTCATTTCATAGCTTACATACTCTCATTTGAGAAATTCAGAGTTCTAGATTCACTATGTGATATAGATCGACAAGACCTATTGATGAAGTACTAAGTTATGAAGATGTCATGAACAACTTTGTGAAGATCTCATAAATATGGAATTCATGTACAAGATTGCTGAAATGCCAATGTATATCACATCATGCTTTGTTCCTTAGAATGTGAATAAATGAATTGGCCAGTGTCCAAATTAACTCATGACTCTTTTGGATGAATCAATGTGACTTGTTAGCTCTTCGCCAATACATTGTTTCTAACTTATTCACAAATGACAAAGGAGTTGAGGAAATAACAACTAGAAGGTTAAAATGGTAATTTTATAAATCTCATCTAGTTGATGATATTCATGAAGAGTAAACATAGATAAAATTCAATGGATCCACTCATCACAATTGAGTAGAATTTGGAGTAGACAATATATTCAGTTGAACCGAGAGATTTTCAGTGTCAGCTCTTTAGTGGAGTCAGTTGACATTAAGCTAGAACTTGAAAAAGTTTTGTGAACTTTTGTGTCCAAGCATGCTAGTTCAAGCTTTCTTCATTTGGATCCATGCGGTCACTACCACAAGTCATTGGAGTAGGATTTGTTAAACTAGTAGCTAAGTCAAAACAAGTTCAAGTGTTGAATTAGACGAATTTTACGAAAATTGTCTAAATGGTAATTTTGTCCATAAAGACATAAGATGGTATAAATGTGAAAATAAGATTTTTGGACATTGTCATATGATGACAATGTAAATTGATCCACACGGCCGACATTGGGTTTTGAGCCTTGAGGATTGAATTTCATTTTATGGAATTTTATGTGAAAATTCTACATGGGCTTTTCTTATATTGTCATGAAAAAAATAAAGAAACATCTAGAAGCATGTTCTAGATTACTAAATTTCATGGCCCTCCATATCAATAAAGAAAGGAAAATTATTTTTTGAATTAATGTATAAAGATACTTGCCAAAAGGAAAAGAGGAAACAAATTTATGGCACATGCCATATGTGTTGGACGACCAACTAGAGGAAAAGGGAAACAAATTTCCAACCTTGGTATTATTATGATAGGAATGGGAAATAAAGATTGTGCTCATGAATATTTGATATTCAATAGAAAAGAGGAAACTACCTCTTCAAGGCAATCCCTTCTCCTATAAATACCACACCTCATTCACAATGTTAAAAACAAGTTTTTGAGATTGAGAGCTTATCTCTCTAGCTTGGCCGACCCCTCTCCCTCTCTCTCTTCTTCTTGCTCTTTTGTTTTGGCACCTAGGTCCTCATTAGACCTAGCGTTTTGTATTTACTCTTTGGCTCTAAGACTAGTTCTTGAGTCAATGTGTTTAATAGTGCCCACACACTAAATCCGGCAAGGCTCTACTTGAGGTATCATGGTCAACACGAGGATCCGACAATCGGCTCGTGGACACACGACTCTAATCAATGAGTTATCTCCACTCGAGGAGTATAACTCGACTCGAGGAACAAGGCTCGATTCGCGGAGAACGACTCAACTCGAGGAGCCGGGCTCGATTCGAGGAGAACAACTCAACTTGAGGAGCCGAGCTCAATTCGAGGAGAACGAATCGACTTGAGGAGTCGAAATTCGGCACGAGGACTTGCCAGTCGACTCGTGTCAGAAGGCTTGCCACTCTTCAGGACCTCCGACCTGACCATCAGCCATTTGAACGACATGTCTTCTCGAATTTTCGGTCTTCCAAAAACGACCGACAACAATATGATTTGCTTATTTTTAGTAGGTAGTAGTTATTTATGCTAAGTAATTGTTTCAAGAACTATAGGAAACCGTTTTTTAATCTCTCTCTCTCTATATTTATATATATATATATATTAGCTATGTTTGTTATACCTATTAATGACTATTTAAAATGATTAAGTGTCATAGAATCTGTAGAACACTGAAGAGTAAAAATCAGATTAAAAAAAGAGAACTGAAGAGTGTTTATTAAATTAAATCAAAAAATAAAAAAGAATCAAAATTAGATCAGTAAAATAGAAACGACATCCATGATCGAAGATTGAAACCCTAAATCGTGAATGTTGCGATACATTTGAACCCTAATCCGCGATAAAGGTCAAATTGAAAGGAAAATCTCTTTTGATGACGCCTACGAAATCATCTCTGTCAAACAATGGTCACGGAAGTCAAAACAAAACGCCTTCAAAGTCTGGTGATGGTGAACCCTCAAGGGCTCGATGGGCAAGTAAATCGCCTTCAAATATGAAATCTGTTATGAAAAGAAAGCCGCCAGCTAAAAATTATATTCTTTCCATGCTTGAGTGTATTCGGATGTATCTTCTTCAACGGTTTAGTAAAACACAAATTGGCCGGTGAAAAATAGAATTCGGAGTTAGGTCCACGAATTTTCAAGATACTAGAAACGAACAAAGAGCTTAGCACAGAAAATATACCTAACTGGGCATGAGAGTCTGCCTTTCAAGTAACAAACATGCACGGGATCATGTACGCTGTGAATCTCGCTAGAGGTACATGCTCTTGTAAGTAATGTGATCTCTCAAGTACTTGGGCATATTTTATTCTAATAGTTGATCAAATTAACATGCTATAAGTTGACCAAATTAACGATTATAATTGATAGTTGATCATATTTTATTATAGTTTTTTATTGCAAGGCTTCCATGTGCTCATACTATAAGTTGCATTTGGCACATGCATGAAGATCTATTGAAGTATGTATCAGACTGGTACAAACAATAATGCTACAAAAACACCTACATGCACAAGATCAATCCAATTAATCCAATAGATCAATGGCCAAAAACAAGACTCACGCACTCCATCTCGATGCCAGCTGATAGAGCTAAACCAGGACAACCAAAAAAGCCTCGAAGCCTCCAACATGATGAGGTGGTTCCAAGGCGTGCCACGAAGATGACAAAGTAATATGTTACAACAAAATGCTCACAATGTGGAAAAGCAGAACATAATATTAAAACTTGTTTCCAGCGAGAACATGAATTGGAAGTAGAGTTCTCCTACATGATATGTTATTGGAAATATATAAGAATTTATTCTAGTATGTGATAATGTGTTTGAACCTTTCTTTCAGAGGCAAAAGAGATCAAACCAAAGGCAAAACTCTAAAGCACAAACAACGACTCAAAGTACTGATGCACCTCGACCTTCACAGACAACATAACCATCTACTCAGCCTAGTTAAACGTCACAGCCAAGTTAACAATTCCAACCGGGAATACTAAGGGTGAGTATTACGAATTCTTACATATACTCATACAGTTGTTACATCTTTTGAATTGTTCTACCATTCTTTTGCAAAGAAGCCCTAGGTTCAAGACTCAGACCACTAGAAGAGACCCTCCAATGCATCCTAGAGTTTTATTCAGAGAGTGATTCATAGCGTATTATAAGGACAGAAGATGTAGATCATGCAGCCTGTCTATTGTCCTTATTTTGTTGATATTTTGGGTAATCGGTTTGAATGTGTAACAAACCTACAAACTTGTGAAATTGCTTTGGTAAAAATCTGTGTAACTAAATTATATGTACAAAATTTGTGTCAATCCTTCTTTATGTCAATGCAATATTCTATCAATGAAAAACTTGTTATGTCAATGCAGAACTTGTTATGTAAATGCAATATTCTGTCAAACTTATTCAACTTGTTTTGTCAATTCCTTATGCCTTGAAATTATGCGAATCACTGCCAAACAGATTTCCTTTTCGTTCATTTTATTTCATTCCCAATGTTATACATAAGTAAATCAAAAAGCATCATTTCATTTCAATACACATCTACTGCACATCCATATAGATTCCACAAGTGTATTTGAATCACACAAACAATTATTTAAACAACAACACAAAAACAAAAAATAAAACAACGAGCATAAACATTTTAATTTTGAATGATTCCGATAAAAGCAGTTGTTTCAATTCACATGATTTAGTTGCATCGTTCTTCGTCTTCAAAGTCTTCAAATTCTTCACTTGGTTCACAACTACGATCGTTCGTCAACATCAAAGTCTTCATTCACGAGAGATTGCGTTTAGTTTTCGAAGGAATTTATCTGATTCAATAACCCATGAATGATATGAACCAATCTCGGGCACATCGGTGGGTCCACCCATTCCAAAAACCCGAAACCACTGAATTGCTTCGTCTGAAACAAAGCATAAGATAATGAACATACAACTACAGACAACTGATGGGATGAAAAGACATACAATTATCACATACAAACATACCTTATATTTGGGGCATCCATAGAATCGTCTTTCTGGATTGTCAACGGTCCATGGAGTTCGTTCCACCCCGCTATCACCACATACACAGGTCGGAGATTGTCGATGCTTGATAAAAGCGATATTCCCAGATGCGTACTCTCGGCGTGAGGACGAACGGTTGTTACTCTATTCCATCTCGAATTTCCAGAATGATTATATACGGAAATTTTGGAACACGAAAAATCCTAGGTGAAGATGATTTGGGGATTTTGATTATTTTATTTCAGATATATGATTCTTATGATAAAGAATAAATGATTAAAAAATGAATTCAAATATATTAATATCTTACCACGATTTATTGAATCTAATAGCAAACTAGGTACTTTGCTTTTTTTGGACATCACGTGTAAAACACGTGCATACTTAACACCTTTTTTTTTTTATTTATTTATGAAAACAAAGAGTACAAATGCAAATATTCAAAGTCCAAAGAGAAAAATAACATAAAAAGTTTCGAGGGGACGTCAGTTATAGGTGATAAAGTACAAGGGTAAAAATGTCTATAATTATATTTTCTTTTGTTTGTTTGTTTTTAGAGAAAGAGAAACATACCTGAAGAAATTCAGGTTGCAACTAGCAACCTCTCTCCCAGACGAACTTCTCTGGAAAATCTTCAAAACCAATCGAAGAAAAAACAGAAATCATCGAAGCCTGAATTCGCCACAGCGTCGATGACTTCATAGCCGCAGAACTCGTCACCTCCGAAAAGAATATTTCTCAGACTTATATTCAGCTCAAGAAATAAAAAAAAAATCTTAGACATCAGCTGAAAACCCTACATTCAACTCAAGAACCAAAACCCCCAAAATAAAAACCCTAACTTCGGATTGAAGAATAACTTGATGAAGCTTACCTCGATCGCGAGCTCTGACCTCCGCCTTCGTTTCACCGGCGTTCTGTGTCTCTTACTCTCTCAATCTCTCTCTCTCTCTCTCTCTCTCTCTCTCTCTCTCTCTCTCTCTCTCTCTTAAAAAGCTTCGCCGTGTAGTCTGTGGTCGGCAAGAGAAACACGAAAGATTCAAGTGACTGAATGAACCTTATTATTTTGAACCCAAAATGTAAAGAGTCACACGAAAAAAAAAGGAAAGGCAATGAATTTTCACTCTTGATAAAATAACCCAAATGATTTATTTATTACAACATATTTATTTATTAATAATTTGGTTCATTGAGTTTAAGTGAATTTTAAAATATGCCGTAGAGATTTATACCCTTATTTTTGCTTTTGTTTTTCAAGAGTATCCTAAGTGGATGATTTTTTTTCTCTTTAAAATGGTGTAAATTAGTTGCTTTATACAGACTTATAATTTTTTTTCTTTCACAAATAGTGTTTTTTAAAAAACTAAAATTGTAAACAGTAAAATAAAATAAAATTAGAAACCCTAAGAAAAATAATTATCTAGAGTTTAAAAAATTACAGACTGAAATATGGGATTAATTTCTTTTATTTATTTATCAATTTTTTTTTTGTAGAATAAGTCTTGAAACATTCGTAATATCATCAGTGTAATTTCTTCTAAAATATATTTCCATCCAAGTGTAGCGAACTATTAGTGTCAATCCATATCATCTACATAACTTCATGTACCACATATTTACTATATCATCTATGACATTTCAATAATTTTTTTAAAAAACATTACAAATAATGAAACTGTATTTGGAAGTTAAATATTTACTATTTTTATATGATATATAGTACAAATAATTCATTTTTTTTTAAATATTATTGACTTTGTTGTAGTAAAAATTTATTCGAATTAAATATATATTTGTAGATGAGTGAAAATCAAGATACACGATTTCGAACAAAAGCAATATGGGATAATGATGCGGTTGATATCTTATGCGACGTATGTATTGCGGAGATTGAAGCTGGACATCGATCGGGAACAAGCTTCACCAAAATAGGATGAGAGAATATGGTGTACAATATTTCCCAGAAAACAAAAAAAGTATACGATAAAGCTCAGTTGAAAAATAAGCTTGAGTTACTGAAAGGTGAATGGAAACTCTGGAAGCAATTGATCGGAAAAGAAACTGGCCTTGGATGTAATGGTAACAACAATACCGTTGACGCAAGTGAAGAGTGGTGGAATAGTAAAATAAAGGTTTGTATCGTAAAACAAATAAATTTACAAACTTAAAATTTAAATTACAACTAAGATAACACTTTTTTTTTGTAGGAGAATAAAAAATTTGGAAAATTTTGCAAAGAAGGCATTTCTCCCGACTTTGAAGATAAACTTGATACGATGTTCAAGGATATAGTTGCAACTGGAGTATATACATTTTCCTCTACAACTAACCCTCGTCATTACGATGGTAATGAGACATTTCCTAGTGCTGACATCTCAGAAGAAAGAAGTGATGAATCGGAGGATCCACTATCTCAGCCGAATCCGCAAAAGAATGTGAACAACAACAAAAATCCCCTAGACGTCAATAATTTTCCAAAGTTAAAAAAAGCTGGTGGAAGGAGCAAAGTTAGTGGAGCGGCCAAATTATCTTCTCAAATTGAACGTCTTGTGAAGGCAACAGAAGAGCGAAGCGACACCATATACGTAGTACGCAAAGATTTACCTGGTACTAATATCGCTGAAGTAATGGAAGTTATTTTGTCACTGCCTGGTATTGTAGTTGGACATCCAACGTGGCTTTTTGCGACCGGACTATTTCAGAGTCGCGAGAAGAGAGAGATGTTTGCAACGATGAAAGATCCACATACTCAAAGTTGTTGGCTCACTTACGAGTATAATCTAGTTTATGGCTCTAATCTAGGAAGAGCTCCAAATATTTTGCCGTTTGAATTTTTAATCAATTGTATTAAATAAGGGTTCTTATATGAGAACTAAATTCATTGTTTTGCATTTGTTGTTTATTTTGTTTTAGTATAATAATCAAACAATACGAGAACGTTAGTCTCGTTTATATTCCTTGGTTACTTATTTCTTTTTACACATTAAGCTACTTTTACTTTTTTTAGTATAAATAATGTTTTCATCGAATGTTATTTAGTCTTATGGTATCAAATATTCATTTTCAGGAACAAATGGATATCACATCAGATGATGAGTTTGGCATTATTGCCGATGATGAGTTTGACATTATTGCCAAAAAGGAACGTAACGAACATAGTGTTCTTATACGGAAAATTGCTCATTTGATGCAAATTTATTATGATACATACCTACATAAAGTTCCTTGTATGGATTAAAAAAAAGCGGGGCATATTTTTCTTCAAGAGATGTTGAGGATAAACAGAATTCGGTGTCAACGAATGTTCAGAATGGAAAAAGAGGTTTTCATAAGTTTGTGCAATAACTTGGAAACAAGTTAGGGATTCAAAGGTTCAAGATATATGACTGCATTGGAGATTTTAGGAATGACTCTACTGATTCTAGGACATGGTCTAGGAAACCGATTAGTGCAAGAGATGTTTCAACATTCTGGTGAGATGATAAGTCGATATTTTTCAGAGACGTTGGATATATTATGTCTAATGGGAGTCGATATCATAAAACCTGCTGATACAGAATTTAAGAGTACTCCTAAAGAAATAGTAAATGATTCAAGATATATGCCACATTTTAAGGTATTATGATTATACTTTTGTGATTTATTTTCATCAATATTGTATTATAAAATTTGTATAAACTAACTAATTTTTTTTAAGGATTGCATTGGTGCTATAGATGGTGTTCACGTTCCAGCTTCTTTACCTCAAGCAGATCAGGTACCATTTATCGGTAGAAAGAAGATTCTCACTCAAAATGTACTGGCTGGATGTGATTTCAATATGAAATTCACTTTTGCGTATGCTGGTTGGGAAGGTAGTGCGCATGATTCAAGGGTATTCTCTGCCGCTCTTCGTGATATTGAGATTAACTTTCCAAAACCTTCAGAAGGTATGACTATAATTTTTTTTCTAGTGCTTTGTTGTATACAGTTTAAACTAAATCATTTTCTTCCACTTGATCTGTCACAGGAAAGTATTATCTGGTAGACGCTGATTATCCTAGATTGCCTGGATATCTTGGTCCGTATAAAGGTCAAACATACCATCTAGAGCATTTTCGTGCGAGGCGAGCTCAACCTACTACAAGCAAAGAAATCTTCAATCGCGCGCATTCTTCTCTGAGAAACGTCATCGAGTGGAGCTTTGGAGTGTGGAAAAAAAGATGGAGAATCCTGAATGTCATGCCGAGTTATCCATTCAAAAATCAAGTAAAAATAGTTATCGCAACTATGACACTGCATAACTATATTCGAATGCATGCAAGACAAGAGATGGATTTTGAAATATTCGACAAGATAGAGGGCGATGGCAAGGGGGATGAAAACGACACAACTGAAGATCAAGATGAAGATTGTCAGACTTCTTCGAGTAGTATGGACAAGTTAAGAGATGAGATTGCAGCAAGTTTAGTAGAAACGATAAATTTGTAGTTTACATTTTTGTCAATAATAAAAAACTTTATATTAAAAATAAAATAAAATTTTGTCGTACGTATTTTTCTAGTTTGTAATTATAATTCATATATATGCATATTAATAAGCATATTAATAATTATTATTTAATTTTTAAAAACATGTCTATTTTAGTCTTTTGACCATAATATATTTATTTTAACAAACGCTAAATCAGTTTTTATTACCAGCAACAACTGTTTTAGAAACAGTTTACCAAACACCTATCAGTTAAAAAAAACAGTTTTTTTTTTAAAAAACAGAAACTAGAAACATTTTTTTTTGTTTACCAAACACCAACTCTTTTTGTTTTTTTTTTCTCGAAGGCTTGTTTCTTTCTAGTTGACAATGCCGACAAGTGGATATTAATCTAACATAGAAAAATCCAAATTGATAACCGAATAGTGGCGGGCTAAAAAGAAAGGACCATACAAAAATGGAAGCGCCATTTTGGGGAAGCTATTATGCGGACAAGTGTAGACGAGAAAACAGTACCGCACACACGATTCATCCAAAAACATAACATCAAGAGCAATCCAACGGTGAAGACGACCCAAATCACATCCAAATCCAGACGCATGTAAGTACGGGCACACCGAATCTCACATGGACCCCATGCCACGTGTCATACAGCCGTCCAAAGACAAATAAATAAAAAAGGAAATTGAGGACAATCCCGCGCAAAACTCAGCGTGGTAGAGAGAGTGTGTGTTTTGAAACCCTCATTTACACATTCCCGCCACTCTCTCTCTCCATAAGAGCCCACTGAAATCACTAACCCTAATATCTCTCTCTCTAGAAAAATCTCCATATCCTTTAAGCTCTCCACTAGCCGCCATGAATCGCCGGACTCGGCCTAGTCACAGATCGTCGCCACTGAGACCGAGCGAGCCGTTCCTGAAGTACCTAAAGCCGGGCGCCTTGGCTCAGATCCGGGACTCGCGGATGATAACGGCGAGATCTCACCGGACGATCGCGGCGTCTCTTCAGATCCGGTCATCGGCGCCATCGTCTCCGCCGCCGACGCCGGGACCAGTGCCCTCGGTCGCTGACGCTGACTTCCCGTGCTTCTCCGGCAGAGTGTACGGACCGAGGTGTCCGCAGAGGAAGAAGCTTGTAGCTGCCAAGTCGGTCGTCTTTTTCTCTCCGTTGGTAAATCCTTCGATCGATGCTTCTTCCGATCCGCTTATGGATGTCTTTGGCAGTGGAAGTGGCAGTGATATTGCTGCTCATTGACTGAGCCGCCAAAATTCTGTGAAGTTTTTATTTTTATTTTTTCCATTTCGTTTCGATTGTTGTAGATTTACATCGATATTGTAATTGGCGGTGCTAAAAAAGGTGAAATATGGAATATTTCTTAGAAACTCAGATCAATCAATAATAAAAAAAAATCATAAATGATTTTTCCTTGCAGAGGTATTACGTATTGTGAAATTTGTCAATTGCCCTAGAAATTAAACGTGATGTGGTTTATCTATGTGGTAAATTATCGGATCAAGTGTTTAAATTGAATGCGTTGGGTGGCTGTGCAGGATTGTGTTTAAGATTACTACTTTGCATTGAAAGCGTTGTAGTGGTATGTGAATGGAGTATTAATGATATGGCAGCACTTATTGTGAAAAGTTGTGTTGATGACATTTTCCAGTTTGCCTATAAATTGAACTTAATGTGGTTTATTTTAAATTGAATGCGTTGCGTGGCTGTACACTGTTGTTTAAGATTATTACTTTTCTCTGAAAGCTTCCTAGTGCTCTGTGAATGCCATATTAATAATATGGCAGGACTTATTGTGAAGAGGAGAGAATTGATTTCACCTAATCAATTTTCATCTCTATTTGTCTACATTTTTTTTTCTTCTTGATTTTTGCTTTGTAAAATGTGGTGGAATCTCAACCTCGCTGGTTCAATTGTAAAGACTTATGGTTGCTTGAAAAGAACATATAAAGAAGTTGAAAGTAGATTTAGGATGTTGGGGCGATGATTAACGTGTGAGTAGTCTAACATTTTGTGGTTACGCTCTTGGTCCTTTTGCAGGTAGATCTTGGATGACAATTCAGGTATGCTTTCTAATACTATGCACATGCCTTCACAATTCAAGTGCTAGCAACATTGTTGCTTATATATTAGGTTGTTGGCCATCATTATCCTCATGTTAAGTATGTGTATATGATATTGGTTTGTGTGAGTGTACTCAGATATGTGTTTTGTTTTGTTATTTTCAGCTGGATCATCGTGTAGTCCGTTACTTATTTTGACTTGTACAAGTAGTTTGTTTGTGGGTAATAAGATTACATATAGTATTATGGATGACACTAGGTTAGACTGAATGGTTGCATTGGTATGATTAACTAAGCAGAGTTTGCTGTTTTAGGAGTGTGTGAATGTTGCACTTTTATTGCTTTGGTTCTCCGGGTATGGTGAAATGTGGTGGTTTTGCCTCGCAGCATTTCATTTCTACAAAACTGGTAGATATACTAGTTAAATGTGATGAACCATCAAGATTCATATTCATGTATCACGGGTTTTGAAAAGACAAAGAGGTACGAAAGTCTTTATGAAAAAGGCTTTGAAAGAAACTCCAAGCATGTCTTCTTCCTGTTTCTGGTCTGCGATTCATTACCTTGACTTGTTGGTCCAAGGGCAACAAGGGTTGGGGGTCGTTGATCAGGTTTAGTTTTATTGCAGTAAAAAAATACTCGGGGTTTTTCGTTAGTTTTTTCTTACATTCATTGTTATAGTTAAGCATCAAATACATGATTTACCTCATTGAATTCTGCATGAAATTAGTGAATTTCTTGATAAATATGCGAAATCTAAATCTGTGTTTTTAGGCGCACATTGATGTTGTAGACTTACATTTACTCGCACTGCATATCTTCACATTTCTTAAATCTTGCAAGCTTAATTGCTAATATGGTTGAGTTTGGAAGGTTTTATGCATATAATCCGAGTGTTTCTACTTTTGATTTTTGCATTGATTAAACGTGGCGTTTGTGTCTTTTGGGATCTCCTAGTACTGCCCGATTCGAAATTAAATCTCGATCTGAATAGCATATAAGCCTTGGTCCGTACATGGTTGATGGATTTAGAGAATGTTCATAATATGTGTGATTTTGTGTCCAGTTCATACAATTGTAGTGTGTTTTGGGGATAAATTATGGTCTATCGTTTGTAGACTTATTTTGAAATTATTGAGTTGAGTAATCAATTGAAGTTGAACTTCAATCTTCTTTCCACTTTACAGTCACGGCTTTGATTTTGATTTATTTATTTATTTATTTTTTTCCATTTTTCTTTTCCATTTTTCTTTTCAATTGATTAGCCATGGGTAGATTAATAGGGTTGCATACAATTAAAGAGCATATTAGAGAATTTTCAGTTATGACCTTTATTTAGTGGTGCAGTGCATAGCTTGTATAGTAACTATATTTATGTGTATTCCATCCGTTTTTTTGTTCGTTTTATTTGTGTCATTAAAGTTCACGGCGCTTCTATTAGAATACAAGTAAAATTAAAAAAAATTAATTGTTTATATTAGTACAATACACAATCTAGGCCAATGGATAAATAGATCTACCTCTATTCTCTAACACGCATATGGTCTTTCAAAATATCCAAATAGAGAGATCAAAACTACTTCAGTCCTATGACTTTCTTTAGCCTTTATTAACAAAAGTTTGACAGAAATCGCATACTAAATAATGAAAGACTGCTACTCCATCTTCAATACGAAATTAAAACATCTAAAACAAAATAACTAAATAAAATGCTGAATAACTATAAAATTAAAACAAAAAAGTAATTGGGTATTAACATTGGTATCACAATTTTGCGGGGAGAATACGAGAGACAAAAACATAAGCGTTGACCTTGCCCCAATAACATTGATGGAGACCGTTGATGAGCTACCGTTATTGACAACGTAAAGCCATGCCACATCACTATCGATGGAGACTCAACCACCAACAACCGCACAGATGGTCTCAATGTAGCTTGCTGCCTTCCCATTACTATGCCATCACATCCACTTCTTCGATCGAACAAACTCCACCATATTAAATTATTAGAAATCTAATTTTCCACCCCCGGAACCAATCCACGAGGGAGGAAGAAAGACTAGTTTTTTTATTTCCTGCGAAAAGCCTTTTCACAAGTAAAGAGAAAGACGAGGAGACGTTTGTTTAGCCATATGCAATTTGAAAAAAAGTTTGGATGGGAATATAGTTTTATAAAAAAGAGTTGAGGACCATATTTTGAATACATTTCAAAAAGTCATCTATAATTAATTTTTTTTTTTTAAAGAATCAAAAGAACTTCATAATAACCAGACCAGAAAAATCATGGCCAAACGAATTACAGCAAGAGTTCACCAAACCATCTTGGTATGGCAGAAAAATAAGAACCTATAAATAATGTGTTCATAGCTTTGCCTGCAAGCAAATGTGCTATGTTATTACAATAACGAGGAACCCAAGAGAAAAACACTTATTTGCAAGAGATGCGAAGTTTTGTGATGTCTTGAAGGAAAGTGCACAGATCATTATCGGGTGGAGGTCGACCAATTGCATCGATAACTGATTCGAAACACACCCCCTATGCTGCAATCTGATCGATCTTCATACATTGACTTTGAGGAAGAAGACACTGATGAAGCCGTCGCCACCACCGAACAAACCTTGAGAGCCCATGATCCCGCTTTAAACCAATACAGCATGGCAAACATTTCCAAATCTAAAAGATTCAGAGCCTGGGACAGAAAGAGACATGAGTTAGCAAAATGTGACGATCGCCCATGAAAAACTTTGGCGATTCCAGATTTCTTTGACCATAGGACATAACATAAAAATATGGGATAGTGATTCCTTTGAGTCGTGGCACCGATCACAGCAACGTTCGTTGATTATTCTTTTTCGGACCAGGTTCGTCTTTGGTCGGAAGGGACTCATGAAAAGCATGCCAAACAAATTTTTTAACCTTGTTGGGGATGTTCAAGTTCCATAATTTTTTCCACTAGGGACCAAGGTTAGACTTGTGAGTATGATTTCCACCGTTCTCTCTATCAAAAGCTAGGCTATACGCTGATTTAACCGAAAATTTCGTAGCGAGGTCGAAGTGCCATTTCAGTCGGTCGGATTTTGGGAAACGACTAAGCGGGATAGAATTGATCAGCTCCACATCCAACTCCAAAAAAATATTCTCTAAGCAGCTCGGTATCCCACTAACCACCATCTAAGATAAAATCCCCCACCTTCCAAATCTCATCAAGGGATTTTAAAGACGTGACTGGCTTGAACGAAGAGGGTCTTGGAACCGATGAATCCGAGAGGGGGTGTATGTTATACCCATTGCCCACCTTCCATCTCACCCCTATATGGATAATCTCGCGCGCCCACATCAAACTTTGCCATAAACAAGAGCTATTGGACTTGAATCTCGCATCCATAGATGAAGAGCTGTGGAAGTATTTTCGTCTAAGAATCTGAGAGACTAAAGAGAATGGGTTATGGATAATACGCCAACCTTGCTTAGCTAGCAAGGCCTTAATAAAGTGGCGGAAAACACGAAAAACCTAAACCCCCTTGTTCATTAGGTTTACACAATGCATCCCAACTAATCCAATGAATTTTCCTCTTATCATCGTCACCTCCACCAAAACCGACTAATCAGCCTTCTACTTTCGTTACAAAGAGAGGTCGCGATGCGGAAGATGCTCATCGCATGCGTCGGGATAACTTGAGCCACGGCCTTAACCAAGATTTCTCGACCCCCTGCCTAGAAAAGAGACGTTCTCTGAGACGCCCCAAAATATAGAAAGTCAACATAATATACACCCATGGCATTTAAACATGTAAACAAATAAAACTTAACAACTAGTCAACAAATCACCACAATTTAGTTTAGTGTAGCACCATTAATATGTAAAACAACAAATATCGTCAAATCATCTCAGTCAAAGTATTACAGTCAAGTAAGAGAATATCTTACGAAAAAGTGTATCTCCACGTCATTTGTTGGGATGCCACAATATTTCTACAATTACATCTTTTATTTAAAAAAAAAAAAAACCGGTGTGGAAAAATTAGGAGAAAATGGGTGAGCTTCAACATGCTCAGCAGGAGAACCATTACCCAACCTAAGGTTTTGCTCATTTTAGTATATATCATACCATATTATTTGTCAAAAACATAATAACCAACTTTCCGCCATTAACATATTATTAAAACTCAAGTTATAAACCATAACGAAATCTCTGGCATGAAGTCAAGAGTAGCCACTTGGACCGTAAGGTGACAGGTGGATGTGCATCACCTGCAATCGATGCCAGACTCAAAGTAACTGGGCGAGGTGGGCCTAACGACCGATAACCCCGAGTCTAGCCCCACGTAAACCCGCTGCACAGCCAAGGGAAGCGAAATACGCCATCGCTCCCTCTAATAAACTTTTTTGGACATTAATGTCCCCAGACGGAAGCGCATCGCCCGACAACGAATACTTTTATCCCACTTTAATTTGTATAATCATACTAGGTTATAATTATTCAAAAACTCTATCCCGTCGACAAATTGGAACGGGCCTATTTGGTTAAATGTTTCACCTAGTCATCTACTATAGTATTAACCATTTTTAATTAAAGAAAACTCTCATAAAGAAAGAGTAATACAACCTCTACCTTTTTGGATCCCAAACGAAACTCAACGGAACTCATATAACGCCACTTCGACGTGCGTACCATCGACCAACTGTATTGAATTTGAAATTGCTTGTGAATTTGGTTGAAAAAAGCACGCTTGCATTCTAAATGACGAAACAACTCTGTGATAGTCTCGGCTTGAAATTCTGACACCGACGTACCGGCGGCAATCCGACGATAATGGCTTTTTCCGGCAGGAAAATCAGCCATTAGTCCCACCTATACTTTTTCACCTTCAAAATATCACGATGAAGCCAATTTCATCAAATTCAGAGCTCAAATGATAGAGATATGGTCGATTGAGGTTTTGAGTATAAAAAGAAATGAAATTGGAAAGAGATGGAGAGAGAGAAAGAAGTGATGAGCGAATAAGGGAAGAGAGAGAGAGAGAGAGAGAGAGAGAGAGAGAGAGAGAGAGAGAGAGAGAGAGAGAGAGTCACAAGGGTGACTACAAAGTGAAAAAGGAAATTTAACTTTAAAAAAACAACCTCTCAAAGGGTTTTACATTACCTTCTCTCTTAAAAAATTTCGTCTAAGAAATTATATAAGGATAACGTTCTTGAATTTTCTGACATGATCTTCCAAGTCGACTCTTCAGTTTCATGGTGTTTCCAACATCAACTTTATTGGAATAGATCTAGGATTAAGAATAATTTATCGCTTATAGCAAGCGACGGAATATAAAAAACTCTTCAAAACACATAAAACGATTTTACTACCTAGACAAAATGCATGAGTATATAATTTAAAATTTAAAAACTATTAAGAGATTTCACTCGGTACCAACCTCGCTTGAAGCTTGAGCGTTGAGAAGCCTTTGGAAAGGTTGAATCGCTCATCTCCCCTCTTCGCTTGTCTCCTCCGTGTCTTCTTGAATCCTGAGTAACCACGATAGTTTCTCCCACTAGAGTCTTCGAGCTTAGAAAGGATTTAGTGTATGGGCACTATTAAACACAATGACTCAAGAACTAGTCTTAGAGCCAAAAAACTAATACAAAACGCTAGGTCTAATGAGGACCTAGGTGCCAAAACAAAAGAGCAAGAAGAGGGAGAGAGAGAGGGAAAGGGTGGGTGGCCAAGTCTAGAGAGAGAAGCTCTCAATCTCAAAAGCTTGTGTCTTCAACATTGTGAATGAGGTGTGGTATTTATAGGAGGAGAGATTGCCTTGAAGAGGTAGTTTCCTCTTTTTTTTTTCTATTGAATATCACATATTCATGAGCACAATCTTTATTTCTCATTCCTATAAAAATATCAAGGTTGGAAATAGGTTTCCCTTTTTTCTTGTCTTGGCCGCCCTACACCATGTAGCATATGTGCTATAATTTGTTTCCTCTTTTCCTTTTTAGCAAGTATCTTTGCACATCAATACACAAAATAAATTCCCTTTCTCTTGATGGAGGGCCACGAAATTTAGTGTCTAGAACAAGCTTCTAGATGTTTTTTTATTTGTTCATGACAACATAAGAAAAGCACATGCAGAATTTTCACATAAAATTCCATAAAATGAGATTCAATCCTCAAGGCCCAAATGTCCATGTTGGCAGTGTGGATCATCTATATTGTCATCATATCACAATGTCCAAAATATTATTTTGACATTTATACCATCTTATTGTCCTTATGGACAAAATTACTATTTAGACAATTTTCGTGAAATTCGTCTAGTTCAACACTTGAACTTATTTTGACTTAGCTACTAGTTTAACAAATCCTACTCTAATGACTTGTGGTAGTGACGTCATGGATCCACATGAACAAAGCTTGAGCTAGCATGCTTAGACACAAAAGTTCACAAATCTTTTCAAAGTTCTAGCTTAATGTCAACTGACTCCACTAAAAAGTTGACATTGAAAATTTCGCGGTTCAAATGAATATGTTTTCTACTCAAAATTCTACTTAATTGTGATGAATGGATCCATTGAATATTATCTATGTTTACCCTTCATGAATATCATCAACTAGATGAGATTTATAAAATTAACATTTTACCATTCTAGTTGTTATTTCCTCAACTCATTTGTCACTTGTGAATAAGCTAGAAATAATGTATTGACGAGGAGCTAACAAGTCACATAGATTCATCCAAAAGAGTCATGACTCAATTTGGACACTGGCCAGTTCATTTATTCACATTCCAAGGAACAAAGTATGATGTGATATACACTGCATTTCAGCAGTCTTGTACATGAATTCCATATCTATGAGATCTTCACAAAGTTGTTCATGACATCTTCATAACTTAGTACTTCACCAATAGGTCTTGTCTATATCACATAGTGAATCTAGAACTCTGACTTTCTCAAATAAGAGTACGTAAGCTATGAAATGGCATGTCTCATTTCAGGATTGAGGTAAGCATGATGCAATTCATACATAATGACTTTGAGACAGAAGATGTTAAGTGGTTTGTTCTTACAATGTCTCTAAAAGTGCACTAGTCAATTAAGTATCTTTAGAAGATACCTAGGAAGAACTATAAAGTCTCAAACTCTCTACGTCTCATAACCATACATCATAAATTCTCCTAACAATCATACTGAGATCAATAGCCCTTTGATCCTTAGATTGTGAATATGTTGTTTTAAGCAAACCATGAAGAGTTTGTTCATGTAAATCTGTATTTGACTCTTCATTTGTTGTTAGGTTTGTTTAAGGACTAAAGACTACGGTTTATTATAAAGCTTCAAACAAACAAGGAAGAATGAATGAAAGTTTCAACTCTTTATTAATTATTCAACAGTTACAGGCAAGAGTCTTCGTATGGACTTTATTACATCAAATGTATATAAGTTATGGCTACTACTCTTCTTGTGGGCACCAATGCCAACAAACTTAGCAACATATATTTCATACCTTACAAAAATTGACTTGACTTTCTAAAATTCGGATGTGAACAACTCAATAATATCATTCTCTTTAATTGTAATTAAGTCCACATTATGCATGAGAGATCAGACCATATTTCTGTAGCATCTAGATGTGGAAGAAATTGTTTACATGAAAGGGTCGAGGGAAAACTAAGTATAGGCAAGCGACTAAACTTGATATAGAATCTCAAACGTTTCTATTTTCAAGTTTGCCATAAACACCAAAACAAGAAAACAATGGTGTAACGTGAAACTTTCAAGATACACAATCCTCCACTACGAATTATAAGGGTGTAGCTACCTTCAATCAACATATTTATTATGTCTTCATTGAGTTACTTCGAAGAGATTGTAATTGACTTTTTTTTTGGTGACTTCTTATATTAGCTCTACCCCAAGAGTTGTGTGTTTTACAGTTTCGGCCCATCACAAAAGATTGACTGATAAGGTCTTCCATTAAGAACACACAAGGAGTCTAACCAAATCTTATTTATTTATATCATCAATAATTTGGACTTCATGCTCAAATTCCCAATCATTTGGACATCATGCTAGGTATCCCAATCATAGCAAGGATAAAAAGGGTATTAAAATCAACCAATGACCAAACTTACTTTATTCTCTTTTGAAATCCTTGAAACGGAAGAGCATCTCACCTTGGCCCAATAATTGTAACGATATGAAATTTTTTTAAAGCTTGGAGCTGTTAGGTGATTAGTATGGAATAGAATATTCCTTAATTGGCATCACCCAAATAAGAGGTTTCCGAGGAATACAAATAACCTCTGGATTTTTTCAGATTTGGTCTCTTCCCCATTACTTAGAAAAAGTGACCCGTTTATGAAACTTATGGGACACGTAATTCGTCGATGTATCTTGTCATTATCATTCCATAATAAAGAATGTTATATCTTTGGTGATTATTCTTGGCTTCCTTTCTTGTCCATACCTCGATACACATAATGCGACCTCATATGATTGTTCAGTCGCTCCAAATTTTTGTCTCCTTAGATTTTTAAGTATCTTAGACATCTCTAGGATTAATAGAGCACTTAAACTCATAATCATCTTCAAGTGATTTCTCGTATGAATTCGACTCCATGCACGACGAAACTGCTTACTATTGATTTTTTTTTTCTACACACGAGGCAAAAAGGTGGTTATCATGTAAAGCACAAAACCATCATGTTAGTTTCTCTCATGTTGAAATTTAAGGTGACCAAGATTGATGGATCGTTTCCAACCTTCCAATTAAAGAAAATCCTTGATTATAGGTCTTCTTGATTTAGAATGCTGACCACAACGTTCATTTTTCGGGTACGTAACATTTGTTAAAATTGTAGTCCTTTGTACACGAGATTCAAATTTATCCATGTGTACACAGATACTTCAAACCTTTATGATATGAGAAGATTTCAAACCCGGCACATAGAATAACGTCTTCATATATTTTAATGGTAAGACGACCACGCATTAAGATTTAGTTCTCGGATGGGGAAGTTTTCGTCTCAAAACTTAATTTGCCACGAACCATAAGATACAATCCATCATTTGCACGCAAGGTACCTAATACATTTCTACACTTGATTCAAAACTTGAAATCTTTATAATAAATGAAAATATATTTTTGGGAAATATCAAACCACCTAATTACAAAGTTTAGATTGTTTCTCACATTTGATACTGATACGAACCACACCAACAATGTGACGGTGACCCGAAACCAATGTTGGTGCCTTCGCAAACTAGAATCTCAAGTTCGATGACTCCGCGACCCAACGTCTAGAGAGACGCGAACCTTGGACTAATGAAGATACCACAAACGAATGTGTAAGTTTGCTTGATAAGTCGGGGATGAACGCCACATGGAATACCTTGATAAGTTCAGAAGTTTCTTCAAGAAACAAAGAGAATTCTCTCACCTTTTTTTTTAATTATAAAAAACGTAGTCTGCCTTTCTCATTCATGAAACCTCCCTAAATAAAGAAAATACAAAGCGAATTCGGAGTTCCTGGTTGTCCTAACTTAAATGGGCATAGAAGACATTATTTAGTCCTAATGACATTAAAATTAAAAGGCTAACTTAATACCTAACATATATGGGTTTAATTTAACATAAATAAAGCCAAAAAACACTTTTAAAAGACTCCAACTTAACCTATTGTTTTTTGCTATGAAAATAACAAATATATAACTATGAAATCAAACTAAAAAATGGGTTTTCTTCAACACTAGTCAAAATAATCAGAATTAGCTCTCGCTTGCTGCTATCCTCTTCTTCGATTCCCATTTTCATTGCTCTCGTCTTTGTATTTCTTCAATTCATCTTCGCTTAAACCATGAATCTCTTTCTCGAAGTCTTGAACTCTCGAATTAGGAATTGGGTCCATGAAGCGCCTTTGTTTTTTTGTTATTTTCGTAGCAAAAAATAATGGGTTAAGTTGAAGTCTTTTTAAATGTTTTTGAGCTTTATTTATGTAAAATGAAGCCCATATATGTTAGGTGTTATGTTAACCTTTTAATTTTAATGTTATTAGGCTTAAATAATGTCTGAGTTAGGGCAACTAGGAACTCCGAATTTGCTTTGTATTTTCCTTACTTAAGAAGGCTCCGTGAATGAGAAAGGCAGACTATGTTTTTGATAAAAAAAAAGTGAGAGAATTCTCATTGTTTCTTGAAGAAACTTATGAACTTATCAAGGTATTGTTAGGAATTATTGCCCACGAGAAGATATTATTTGTTACTTCTCGCTGAAATATTTAATAAAATAAAGTTTTGACATTTATTATCTTTTTGAGTTGAAAGAGATAGTATCTTAATCCAAAGAATGATCAAACATTTATCATTTCATAGTCTCCGTGTTAAACTGAGTCGCATGCTGGGCATCCGAGTTCGGGCGATGAACTTCAACATGGTCGATGACTGATATGCGCCTGGAAAGCCATATCTGAAGTCATATATGTGGAACACGAGTGAAGGTTGATCACTCAATGGGAGCATTCTACACTTGAAGAAGATGTACGACCTGATGGATGAGAGAAAAAGTAGGATTCATGAGATGAGATCCAAGGGCTGGGATTAAATCCACAAGTGTGAACACAATAAAAGAAAATAATATATTCTAGAATATTTCTTATACTACTATAAATAAGGGGTTCATGAGAAGCAAATTTTAACCTAATTTTGCATAGAGAATTCAGCCTCCTCCCTTGATGGCCGACCTCTCCCTCTCTTCTCCTTCCCATCGGAATTGCTTAATTCCATTCTTAGAAATAAGAAAAAGATCTAGAATACCTCGTTTCTAGATCTAGTGAGATAAAGAATCGTTGCCTACTCATTTGCCTTATCTTCCTCGGAGATTACGTTTCGGAAGACTACGACGTCATCTAGACGACAGAAGGAGAGCCAAGAGTTTTAGAGACATACCGAAGGTCTGATCGTGGCGAGTCTATTATAGACTGAAGACAGATTGTGAAAGCTTGAAGATTCGGTTCATGAGCCAAAATTTCTAAGTCTTATGAACTTGTCATTAAATATTGGTTGCTTGTCAAAGTCTCTTAATATCAATTAATTAAGTAATCTAGATCTTGTTAATAACCATGTTTTAATTAGCTTATGATAGCGTAATTAATTTTTTCCGTATTTAAATGGTAATTTGAGGTGCTAAAATCACCAACAGGTATTCCTTATGACGTTCATCCCGACTTATCAAGCGAACTTACACATTCATTTGTGGTGTCCTCATTATTCCAAGGTTCGCGTCTCTCTAGGCACTGGGTCGCGTAGTCATCGAACTTGAGATCCTGGTTTGCGAAGGCACCAACATTGGTTCCGGGTCACCATCACATTGTTGGCGTTGTTCGTATTAGATACACTTTTTGAATGCTTCGAGCTAGGAATATAGTAACCATTTTGAGATTAACACATATGTCTTCTCGTAGCAAAATATGTCTTGTGAGTTTAATTTTCACAAATTCTAAACCCACACCTTCCCTCTTTTGAATATAGCTAGTTTAGTAAAGCGGTCAAAAAGGTCCAATGTGATATTCCCAATGCCTTGAAAAAGATAAAGATTTTTTTTATCAATGGGAGCAATAATGAATTGATTTAAATAAGACGTCAATAATCAAGTCCATGAAGATTATTGAGCTATCACTTAAATCAAACCATATCACCATAAAGTTGTAGCATCCATATCAAATATGCAAACTGCTTAGTGAAGTCTCTTTCTCTTATCCAGAGTTGACAATACCCAAATTGTAAGTCAATCTTTGTGAAATATTGAGATCTATCAAGTTGGTCGAATTCATCGTTGAACGTTAGAATATGTTTGTTCTTGACGATCACTAGATTGAGTTGGTGTTAACCTACGAATAGCCTTACCTATCAATTTATTTGCAAAGAATAATATAGCTTTGCAAGGAGAAACACTTGTGCATAAATATCTTACTAATAGAGCTTTGCCTTCGATACAAGCAGATAACCTAAATGAATAGGTTGATGATTTACGGCTCTCAACGACCATAATGAAGTACTTGGGGATCATAAATACCAAAGAAAATCAACCCATCAGCAGAAATGAAATCTTACTCTCGTCTATATCTCTAGATATAGACGCAAAACCCACAACATACATTCTATAAAGTAGAAAACACGGGAGTCAAATTTAGAACATAATTAGACCGACCCGAGTACTCCTATTAAACAAAGATCCAATCGAATTTAGATATTACAAAACAATATTCACTAACATTATAATTTCAAGATTGATCGATCCCAACGAATTTATTCTTGACTACATACTTCAGACTCAAGATTTCTCGATGATAAAATAAAATATAAAAATACCACATCGGCCGACACTAATGAAATGATTCTTCACTCGTAGGTTATCCGAAACCTAAGTTCTAATACCAAAATTTGTGATGCCCCAAAATAAGGGGTAAAAAAAAAGATTCAAACGAATAAAAAAATCACACTAGACGACAAAATAAAATTCCCCGTCAGACTTCATTTAAAAAGTCAACAGAATATACACCCATGGGTTTTAAACACGTAAACAATTAAAACTTAACAGCCAGTCAACAAATCATCAAAGTTTAGTGTAGCACAATTAATATATAAAATGAAAAATATCATCGACTCATCTCAGTCAAAGTGTTACAGTCAAGGAAAAGAATACCTTACTAAAAAGTGTATCTCCACGTCATTTGTTGCGACACCACAATATTTCTACAATTAGATCTTTTATCTTAAAAAAAAAACCTGAAGTGGAAAAATTAGAAGAAAAAAAGATGAGCTTCAACATGCTTAGCAGGAGAACCATTATCCAACCTAAGGTTTTGCTCATTTTAGTATACATCGTACAATATTATTTATCAAAAACATAATTACCAACTTTACGTTATTAACTTATTATTAACAACAATTTATAAAACTCAAGTTATAAACCATTACGAAATCTATGGCATGAAGCCAAGAATAGCTACTTCGGACCATAAGGTGACAGGTGGGGACTCACATCACTTGCAATCGATGACAGACCCAAAGTAACTGGGCGAGGTGGGTCCGACGACTAGTAAACCCAAGTCTCGCCCTCGCAAACCCGCTGCTCAGCCAAGGTAAGCGGAATTCGCCATCGCTCCCTCCAATAAACTTTTTTGGACAATAATGTCTCCGGACGGAAGCACATCGCCCGACAACGAATACTTTGATTCCAGTTTAATTTATATAATCATACTATGTTATAATTATTCAAAAACTCCATCCCGTCGACAAATTGGAACGGGCCTATTTGGTTTAATGTTTCACCTAATCATCTACTCTAGTACTAACTATTTTTAATTAAAGAAAACTCTCATAAAGAAAGAGTAATAGAGCCCCTACCTTTTTGGATCTCAAACAGGACTCAACAGATCTCATATAACACCATTTCGACGTGCGTATAATCGACCGGTTGTATTGAATTTGAAATTTGTTGTGAATTTGGTTGAACGAAAAGCATGGTTGCATTCTTAATGACGAAGTAACTCTGGGATAGTCTCAGCTTGAAATTATGACACCGAATTTTCGGTGACCGCGGTGGTTCGGCGGCGGTCCGACGATAAAGGCATTTTTCGATGATCAGGAAAATTAGCCATTACTCCCACCTACACTTTTTCACCTTCTAAATACCATGACGAAGTCAATTTCATCAAAATTACAACACATCAATATAGATCTAGGCCTTTTATTTTCATAACGTACTTCAAGCAAAACGGAGCATCTCCGACCACCGATCGGAGAAATTACATGAGGGCTTTAGTTACCCATACCATGAACTTCATTTTTATGCCGGCACTCTTTTGCGACGAACTTCCACGGCAATGAATCGAATTTTTTAGCAAACATAATGGGTATTTTCTTGAACCTCTCTTCGACACGAGTTCATAACACTTAGAATTACCCAATTCGGAGCTTAAACAATGGAGATATGGTCGATTGAAGTTTTGAGTGTAAAAAGAAACAAAATTTGAAAGAGATGGAGAGAGAGACAGAAGTGATAAGCGAATAAGGGAAAAGAGAGAGAGAGAGAGAGAGAGAGAGAGAGAGAGAGAGAGAGAGAGAGAGAGAAGAGTTACGGGGTTACTACAGAGTGAATAAGGAAATTTAAATAAAAAACCACCTCATCAAGTCAAATGGTCTAATTTGACCAAAATATTTGTGAGAGATCGATGTAATTTTCATGGGTTTGTAAAAAATGATACCCATGTTATCCTTAAGCGCCGATCTAACCTCGTTCGAGAGACACATGGGCTGAACGAGATGGTTGATTTGTCTCTGTTGATGACTTGCCCCGAAGCCGCTTCGGAAAGACCTAGGATATCCATAATGACTTGACAATTCTGTTCCGAAGCCTTACAAAATAGAAGGTTGTTGTCTGCGAAGAAGAGATGATTCACTAAAGGGCTATACCGATTGCAACCAGCACGGGATAGAATTCTCACCCTTTCCACCTCAACCAACATCCAAGAGAATCCCTCCGCGCAAAGAAGAAACAATTACGGCAAGAGCGAGAATCCCTCCACCCTTTTAAGTCATTTTAGGAGTAGACGTATTTACCACTAACTACGGTTTATAATTGTCTTCTAACCGATTAGTTTAAAAGGACTGTTTTGTCAATTTTTTTAACGAATTAAAATCACTGGTCACTGCAAAATCTACCACGTTAGTTAGGGTAAAACGTAAGAGCAAAAATAATTAAAAGTTACTATTACTAAGTTAGAGAAAAAGCAAAGGGTGGTGAAAACTAAAAACAGATTAGCCAAAAGATTAAAAAAAAAAAAATAAGGATATCACTTCCTCATTTAAAAAAATGACATTCCGGTCATCTGCGTTGCAAAGCAATTGCAAAGAAGAGAGTTTGTTCTCTATGGTCCCCTAAGCTGTGTCTCACTCTCGCACACACTTGATTTCTGTTAACTTCACTCTTTCTTTATACTCTTCTCTGCGTAGCTATCAAGCGAGAACCCAAAGTCCCAAACATCCTTCGATACACATATACGTATATTTTCCAAGCTAACGATGATTGAACCCAAGACCAAATACGATCGACAACTCAGGTGATTCCTCTTTACTTCTCTCTTTTTTTTTTTTTTTCAATTAAATCAGAAAGGTAGAAACGGAGCGGTGCCTGATTTTTTGAGCTACAGAGATTCGTATCACGCCTGCGAAGATTTCGTTCCTCTGATTTCGTTGTAGATTAGGTTTACGAATTGGTTAGCTTATTTCTAAGGCAATTTGTGTTTAGAATAGTATGCTTTGTGCAAGTATAGCTAGATTGTGTAAAAGATTTTGATATTTGAAGTGGTTTAGTCACATATCGTCATCTCGTTGTTTACTTCAAATCCACTGAATGAAACGATTCACAAGAACCTGTTCGGGTCGAAATAACGGAGTAGATTATGTGAAAGTTACAACCTTATTTACTTGTGCTGAAGATCGTTACGATATCTTTTCGGGTTAAATGTTAGTTTTGGTGTTCTCGTAAGAATTTTTTTTTTTTTTTTTTGCAGAATATGGGGCGAGCAGGGTCAAGCGGCTCTGGAGAAAGCAAGCATATGTCTACTCAATTGCGGGCCCACCGGTTCGGAGACGCTGAAGAATCTCGTCCTCGGTGGGGTCGGAAGCATCACCGTAGTTGACGGGTCCAAAGTCGTGGAAGGCGATCTCGGAAATAACTTTATGGGTATGTCTCTCTCGCTTCTCTTCTTGTGTTTTGTTTCGTCGATTTTTTGATGGTTTTATTTTATTTATTTATTTTTAATGTCAACGAATAATTCCCACTAGTTTCATAACTATGATAATAACAATTATGTGAAATAAAAATCGTCATATGTTCTGGAAAATATTAAGAGAGTACAGTTGCTACGACAAGATACAGATTTTCTCTCAATTTGCAACTAATAATGTACATTCTAGAGCCACAAGGGTCAAAGTATTGTCATTGATAGAGAGAGCCTCCGAGTAGTAGAATCAAGAGCTTTTAACAATTATATGTATATATATATATATATATATATATATAATATATATATATATATAATATATATATATATATATATATTATTGTGTATTGTTAGTGGATGAGTCGAGCGTTGGGAAATCCAAGGCAAAGTGTGTTTGCGCGTTTCTTCAAGAGTTGAACGATGCTGTTAAGGCCAAATTTATCGAAGAGTCTCCGGAGGCGCTGATCGAGAGAAAGCCTTCGTTTTTCTCTAGTTTCACCTTGGTTGTGGCAACTCAGGTACATACGGTGGTGATTAAAGAAACCCGTATTTTTTTTTTTTCTCCATTTAAAAATTATTCTCGTGGCTTGAAGTTTAAGAAATTACTGAATCGGGGGGATTTTAACTGTACAAATCAGCTGGTGGAAAACTCGATGATAAAGCTGGATAGAATCTGCAGAGCGGCCAATGTGATGGTGGTTTTTGCTCGCTCATACGGCCTCACTGGATTAGTACGCATAAGTGTAAAGGTAATCTTATAGTTTTGATTTCGGTTGTTTATAACTGTTTTTGTCTTAATTTAGATGATTCAGGACCGAGGTTAAAATGAGCGAACTTTTTCAATCTGTTAGTACTTATTATATGAATACACACGTGTTTGACAGGAACATACTATTATTGAATCAAAGCCCGATCATTTTCTAGATGATCTCCGGCTAAATAACCCCTGGCCTGAGCTCAAGAGGTATGAACTGTGTCTTTGCTTGCTTGCTAGATAATATATTATAGAAAAAATATATAAAATAGCAATTCAAAACAATTTATTTGCAAAATAGCTAGGGTTTTAAGTTTTTATCAAAATAGCCGAAGTTTGACACTGTCAACAATTCTTTTGATACGTATATAATAAATTTTCACATATAAACCTGATTTTTTTTTGGGCTATTTTGCTAATTTTAAACAAGCTTTTAGGCTATTTTGCTAATTTTAAACAAGCTTTTAGGCTATTTTGCTAATTGTAGAGACAAACCTAAGCGATTTAGCGAATTCATTAGTTGGCTATTTAGCTAGAACACCATTATATTGCATATATATAAATTATGTTTATCTTATTATGGACAGCTTTGCTGAAACAATTGATGTGGATGTTGCGGATCCTGTTACCCACAAGCACATTCCGTACGTTGTCATTCTTGTCAAGAAGGCCCAAGAGTGGACCAAAAGTCACGATGGTACTCTTCCTTCAACCAGAGAAGAGAAAAAAGAATTCAAGGTTTACCCAGTTGCTCTATAAAAGCTTTCTGTTTTTAGGTTTCACTAATCCATTTAAGCTGGAAATGTATTCTCAGGAGCTTCTTAAAGCAAGGATGATCGCTGCAGATGAAGATAATTACAAGGAAGCTATCGATGCCTCTTTCAAAGTCTTTGCTCCACGGGGAATTAGTATGTCTATATATATATATGTATGTTTATATATATATATATATATATATATATATATATATATATACATGTTCGTGGCTTATCACAATTTCAGTTTTGAACTCAAACTTGTTTTTGTTTATGGTTAGATTAGAATGAATGAAAAGGGAAAGTCATCACGCTTGTCATTTATATATTTTTCCATTTTGTGATCTGAATTATTTATATTTCAGCATAACTAAAATCTCTCCAATGCATCTCAGGTTCCGATTTGCAACAGATCATCAATGATACTTCTGCTGAAATCGATGTGAATTCATCAGATTTTTGGATAATGGTTGCAGCTTTGAAGGTTCGTTGAACCGAAATTCCTCATATCCTATCGGTTACTCTTGTGCTGGAGACAGTATTTGCATCACAGCTATTTCCTTTTCTGTGGAGCCATTTTTGAAACTTCCATTCTTCTCCAATGCTTCATGCATAAAGTAATAATAATTATTATTTATCTTTTTGGGATAATTTGAAGTACTTAGAATTGATTTGTCTCCATTTGCAGGAATTCATTAAAAGTGAAGGCGGCGGTGAAGCACCTTTGGAGGGGTCAATCCCAGATATGACGTCGTCGACCGAGTCAGTACCCAAGTCTCAAATTCTATTTACAATCATATTCATCCTGTTTATTTTATTTTATTTATGTTTGACACGAGAGAGTGAATTTTCTGATACAATTGCTGAATCGAATATGTTCTAGGCATTATGTGAACTTGCAGAATATCTACATGGCAAAGGCTGAAGCTGATTATCACGCCATTGAGCAACGGGTTAAGGCTATTCTGAAGAAAATCGGTAGAGATCCAAGTAGTATCTCAAAATCAACAATGAAAAGCTTTTGCAAGAATGCTAGGAAACTTAGAGTAAGCGATCACTTTCCAATGTAGATACACACACACACACGGACACATATATGTATATATGTATGTATGTATGTATGTATGTATGTATGTATGTATATCATGCATATAGAATGGTGAAGGGTGATTAATGATATTTTTCTTGTAGGTTTGTAGATACCGTTTACTTGAGGAGGAAGTCAATACACCGATGCTGTCAGAATTGCAGAAGTACATAACAGATGAAGATTACAGGTACTCTTGAGCTGATTTCTGAAGAGGAAGATAAAAAAAGGGGGTTATTGCATTTTTAGGGAATATACATACATAGCTACAAAGGTTCATATTTTTTTTCTTACTCTTCTCATTTAAGCTTTCTAACAGCGTGGCTGTAGGATTCTACATTCTGCTAAGAGCCGTTGATAGGTTCGCTGCAAATTACAACAGCTTTCCCGGAGAATTCGATGGGTATATTCTCATCACCCTTTTTCAATGCCTGTGTCGTAAATAATTCACATTAAATGCTCAGTGGTTAAAAACACAAAAAAAAAAAAAAAAACTCGTGCGTAGTGCCATGGATGAAGACATATCTCGACTAAAGACCACGGCGATGGGACTACTCGGCGACTTGGGCTGTAACGGAACGACTTTGACCGAAGACCTTATCAATGAGATGTGCCGTTTTGGTGCTTCCGAGCTTCATTCTGTTGCTGCTTTCATTGGCGGAATCGCATCACAAGAAGTTATTAAGGTCTCTCTCTCTCTCTCTCTCTCAACCTTTTACTTTGTTCCATTATTAAACAAAGCTCGACACGATTTTTCACCACAGCTCATAACGAGACAGTTTGTACCAATGTCCGGGACTTTCATCTTCAACGGCATCGATCACAAGTCCCAATTGTTACTTCTCTAGTGAGCTCTATTTACTTATTTTGGTTCAAGATCAGGAAGCGTTTAGGGGTGATAGACCAAGAACAGTATCGAATCAATTAGTGAATTGTGCAACTTTGGAAAAATGATACATTTGTCTATGTTGCCTTTTCACTACAAGTCAATGAACAGCGTTTAATGCAGATGAAAGTACCAGCACATGCTGATTGACTATGTACCAGACAATTTTGGTGTGTGTAATGCTTCCATATTATGAATTCTAAGTTCTAATAGCTCAAGTATGTTTGACAGAATTGAGAGCTCTGATATTATTTACATCGGCAAGAAAATTCTACGGTTCAAATCAAGTGCAAAAAAACCCTGTAGAGCAAATTCAGAATCATGAATACAATTTCTTAGGCTGGAACGAAACCAAGCTCTTCACGTATGGACTGCAACAAAGCATATCACAGCCTCGCTTCATAGGGACGTAAACGCAGCAGAAATTACTGGTACACTGTTAGAAACTGACTTTCTGATTGTGTCTTGTGTCGAAAACAAGCTCGTCTTTGTTCATCCGGGAAAGAGAATCTCGAGAAGAGATTGAGCGGCTGTGAGTCCCTCCAAGAGTGGCCGAAACCCCCGTAGTAGAAAGCCATCCTGCAAACCTTGACGGTCGATAATAACCGAAGGGTTTCACTGAAAACTGCACGTCACAAAAAAAATCCAGCACAAAATGATGTGAAAATCTCTTTGGCGATGTTGTAGAGGACCGTCCACGAGTCTATTGATATGTGTGATTCTCAACCGTCTTTTGCCTCGATATCTCCGTCTCTGAATTGCTCCCCGTACAAAAATGTGGGCCGCCAAGACGGGCTTCGATAGAATCCCAACGACCCTGAACCGTTGACCACATAGATCGCTATCGAATCCAGAGGGCACGACATGGGTCCGCTTCAAGCCCCGGTGACAGTTTCGGGAAGAACGGCTTGAAATCATGGAGCGCGAGGTTGAAAATGTTAATGTCGAAGACGCGTAGCAGAGGACGCCGTTGCAGTGGTGGACCTCGAGAGGGCTCGTGAGCCGTTGGTTCGAGTTGCACTGAAGGTTGACGTGTGTTGTCATGAAACCAGTAAATTCTTGTAATTTTTTTGGTCGAGAGCAAAGCGACCACCGCTGGGGCGCTGATCAGCTCGGTCAATGGCTCGAAGATGAGGCGTTTGGGGATGAAATCTGGATCACCCACAAGAGGTCAAGAACATTTCAGACATATTAACGAGCTCGGCTCTAACTGCCACATCGGTTCATTCATGGCCTTTGTTGGAGCCAAATTTCAAAGGACAAGTCAGTCCGGTCCGAGAGAAATCGTGAAAGGAGAATTTAGTCAAACGAAATAATCAGTTCAGTTTGTTAGCACTACTATCTTGAGTTCAACTCTTGTGATGATTATTGATCAATAAAAATCAAGGTTCGCCTTATCGTTACCGTTATCGTACCGGTACTTCAATTTGAGTATAAATTGCTTAGTAGAGAGAAAACCGAAGGGTACTCAGAAAAAAAAAAAAAAAATCGGTATCGGTAGGAAACCGCTTACCGTAGAGGAAACCGACAAAAAAAAAAGGAAACCGATAGGTATTTAGATAAATATTTTTAAAAAAGAAACATACTTTTCATAGTTTAAATTTTGTAGTTCATACAACGAATACATGATACAATTCATCATCACACATCATCATATTAATCATCAAATCATCATATTCAAGTTTAATTATCATTAAACATCATAAGCATCATATTCATCTCAAGAGCATCATATTAATCATCAAATCATCATCTACAACATTAAAAACCTCAGATTTAGATTAAAAATCAACATTTTAATTCGGATTAAATCTTAAAATATGTAGAAAATCATACAAAACAACCAATAAACTCATTTCCATTGCCCAAACCCTTAGAATCATGGATTAAAGTAAAAAATTATTAAAAAATGATAAAACCCCAAAGTATGAGAAACCTCCGAAACTTACCTATCGAAAACAAAAGAAAGTTGACAAAAAAGGCTACGACGAACGAAAATCATCGGAAAGCGCCATAAAAATTGGAACGAGAACAGTAATCAGCGAAGTGGTACCGTTCCTCTCCGGTAAGGAGGTTTCCAGTCGGTTTCCGCGGAAAGTCAATCTTTCATAAAAACCAAAAACCATGATCTGGAACAAAATTTTAAATGTCTCTATACAACAATTACAATAAAGTTTAGAAAAACATATACCCTTTGAATTTCCGGTATAACATAAAATCTAGAAAAGCGAGAATCAAATATTCTACGATCAACCCCTGAATCACAATTCACATAATCATTTATCAAGGAAAAATGGTATGAAATAGCCAATTCAAACTATGACTTTTGCAAAATAGCCATAGTTTCATTAGGTATAGCAAAATAGCCAATTGAGAGTACTACGACTTTTAATCCTGCCTCGATTAATTTTAATCCAGCCTTCATAAAACTTACATTCTGTCTTTATAGTTCGTTGGGATTAAATTTAATCCAGCCTAGATTAATCTTACTTTGGCTAGTTTGCATATAGTTGACAAACTATGGCTATTTTGCAAAAGCTTAAGTTCTATTTGGCTATATAGTCGCTTGACCCTATATTGAATTGCATGAAAAATATAATCTAAATATCTTTTCATTCAAACCATTTAAATTAATCTCATGAACGAATCAATTAATAACGTAAATCAACTAGCTCTGATACCATTTGTTGGAAAAACAAGTTCGTATCAGACACGAACAATCGCTCTGATACCACTTGTTGGTGATTAATGCACCTTGATAACCATAATAAGTGAGGAAAATATTAATCACACTGGAAAGAGCTAATTAATATCATGGTTATCTAACAAGATCTAGATTTACTTATAAATTATTCATGAAAGCAATGTCAAGCAACCGATAAGAGCTAGGTTCAGAGATTTAGTAATACTTACATGTTTTGGATTAGCTACTGAATCTTCAAGCTTTGACTCTTCCGTCTTCAGTCTTAATAGACTATCTTCAAGCTTTTAGCTCATATTCTTCAAGTTTGACTCCTCCGTCTTCAGTCTTAAAAGACTATCTTCAAGCTTTTAGCTCCTTCTTCAAGGTTTAGCTCCTCGATGCTCTGAACTCGTCAGTGATGACACCGTAATCTTCCGAAACATAATCTCCAAGACGAATAAGAAAGATGAGTGGGCATAATCTTTATCTTACTACGATCTACAACGAAGTGTTTAGATTTATGGGATTGGAATCACGGAGTTCCAAGAGGGGGATATGGGCGTCGGCCAAGAGAGAGAGGGAGAGGTCTTGGTCGAATTTTCTGAAGCACAAAAGTGTGTTTGATGCCTTCTCATGAACCCCTATTTATAGTAGTGGAAATGATATGTTCTTGGTAGTTTCCAAAATATATTATTTCCTTTTATTATGTTCACACTAGTGAATCTAAGCTTGGTCATTGGATCTTATCTCATGAATTCTACTTTCTTTCTTAGTCATCAGATCAGTATCTATGAGATTTTATTTTCAGTTTAAATAGAGAATATTTATTAATGAGAGAATAAAGGAAATATCTTATTTCATTTTAAATATTATTCTCTTATTAATATTCATGAGAGAGATTAAAAGACAATATCTTATTTTATTTTAAATATTATTATCTCCTAATATTCATGAGAGAGAATAAATGACAATATCTTATTTCCTTTTAAATATTATTCCCTTCTAATATTCATGAGAGAGAATAAATGACAATATCTTATTTTCTTTTACATATTATTCTCTCATAATATTCATGAGATGGTATAAAGGACAATATCTTATTATCTTTTAAATATTAAATATTATTCTCTCATAATATTGGTAAGTACCAACGAATTTCCACCTCTCGGCCAATGAGGATTTGCGCAAATCATTTGCCAAAATCTCCTAAAATTCGTGCACCTCATTTTGTGCAAATTCTAATTGCTTAAAGTCCAATTAATTATTTATTTATTTATTTGGTCCAACAATAAACAAATAAGTAATTGATTAATTATTTACTTGATCAAACAAGAAATAATTAATACTACCATAAATATTTATTTAATTCTGTAAATACCCATATTTCAGAATTGATGCTATCAATCACAATTACAGCTAGTGAGATTATAATAATGAAAACATTCTTATTCGAAAGTTCTTATCCGCCTTTATCATAGCCGAATCAAGGAGTATGGACCTAGTATTAGAAGCTTAATAAATCCGATGAAAAGAATAAAAAAGTCATTGTCATTTTTCTTTTCTACATCGATTTGTCTAATCTTGGTCAGACTCCACCTTGCAAGCCAAGACTGAATCCTCCTTGGTACTGGAATTATATTTACTCATCGTGACGAGTGTCCAGTGATATAGTCAGTTCGTGATCAAGATCCCCTAGGTTCAACTCGTGTCGAGAAAAGTCAATTATTCCGTTATACTTTTCTTGACACCTATAAGCCCTAAGCATTGTTGCTTCCTCAGCGAAAGATTTTTCCGAACGTACAAACTTCGAAAGTGCGCGCAATCTATCAGTTCTGGAATCAACCCTTAGGTGAGAGAACATTTACCTTCTTCCAGGAAGGCTGGATTCCATATCTGTAAATCGCTTCCCACTCAAACCATGTTCCGCAATGCTTCCAAGACCTAAGCTGTGATTAGCATGATAGTGACTTTTTAGCGAATGAGTCAAAGAGTGCGGTAACATAATCCAGTGTCCATGATCACTTCAGGATTTAGATCAAGTCTCATTGTGACCATCATTTGTGATCTCGGTTAGTGTGTCGTAACGGCTCTTAAACGACACATCTACAAGCAAGATCTGTCCGGGTCGTACACTTACCACAAGTGTAGAATGCGGCCACTAAGTGATCAACCTTTACTTGTGGTCCACATATATGATTTCAGATTCAGCTACCCATGCACGAACCAATCATCGACCAATTTTAGTTCACCACCCGAGTTCAGATGTCATGCATGTGACTCAGTTCGATACGAAGACTATGGGTTGGTGAATGTTTGATAAATCTTAATATATAAGAAATAACGCTTTCGATTCGAATAACTTATAAATGTCAAAACTTTATTTTATTAATATTTCAGCGAGAATTTACAAAAGTATCTTTTCGTGGGCAAGAATTCCTAACATTGTCATCACCAATATACGTTATCTTATTATACTTTGGAGACTTCATGAAGTATAAAGGAGGAACATTGTAACTAAGTTGCTTTTACAGCATCGAGTTCAACACCACTAAAGACATCATGTCCACATCTCCAAAATCAAGATGATCCACCGTTCCGCCACTGTATGTGACTCCGCCATTATCATCAAAGTTCAACACATCACCGTGGTAGACATTGAAGACGAAACCATTAAGCAATTCTTCTGCGAAAAAAATGAATATACCAAAAAAATACTTCATTTAATAACTTTCACCAACACATACAGCGTGTAATAAATACAAGAATCATCGACCCCACAATAACACCACAACATCAACAAAGAAAAAAACATATAAACCCCACAAATATTAATTTGTTCAATACGCGAGTGGTCCCCCCACTGAAAATATAACTTTCTCTGACAAAACTTGAAGATAAAACAACAAGTGATCCATGTTTTACACTTTCATTGTGTACACGAAAATAAAAGAGTTCAAAACCAAATTACTTACCATAAATGCCACTCTCTAATGAGGTCTTCTTTTTCTTTTTCTGGGGAGACTTCATTTTCGATGTCGGCTTCACTGACTTCGTCGGCGTCTTCTTCGCATGAGATTTCCTTTTCATTATTTATTCATTTCTTAATTAAATATGTTATTTTAATGACATTTTTTTTTACATAATCTTTAAATTATTTAATACAGGATTACAAGAACACCTTTTTCAAATTGCTCACGTGATGACAGTATAAATATAAATAATGGCAGTATTGTCCTCGCACGTTTACACAAAAATTACTTAAAATAAAAAAAAAAATATAAGAATTAATCTCATTTATACCCCCTGGACTCGTACCTCGATTACATTTCACCCCCTGGACTCGGAAATGTTGCGGAACTAATGTCAGAACTTAGACACGTGTTACAACTTGCCACTTCCGTCAGTATTTGGACGTTAAGTTTAACTTTTTGATGACGTGGCAATATTCTAAATACTTTTAATATTTAAATATTATTATCAAATTAAATAATTAAATATTTCTATCTCTCTCTCTCTCTCTCTCTCTCTCTCTCTCTCTCTTTCCTTTCTTCTTCTTCTTCTTCTTCTTCTTCTTCTTCTTCTTCTTTTCTGCATTTTTTTCTTTTCTTCAATAATGAACAAAACTCATCAAACAATTCGAGTTTAATCACAACCTCAACAATCAAAACCAACCTGAATCCATAAAAACATCACAAAAATCCGAAAGCCCCAAATTCCAACATATATTAATGCTTTTTTCAGCTGCGTGTTCGTGGCCAGGAAAGCGGCGTGGCAAGCCTCCACGGCGTCGACCTGGAATTTCGGTTCTCGGAGCAGATTCTCGCAGAGCTTCCGTTTCACGAACTGCGAGCACTCGGTCCCGAACTCGCCGTGGCCGTCGAAGACCCCAAAGAAGTGGTTGTCGGGGTTGGTCCCGAACGGTGTGTGGATACATAAGCTGTCTTGGTTGGCTTTGTCGAGCGCGTCGGGGTAATAGCCTCTCTGGGAGAGGTACGAGTACTGCAATTCGTAGCTCGCCGAGGGATTTTCACCGTCCTCGAGCCGTCCGGAGGCAAGAACTGTGACAAAACCCTAGAGAGCCTCGTGATTCCCACCTCGGAGTCTCTGTTCTGCCCCAGCTGATTCAGGCAGTCCCTGCCCTCGCCGGCGTCACAATCGTGAGATTCCGGGGAGAACACGGTGATCTCCGTCGACTCCGCTGCCGTCTGCCTCGGATTCTGTCCATTCCTCACTCACGAGTCTCTCGGAGTACAGACCTCGCCGATGCAAACCCTAGAGTACACACAGCCCATTCTCACTGTCACTACCACTACCACTATCACTCACTGGAGGTGGATCCAAGCCGAGTTGAATCTCGATTCATGAGCGAACCAAGCACGGAATTCCCTCGGAAAACAATTCAATGGAAGGTTTTTTTTTTTTTTTTTTTTTTTTTTTACTCTGAAGACTGACACGAAAGAAAGAATGAGTGTGCGTGTTTTTTCTTTTTTGGGGTCAGATTTCACTGAACAAAAAAAAACTAATAAAGAAAGAAAGAGAATGAATTCGAGAAAATGTTTAACCTGAGAAAAGAATTAATATATGTTGGAATTTGGGGCTTTCGGATTTTTGTGATGTTTTTATGGATTCAGGTTGGTTTTGATTGTTGAGGTTGTGATTAAACTCGAATTGTTTTATGAGTTTTGTTCATTATTGAAGAAAAGAAAAAAATGCAGAGAAGAAAAGAAGAAGAAGAAGAAAGGAAAGAGAGAGATAGAGATAGAAATATTTAATTATTTAATATGATAATAATATTTAAATATTAAAAGTATTTAGAATATTGCCACGTCATCAAAAAGTTAAACTTAACGTCCAAATACTGACGGAAGTGGCAAGTTATAACACGTGTCTAAGTTCTGAGATTAGTTTTGCAATATTTCCGAGTCCAGGAGGTGAAATGTAACCGAGGTACGAGTCCAGGGGGTATAAATGAGATTAATTCTAAATATAAATATCAATATTAAGTATTTATCAACAAGGCTACAAACACGCAACCAGTCGCCATTTTGAAACAAGAAACAAAATTATTTGTGTACATCAAAATGAGAAAAGCAAAGATTTTTTTTTCCTATTTTTTATTGAAGAAGAAGATGAAGATGAACGCGCATTATCAATAATTAAAATTAATTAACTGTGCATATACCAAAAAAAATAGTCCGAAGAAGATGAATCGCTAGCTATTAACAAAAAATGACGATTATTAATTGTGCGAAAACACAGAATCCTGAAAAATCAGTAAATTATTAACAATTTTTACTCATTATTATCAGCGTCTATTTGAAGAAAAAAATCATATATAAGCAATACCAGATTTGACAAATGCAATAGATGAATCGTATATCGTGAAAAGAAAAATCAATCACTGATTAAGGGAAGAGGATATCGAATTCAAACTTTCTAGAAAAAAATGCTCAAAAATAATTCAAAGAACAAATATATCGCTCATTGACTGTGTCAAGCAGAGAAATAGTAATTGTTAGACTTATCTAAGCTCATTACGTGAGATTTGATGGCCCACGTGATTATACCATATATTAATTTATTAATAAATGAGATAAATTATATTGGTTAATAAATAAATAAATAAAATTCTATGGTACTCTAATGGTGAGTCTATATAAAGCTAACCATAAGAATTGGTCTTCTCTCAACGCATAACCTAGTTTTCATTTGCCATCACAAGAAAACAATCAAGACTAAAAAAAGGTCAAGAGTGAGAAATCAATGCCGGTGATTCTGCCACCGCCGTCGCTCCCGTCATGGATCGAGGTAGGCTTTCTTGATCTGTAATGTTTTGTGAAAATCATCTGATTTTAATATCTTGGCTATTTAAGATTATTTAAATTATGCTTACATGTAGTATCAGAACCTTCATTGTGAATTAGTGATTTTCCGATTATGCAAATTCATTCGTATGATTATCGAATATGTTCTCGTTGATTATAAGTAGTAGAGGATATTAGCGTTGCATTTAGGGTAATTTTGTTTAATCAATTATATATTGCTTGTGCGCGATTATGGCTGCGTTTGGCGTAGTTTTGCTTTTAAAAAAAAGGTGATTTTAAAATAGTTGTACGAAAAAACTGATGTTTTAAAAAACAGATGGGTGTTTGGTAAACTTTTTTAAAATAGCTGTAGCTGTTAGCAAAAGCTGATTTAATGTTTGGTAAAATACATATTAATATTTATAAGTAATAATAATTTATATAAAATGTAAGTAATAATAATAATAACATCTTTTTTGGTATATAAAAAATATATCAAAGTGGGTGTCTATAGATTGTAAAAAATAAATTATAAATTTTGGTGACTTCAAAAAAATTATTTGATAAAAGCATATAAAGATAATTAGAATTAAAAGTTAGTGTAAGAAAAAAAAAAGTTAATAGAGAGAAACTACAAACTAAAAACTAAAGTTACTTACAAAATTTTCAAATTGTAGCTTTTAATTTTTTTAAGTTAAAATATTCAAAAGTATTTTTTTAATTTTTTTAAATAGTAATTTTATCAAACACTTAAATATAATTTAATTTTTAGAAAAAGTTAAAATCGAGCTTAATAAGCCGAGCCAAACATTGGCCATATTACTCGTTTTTTGCGATCCATATTTGTTCAGTGTTTTTTTTGTTTCATCGCGCACTGAGTATATTATCAGGGTATACAAATACAATCTCATTATTATACGCACTACCGTTTGGGTTGTATGCTATCATCGCATATTTATATGCTTAGAAATTCATGATTGTTCTGTACCTACACGTGAAGTTTGATGGATCGAGTTTTTTATTTTTTTCTTTTATGCATGCCTCTAATTTTTGTCGTTGGAACAAAGAAATTCTTCATGTTACGGTTATCAATGCTCACTCGATTTTGTATATTATTTGTTCCCGTTGATATGCATTAGAAAGAACATACCCGTAAAGGTTAATATTCATTATGCGTATCTTTATTTATTTTTGTATTTTTATGACGGGTATTAAGTTTGCTTTTTATAGAAATTGAATTTCGAGGATAACCTGTTTATTGGGCATTGAAAATTATTTAACAGATTCATTTAAATGGATATCACGATTTGATATATTTTGAATATCTTTTATTCATAAAGTTTGATTTTGCATTAAGTTGTACGATATTACTGAATCGTATAATGTTTTATCTATTTATTTTGATATCCATATTATGATTAATTTATTAGCCACCAAAGTGGCCAAATTATAAGGTTTTATTTTGTGTATCAAATTAAATAAATTACTCATGTTTGTGATGCTCTTAAGTTAAATGACATTGATATATTTTGAATATCTTTTATTCATAAAGTTTGATTTTGCATTAAGTTGTATGATATTACCGAATCGTATAATGTTTTATCTATTTATTTTGATATCCATATTATGATTAATTTGTTAGCCACCAAAGTGGCCAAATTATAAGGTTTTATTTTGTTTATCAAATTAAATAAATTACTCATGTTGTGATGCTCTTAAGTTAAATGACATTATGATATTTTAAAGTTTGGCCTGAGTATATTGAAGTTCATGGTTATAAAACCATTCAGATCGCCCAAATGTTGATTATTCGTTTTATAATTCATTAACATTATCATGGTCAATTGATATGCTTGATTATGTATGTTTACTATATCCAAAGATTGCAAATATATCTAATTCAAGTATGTCAATAACCTATTATGTGAAAATTATTTTAGCATCAATTATGTTTACTTTATTGTATATATTGTTGTTCTACCTAAATGTGACTTCAATGTATATTTTATGTTTATTTCACATATTCTGAATCTGTATTATGGATTAGGTTTATTACTTATAGCATTAATGTGTGAGCATATATTATTTATTTTTGCAACTTGTTTTCATGTTTCTCTTCATTCGCAAGCCACGTCTGTTATTTAAGTTCAACTTCGGTGAACAAGTTCTTGATTTGGCACTCTTAAATGAGGAACCCACTGCTCTTATTGATACTAGCAGCATTGACCAAAGATCTTTCCATAAAGCTTGGCAAAGATCTAGTAGATTGAGCCTAATATTTATGCGAATGACTATAGAAGACAACATCAAGTCCACATTTAATCAAACTGAAAAATGCTAAGGAATTTATGAAGTCTGTGGAAGAAAGCTCTCGGTCTGACTCAGCTGATAAGTCACGGGTTGGGGCACTAATGAGTTAGGTAACAACCATGGTTCTTGATCGGTACATGAAAATGTATTATTTATGTGCTTAATAGTTATAATATATTGAGATTTATTATCTTGATTTGCAAATATCACAACTTTTATTTGAGAATATTTTATTATGTGTGCAAATTAATTGACAAATGGGTAATATATGAAAGTATGACAATTCGCATGCATTGTGGAGCAGGAAACCATTATTCCAAAATGATTTGTTTGGGCGTGCTACACTTCCTGGAGCCTCAGGTGGAAAGCATCATCAATCACACAAATGTGATATCATGTACGTACAAGGAAGGTGACCACAAGTCAACAAGCCAACAACTTTTTCAATGCTTCATCACCACGTGTCCACTTTCTTCAACACATCAAATCAGCGCTCAACACATGGCAAAGTAGGGGTGAAATCGGTTCGGTTCGGTTCGGTTTTGGACCAATTTGAAAATCGAAACTGAATTTTCGGTTTTGAAAATTTTGGACCGAACCGAATTGGTCCGAAACCGAAAATCGGTTAACCGGTTCTTTAAAACCGATAACCAGTTTTATAACCATTTTAAAACTGGTTAACCAGTTCTGAAACCGATTAACCGATTTCATAATTGGTTTAAATCTCTTCATAATCAACAAATTCGGTTATCCGATTCAAATCAGTTATCCGGTTCAAATCGGTTACCCGGTTCAAATCGGTTATCTGGTTTTAAAACTTGTTATCCGGTTTCAAAACTGGTTATCCGTTTTATAAAAAAAAAATCGGTTAAATAACCGATATTCGAATTTTTGGATACTCAAATCCGATAACCGAATTGGTTCTTGAATTCGGTTTCTGTTAACCGAACCAAATTTTTGGTTTGATGACATGGCACATAATTTCGATTTCGGTTCGGTTCGGTTTCGGACCAATTTGAAAACCAAAACCGAATTTTTGGTTTTGAAAATTTTGGACCAATGACCGAACCGAATTGGTCCAAACTGAAAATCGATTAACTGAAAATTTGGTTAACCGGTTCTTTAAAACCGATAAGCAGTTTTATAACTGTTTTAAAACTGGTTAACCAGTTCTGAAACCGATTAACCGAAAAAATCGGTTAACCGATTTCATAATTGGTTTAAATCTCTTCAAAATCAACAAATTCGGTTATCCGATTCAAATCGATTATCCGGTCTTAAAACTGGTTATCCGGTTTTAAAACTGGTTATCCAGTTTCAAATCTGGTTATCCGTTTTATAAAAAAAATCGGTTAAATAACCGATAACCGAATTTTTGGATACTCAAAACCGATAACCAAACTGGTTCTTGAATTTGGTTTCAGTTAACCGAACGGAGTTTTCGTTTTGATGACGTGGCATCGAATTTTGGTTCCGGATCGGTTCGGTTATCGGTTTAACCAATTTTCGTTCAATTTTTGTACACCCTATGGCAAAGGATGACAAAGAAACTGCTTACCATTTCTTCACGTCGGGGATTCAATATCAACATTGAATATTACTCAATTAATTTCCCAAATAACTATTAATGTGTGTAATATTAAGTTTCCATTTTATTTTAGTTTCCGTTAATTTTGCCACCTCTAAAACACTATAAATAAGAGGTTTTGGCTTAGTTTTAGGACACCACATTTTTTATTCCAAAAATTAGTTAAATAATATCATTTAATCTCTCGTATTTTCTCTAGAATTTTGTGAGAATGAATTGTGTTCTTGGCTAAGTTTCTAACAAGACTAAGGTGATCTCGATTATGTAAGTTTATCTAACTGAATATGGTTCCACTTGTTGTGCTTTAATGTTTAATATATTTATGACTCAAACTATTTTATCGTCTCATAAAATTATACTCTTTTATTTTTCATATGAATTTAGTCATGCTTGATTTATGTGATTTTTAAAGAGTATCGATTTCTTATAACACTTATTTTGTTGCTTTTCTTTTATTACAATTCTGTCGATTCGATACATTGTAAGTTTAGGGATTGCCTATGAAATTTGTGAAAAGAATATTATTGTGTTAGACTAATTCTTTATTGCGTTATAATCACTTTGATATATCGTCGTTTTGGTTTATTCAACGAGATTTTATTCACGGTTTTAATTGAAAGAGTTTGTGCTTAAATTAATACATGTGTTTTTTTTCTTGATCTTAATGTTGATTTTCCGATTACTTCTTTGGGATGTGAAACTAGTAATTGAGTTATAAGTGTGGAACCATATTGGTAATTGGTAAACGGAACAATTGAGTAACCCGTCGCCTTATGTTTTCCTCTCTTTGATTTTATAAACTTTTTAATCACAAAAACAATCTTTTCATTTTTATATTTCCTTTACCACTTGACATTTGGTTTTGGTTTTCATTTTCAGTTTTTGCCTCCTCATGGATACGACTCCGCTTTTCTTGTGCTACCAACAACCGCTTAGCGATTGCACAATTTGAGCTTGATCAAATTTTGGCGTCGTATCCGGGGAGGTGTGACAATTGAGTTTTCGAATTAAACGACAAGAGGTAAGTATTTTCTTTCATTTCTTTATTGACTTTTTGTTTTTTTGTGTTCCCTAACTTAAAGAAAAATTGAAAAAATAAAAAATATATTTACGTCATATTTGTATAGGCCTTTAGTAATTCATGTTTCCTTTCTTTTCTTCTAACCATCTTCTATTGCCTTTTTTTCTTTATTTGAAAGAATATCTTTAGTTCTCTCTAAGATTGCTTTATGTAGTTTTATTTGTTTTTTTTTAGTTTTATTCTTTCTAATTTAGTTAGATTTAGTTTTACTAATTTTAGTAATACCTTTTGGTAACTTAACTAGGTTTTAACAAAAAAATTAATAAAATTTCCGAATACATTTGCAGTGTGTGGTGAAAAATATTGAGTCTTGTTCTGTCTAGAAAGACTGGTTGTTAAGTAAGGTTTGCTTTGCAATCTCCTCCAAGCTAGCCTGGGAACCTCGGGGAGTTCTGTCTATAAAGGCTTGGGTCTAATGTGGGATCATAGTGACCTTTCCATTTGGCCTGGGAACATTCTTAGTACCCATTCATACTACTACATATTTATCCTCAAACAAATTTAAAAAAAAAAAAGAAGTGAATGACCCAATTTAGAGACGAACTAGGTCGTTTTGCTAAGAAACCCAACGAAGACCTTGATCATATTTAGGAAACACCTAAGTCTCTGTATCTCTCGTCAACTTCCACTTCTTCTTCTTCTTCTTCCCATCCATCTTCTCCAATCTCATTGCCAACCAATTTCTTCAACCCAATGGCACACATAGAGGACAATCATGTCAAAACCCTTAACGAGTACTTTTATCCGGCGCGAACTGCGGTCCAATCATGCATCATCTTCAACCATAACGCGCCAAATCACGAGTTCAACCCTGGCATGATCCAACTTTTGCCAACCATTCACGGGCTAGAAAACGAGAATCCATATGTACATGTTCGAGAATTCGAGGAGGTAGTGGCAACTTTCTATAGCCGCCCAGATGTCGCTAGCGTCATGAGGTTGAAATTCTTCCCATTTTCCCTCAAGGACAAAGCGAAGAGCTGGTTATACTCACTAAGACCAAAGTCTATTGGAACCTGGGAGGAGATGACTACATTGTTTTTCAACAAGTTTTTCCTCAGCCATAAGACTAATGGTCTAAAACGACAGATTTCAATGTTTAACTAGAAAGCCAGTGAATTACTTCGCCAAGCTTGGGATAGATTTAAAGATCTGTTGAATATATGCCCACACCATGTCTTTGAGAGTTGGTGCCTCGTGAGTTATTTCTATGATGGTCTTACGGGTGATGAACGCAAGTTAATCCAGTCTATGTGCAATTAACAATTCTTGAAAAAAGATCCTGATGAAGCGATTGAGTACATCAACGAGCTAGCTGAAATGACCGACGCTTGGACCAAGCCAAATCCTACTGAAAGCACTAATAGGTCCCGACCAGTTGGAGTATACCAATTAAAGGAGGTGGACAGCCTTAAAGCCCAAGTTGAGAATTTGACTAGGCAATTGGAGGTCCTCAAGTCCCAAAATGGTAGAGGAATCCATTCGGTCGCACAAGCTGAAGTCCAAAATGCATGCTTCGTCTGTGGAGACGTGGATCACCAACCTCAAGATTGTGCATCACATGCTGAAATGAGACGGGTGTACGAGGAGCAATGTAATGCCCTTGGGAATTACAATAAACCTTATTCACCCTACTCTGAATCTTACAATCCTGGTTAGAGGAACCACCCAAATTTCAGTTTGAAGAACAATAACAATGTGCCATCACACGAAAATCAGTGGAAGCCGGATCAACAATAACAACCATCATCAAGAGTGTATTCAGCACCTCAACAAGCGCAAGCACCAAGAAGGTCCATCGAAGATACCTTGCACGCTTTTATAGAGGCTCAAGGGAAAACAAACCAAAGGTTTGAGGTAATGATCACATAAGTGATGGAAGAGAACAAGGAGATCAAAAGCCAGGTCACTAACCTGATAAATACTTTGTCTGTTTCGGAGCGTGACAAGCTTCCTTCACAAACACAGTCAAAGTCGAAGGGAATTCGTTTGGCACAAACCTCGGACTCCTAGGTCAAGGAGGTGAACGCCATAACTACTCGAGCTGGTACCGTAGTCGAGCCTCAATCAACAAAATCCACCACATCCAAAAAGGACAATGGCTCAGAAAAGGAACCCGCAATGATTCAAGTGCAAGCCCCTTTCCACAGGCTTTAAAATCTCAAGGGAAAGTACTAGAGAATCAAGGTGAGATCCTCGAACATCTGCGACAAGTGAAGGTCAATCTTCCTCTGTTGGATGTGATCAAGCAAGTTCTGGCTTATGCCAAAGTACTTAAGGATCTATGCACCGCAAAGCGGCGACACCATGTCAAGAAGACTGTGTTCCTAACAGAGCATGTTAGTGCGACAATTGAGCAGAAAACACCGCTGAACTACAAAGATCCTGGTTATCCCACAATCTCATGCTATATTAGGACACAACTTTTTGGCCAAGCACTGTTAGGAATATTGCCCACTTGAAAATAATGAATAAATGATTACTAAATTCGATAATAAGATTACTTTATTAGCATTATATGATTAGTGGGTTGAGTTCTAAACAATTAGAATCAATAACAACTATCTTCCATAGCCTCCGTATCTAACTGAGTCACGTGCTGGGCACCTGAGTTCGGGCGGTGTGCTAAAACATGGTCGATGACTGCCATACGCCTGGAAAGCTATATCTAAAGTCATATATGTGGAACATATGGGTGAAGGCTGATCACTATGTGGGAGCATTCTACACTTGTGGTAAGTGTACGACCTGGACAGGTCTTGGTGTAGATGTGTCGTTTAAGGACCGTTACGACACACTAACCGAGGCCACTATGATGGTCACAGTGAGACTTGATCTAAATCCTGAAGTGATCATGGACACTGGGTTATGTTACTGGGCTCTTTGACTCATTCGCTAAAAGGTTATTCATGCTAATCACAGCTTATGTCTTGGGAGTTTTCTCAGAGCATGATTTGAGTGGGAAGTGATTTACAGATACGGAATCCAGCCTTCCTGAAAGAAGGTTAATGTTCACTCACCTAGAGGTTGATTCCAGAACCGATAGATTGCTAGCACTTTCGAAGTAAGTAACGTTCGAAAGAATCTTTCGCTGGGGAAGCAACAATGCTTAGGGCTGATATGTATCAAGAGAAGTATAACGGAAAAATTGACTTCTCTTGACACGGGTTGAACCTGGAGGATCTTGATCACGAACTGACTATATCAGTGGACACTCGTCACGATGAGTAAATATAATTCTAGTATAAAGGAGAGTTCAGTCTTGGCTTACAAGGTGGAGTATTTGACCAAGATTAGACGAATCGATGGACAAAAGAGAAAGGACTATTTCGTCTTTTTCATCGGATTTGTTAAGCTTCTATTACTAGGTCCATAGTCCCCGATTCGGCTCTGATAAAGGCGGATAAGAACTTTCTTGTAATAATGTTTATCATTATTAATCTCACTTGCTGTAATTGTGATTGACAGCATTAATTCTGGAAAACGGGTATTCGCAGAATTAAATAAATATTTATGGTAGAATTGTTTATTTATTGTTTGATCAAGTAAATAAACAATTATTAATTATTTGTTTATTTTTGGACCAAGTAAATAAATAATTAATTGGGTTTTAAGCAATTGGGCCTTGCACAAAATATGAAAATCGGATTTAGGGTTTTGGCACTAGGGTTTGCGCAAATCCCCTTGGCCGTGTGCCTAAAAACCGATTTTTATAATATTGGTATTTACCAATATTTTCTCTTTAGTTGTTTAAATAAAGGAGAGAGAATAATATAAGATATTTTCCTATATTTTCTCCTTATTTAAAGGAGAGTATTTAGGAGAATATTTAGGAGAATATTTAGGAGAAAATTTAGGAGAATAATATATTCTCCTTTATTATCTCACTAAATAAATTATTCTCTATTTAAATATCCCATAGATATTTATCTGATGGATGAGAGAAAAAGTAGGATTCACTTGTTGAGATCCAAGGGCCTAGATTAAATCCTCTAGTGTGAACACAATAAAAGGAAATAAAATATTCTGGAAGATTCCATGAATATCTCATTTTTACTACTATAAATAGGGGTTCATGAGAAGGCAAAAATATGCAATTAATTTGTGGAAAATTTCGTGGCTCTCCCTCTAGGGTGTGCGAAATTTTCAGCCTCTCCCTCCCCTCGGAAATTCGTTTCCATTCTTAGTAAAATAAGAGCGAGATCTCGAAACACCTAGTTTCGTGATCTAGTGAGATAAAGACTGTGCCCACTCATCTTTCTTATTCGCCTCGGAGATTACGTTTCGGAAGACTAAGGTGTCATCCTCGAGTCCTTCATCAAGACGACTCAAGACGAAGACGGATTGTGAAAGCTTTCAGTTCGTGAGCCAAAAACTGTAAGTATTCGTTTTTCGCTCTATATCGGTTGCTTGACTTATATGCTCTCGTGAATTAAATTAATTAAACATAACTAGATCTTGTTAATTATAACCAAAATTTAATTAGCTTATGATCAGCGTAATTAATTATTTTTCCGCATTAATATGGTTATATGGTGGAATCATCTCAAAAGAGGTGCGTCGGAGCGATCGTTCGTGTCCGATGCGCGCTCGATCCACCAACAAGTGGTATCAGAGCTAGATGTTATGATTAATTAATCGATTCGTTCTTGTAATTAATTTAAATATGGTTTGAATGAAATTATATTTGGATGTGAATTTCATGCAATTCAATATATGATATGTGGATTGTGATTCGTGGTTTGATCGTAGAATATTTGATTCTCGCTTTTCTAGATTTTTTTGTAAACCCGAAATTCAAAGGGTATAGGTTTTATGTAATTATTATTATTATTGTTGTAATCCGATGGTGCGACGTTCTTGATCACGACGATCGGCGAGAGACGGATACAAAACGAAGAAGCATGACGGACGAAGAAAGCCTCCACGACTACGCCACAAGAAAACTTGTCACAAAATTTTGTGACAAGTTTCGGCCGTCCTCTTCGTGCCGGGCCGCGCCCTCGTGGCGGCGGCGGTCCGGTGCAGCCTCAAGTCTAATCTTGACCTAGGTCAAGATTAGAGGATTCGTCCGGGCCTCAGCCCGGAAACCCTAGTGGGCCCACGGGCCCACTCATAAAAAAAAATATTACCGAAAAAAAAAAATTTAAGTTTTTAAATGTTTTATTTAAATAATTGTATGGGCTGAGCCCTAATGATTTTTTATTTAAAACATTACAAAATAAATTATTATGATATCGATTTATTTTAAATGGGACATTGGAATGTGCCCTTACTTAATTAATTTTTTCGATAAAAAATTAGAAAAATTAAATAATTTGATATTGATTTATTTTTCTAAGGGACATAAGAATGGGCCGAATTGAATCCATGGGCCAATATGATTGGGCTCATCTTGATTTACTTTATAGAATCAAATAGGAAACGATCAATCCGAATCAAACCATTCCTGCATGCTCTTGCTTGTTTATTTAATTACTATGCCATGCTTGTATGCTATAACTTAGATCATGTATCGTATGTTAATGGTTGTCATGGGCTTTCATTCATTAAAATTGTCTAATTGGATTAGGATAGTTAATTAATGAATGAGTTGAACGGATCGGAGAGCTCTGTCACCAAGCCGATAAGAGGCTAAGCTGAGAGGTACTTAAGAAGACCTAGTGTCTCACCTTCTCTACTGGGAGCTTTTCCGTGATGGAATACTTTTAGGATAATCAAGACTAGATGTCACGAATTCCTAATCACTAAGCTATATCGAAACATCTGTTTTTAAGGGTAGCTTAGAAACACTCGAGTTTTAACTTGAGTGGATCACCTATATTAAAGTTAATGCTAGGAAAATTAAAATACTGAAAGTATATTGAGTCGTAGGTCTCCAATATTGACACAACACCGTGAGGATGAAAGATCCCCTCGTGACCGGCGGTTTTCTAAACATGGTGGTCAGTTCCATTCGGAAGGACTTTTCTGATTCCAATACCAAGGTTGTGTCTCTGACGATAGGTGGGAAAGTTGATCTCTGCGTGTACTAGTTACGCTAGTGCGTATGAGCTAGATTTCTTTCACTGAAATGTTGGGTTGACTCATGCATGAACCAACCGGTGGTTGCTCATGTGGCCAAAGATTCCTATAAAATTGGTAGTTAGTGAGCATAGTTATGAAGGTGCATGTACTATGATTGCTCACTAATCTGAGATGGTTCTCATTTTCACTAGGTGCACTCCGTTACGTCACCAGAGTGAAACGGACTGTGGCTATTAGTCGAATTACCTTGGAATATAAAAACAGGGTTCTTTTGTGTAGTATTTTATCCCGTGCATGTTTGCATTATAGTTTTTATTTCCTAAATTATTTTGATAGTTGTTTCTTTTCATATTGTTAATAAATGTACTTTTTATGTTTTTTAGTAATCATGTCAAACCCTATTATGGCCTTGTTGTCGAAAGACGTCCTGACTGGAGATAACTTCCCTAAGTGGAAGTCGAATCTCAACATTGTGCTTGTGAGTGAAAGCATTCGCTTTATCCTCACTGAAGACAGACCTCCTCTTCCTACTCATGGTGCCTCCAAGAACTTGAGGGAGGACTATGACAAGTGGACTACTGCCAATAACAAGGCGGTGGCCTACATGCTCGCAAGCATATCTGATGCGTTGCGAACTAAGATGGAAGGGAATGAGACCGCTGTGGAGATCATTGACTCGTTGCAACAAATGTTTGGGATGCAAAGCGAGCAAGCCCGCATTGAGCTCACCCGTAAGTGCACTAGCACTAGGATGATTGCGGGAACTCCGGTGAGGGATCATGTCATGAAGATGACTAACTACTTCACCGAAGCTGAACTCCATGGGGCACAGATGGATGAGGTTACTCAGGTGGGAATAATCTTGAATTCCCTTTCGAGTGACTTCATACAGTTTACGTCCAACTACATCATGAACAAGTTGACGTATGGACTGTCTCAGCTGTTGAATGAACTACAGACTTTCGAGTCTATCACTCGACATGGGAAGAACAAAGGGTCAGCTCTCTATGCTGACAAGAGTTCTTCGCCTAAAACCAAGAAGAAGTTGACTTCTGGTGCTGAGTCATCTAAGGCACGTCCGAATACTTCAAAGGGGAAAGGTCCCGCTAAGAAGGAAAGGAAGAACTTCAAGAGAAGTGGAAAAGGAAAAGAAAAGAAGCGAGAAAGCATTGGTAAATGCAACCACTGCAACACTGAAGGCCATTGGAAGAGGCATTGTCCTTTGTACTTGGCCGAGCTTGAGAAAAATAAGAAGAATGCTGGTATTGTACCTTAAAATTCATGATTAAAGATATCCTAAAAATGTTTTGAGGATAATTATTCATGAGCATACTTCTTTGCTTGTTGCAGAGACGATCTGATGGAGCACACATGTGTAGACGAGCTTGCTGAGCAATGTCGGATTCAAGCCCGAATTGTAGAGAAGCTCATGCTCCGTTTGAAGATCTAATTTCCCGCTAGTTTTATTACTTTCATCTTTGGATTTATTTTTGAACATGAGATGTGTCATTTAATAATCCGAGGTTTTCTGGACTGTAGCCTTTATGGTTATTCCAGAAAGGATGAATCTTTCTTTTTTTTTATGTTTTATTACATTATTTATGAACACATGGTTGTGCCTTTAAATATTTCCTTCTATAATTGAATGCCTTGATTGCTTTTATGATATTTGAATATGCATGAATGCTTATGTCCTTATGAAAAAGATATAGAATATGAAGGTCACGTTTTTCCGTTCATATGCTATATGTTAAGCACAATAAATATAAATATTTTCTAAGTTATTATCTCTGTTAGAATTTAATTAGCTTTTGTTGCTTCATTAAATTCTTATGTTGAATATGTTTTATGGTTTAAGAACTATTTAGAGCTTTGAAAGCGTCTAAATAATTATTACCATTATTCAACAATGACTTGTGCGAATAATAAGTAATAAAGGAGACACAACTAAAAGTTAGTGTTGATGATGAATTAAATTCGTGGGAGCTTCCTTAATTGGAACCAAGTCACTAATATTCGTATTGATTGAGTGGGAGCATCCTTAATTGGAACCTAGCCAGTCTAAAATTCAATAATCGAGTAGGAGCATCCTTAGCTGGAACCTAGCTACTCTTATTCATTGACTTAGTGGGAGCATCCATAAATGGAACCTAGCCACTAAATAACCAATATTATTGAGTGGGAGCATCCTTAATTGGATTCTGGTCACTATTGTTCAATAAAAGAGTGGGAACTTTCTTTAATGAAATCCAGCCACTTGTTGTTCAATAAATAGCAAACATCCTTCATAGGATTAAATCCATCATTGAAGATGACATCCTTAACCGGAATGTATATGCTATTGTTCAATAATTAAAGTGGAAGAGTAATCAATGATTATCTTGCCACATAAATCAATGAATTAAAAGGAAGGATAATTTTGAATTATCTTGTCGTTAAAATCAATAACCTAGTGGGAGCATCCTAGAATGGATCCTTGTCACTCTCATCAACAATAAACTTTCCTTAAATGGAAAGACATGATCTTGAGATATCACTCTCGATCATACTAACTTGTCTGAAAGTTATTAGCCCATATTTAATAGATCTACCTGTTAAGCTATTAGCTTAAAGGAATAGAGAGGTCTATAAAAGGATTAATGAAATGGTTTAAGCTTTATAAGCTATAAGGTAAGGGATTGAGCCCTTAAGGAGAGACATTATCATAAATGATACTCTTCTTTCTGATACCACAAACCACTTCATTAGGGATCTTCAAAATTGAAGATGAACTGTCCTTTGAGGATGAAGTTCCAATAACATAAAGACATGGATCGAAGTAGTTATACTACTAAACCTTTTGAAATATGAAAGGTAGATCCTAAGTACTTAACAAACTAGTCATGATTGTACATGGATGTTTGTTATAATCGATATTTTGAGAATGATCGATAAGTATAGCTCCTAAACAAGTGTCATGAATAAAGTCATTACTATTTAAGTTCTAGACCTCATTATGACACAAGTAAATTGACTAAGCTAACTGTTTCTAAAATTAAATTTAGAAATGACATGCTCGTTCCATTATGTCTCAAACATACTTATTGATATAAGGTATGAGCTCAATGTTGAGGCTATTGACATTGTCTTTAAAAGGACTAATAATTAGACCTTAGACAATGTCGTATTTCCGAGAATAACTACATGTGTTGTAAACACTGTAATTTCTGGAAATAGTGAGATACTTAGTTATTTAAATATAGTAGATCATTAAAGTCATGTGTATATATTGAATATGAACACGACAAACAAGGATGAACTATAAATAACCAAGTAATGGAAATAGGTCAATAAAGTTCTTATTTAAACACGTTCAATAAATCACACTATAGTAAGTGGTGATGAGATCAAACCATGCAATGGTGCAACCTGTTTTGGCACCAAAGGGATGTACACCTTGATAGGGAGACTTGTTATCTTTAGATATAAAGTCTGGTGTATAATCTAAAGGTATGCGAAGTGTTAATTTGTTCTAAAGTAAATTTATTTACTGTGAACAAATTGACTTGACCTTAAATGGTAAGTCAAAGAACACTTGCAAAAATGCATGAACTAGAATAATAAGAAAATGGGACATATGTCAGATCGACAAAAATGATAGAGTATAGATAAAAGTGGGAATCCATATGATGGGAATCTCAATCTTGGGTCAAAGTCTAAACCGTCTATAATGATGGCAAAGAATTAAATTGGCTAAAGGAAACTTATCTTCTCTGGTCAAAGTGGGAGATTGTTAGGAATATTGCCCACTTGAAGATAATGAATAAATGATTACTAAATTCGGTAATAAGATTACTTTATTAGCATTATATGATTAGTGGGTTGACTTCTAAACAATTAGAATCAATAACAACTATCTTCCATAGCCTCCGAATCTAACTGAGTCACGTGCTGGGCACCTGAGTTCGGGCGGTGTGCTAAAACATGGTCGATGACTGATATACGCCTGGAAAGCTATATCTAAAGTCATATATGTGGGAAGACATGGGTGAAGGCTGATCACTATGTGGGAGCATTCTACACTTGTGGTAAGTGTACGACCTGGACAGGTCTTGGTGTAGATGTGTCGTTTAAGGACCGTTACGACACACTAACCGAAGCCACTATGATGGTCACAGTGAGACTTGATCTAAATCCTGAAGTGATCATGGACACTGGGTTATGTTACTGGGCTCTTTGACTCATTCGCTAAAAGGCTATTCATGCTAATCACAGCTTATGTCTTGGGAGTTTTCTCAGAGCATGATTCGAGTGGGAAGTGATTTACGGATACGGAATCCAGCCTTCCTGAAAGAAGGTTAATGTTCACTCACCTAAGGGTTGATTCCAGAACCGATATATTGCTAGCACTTTCGAAGTAAGTAACGTTCGAAAGAATCTTTCGCAGGGAAGCAACAATGCTTAGGGCTGATATGTATCAAGAGAAGTATAACGGAAAAATTGACTTCTCTTGACACGGGTTGAACCTGGAGGATCTTGATCACGAACTGACTATATCAGTGGACACTCGTCACGATGAGTAAATATAATTCTAGTATAAAGGAGAGTTCAGTCTTGGCTTACAAGGTGGAGTATTTGACCAAGATTAGACGAATCGATGGACAAAAGAGAAAGGACTATTTCGTCTTTTTCATCGGATTTGTTAAGCTTCTATTACTAGGTCCATAGTCCCCGATTCGGCTCTGATAAAGGCGGATAAGAACTTTCTTGTAATAATGTTTATCATTATTAATCTCACTTGCTGTAATTGTGATTGACAGCATTAATTCTGGAAAACGGGTATTCGCAGAATTAAATAAATATTTATGGTAGAATTGTTTATTTATTGTTTGATCAAGTAAATAAACAATTATTAATTATTTGTTTATTTTTGGACCAAGTAAATAAATAATTAATTGGGTTTTAAGCAATTGGGCCTTGCACAAAATATGAAAATCGGATTTAGGGTTTTGGCACTAGGGTTTGCGCAAATCCCCTTGGCCGTGTGCCTAAAAACCGATTTTTATAATATTGGTATTTACCAATATTTTCTCTTTAGTTGTTTAAATAAAGGAGAGAGAATAATATAAGATATTTTCCTATATTTTCTCCTTATTTAAAGGAGAGTATTTAGGAGAATATTTAGGAGAATATTTAGGAGAAAATTTAGGAGAATAATATATTCTCCTTTATTATCTCACTAAATAAATTATTCTCTATTTAAATATCCCATAGATATTTATCTTATGGATGAGAGAAAAAGTAGGATTCACTTGTTGAGATCCAAGGGCCTAGATTAAATCCTCTAGTGTGAACACAATAAAAGGAAATAAAATATTCTGGAAGATTCCATGAATATCTCATTTTTACTACTATAAATAGGGGTTCATGAGAAGGCAAAAATATGCAATTAATTTGTGGAAAATTTCGTGGCTCTCCCTCTAGGGTGTGCGAAATTTTCAGCCTCTCCCTCCCCTCGGAAATTCGTTTCCATTCTTAGTAAAATAAGAGCGAGATCTCGAAACACCTAGTTTCGTGATCTAGTGAGATAAAGACTGTGCCCACTCATCTTTCTTATTCGCCTCGGAGATTACGTTTCGGAAGACTAAGGTGTCATCCTCGAGTCCTTCATCAAGACGACTCAAGACGAAGACGGATTGTGAAAGCTTTCAGTTCGTGAGCCAAAAACTGTAAGTATTCGTTTTTCGCTCTATATCGGTTGCTTGACTTATATGCTCTCGTGAATTAAATTAATTAAACATAACTAGATCTTGTTAATTATAACCAAAATTTAATTAGCTTATGATCAGCGTAATTAATTATTTTTCCGCATTAATATGGTTATATGGTGGAATCATCTCAAAAGAGGCGCGTCGGAGCGATCGTTCGTGTCCGATGCGCGCTCGATCCACCAACAAGCACTACTAGACCTTGGCGCAAGCGTAAATTTCATGTCATATTCGATTTACTTGCGTCTCGGAATTGGGGATATCAAACCTACTTCCATAGTGCTCCAACTGACTGATAGATCTGGGAAGAAGCCTCGGGGTATAATAGAAGATGTCTTAGTTCAAATTGATAAATTTTACTACCTCGTGGATTTTCTGATCTTGGATACGCATTTTATGGTTGACGCCGAGTCAAAAATTCCAATCATATTGGGAATGCCTTTTCTTGCAATAGTAAATGCCCTAATCAATTGTAGAAATGGCCTCATGAAGATGACTTTTGGAAACATGACTATGGAGGTTAACATCTTCAACATTGCAAAGCAACCACATGATGAAGACGGGTCCGCCCCACACCTACATGATAGACTCACTCGTTGAAGAATCCAATCTTCTTCCTGATTTCGAGTTTTTCGATCAAGAGGAGACATCCAATGTTTCGACGATATTGGAAGAATCACAAGATAAAAAAAACTATGTTTTGGAAACCACGCTTTGAAGAGCTACCGCAAGAAAGAACAAAGCCAAAACTGTCAAATGAAGAGACCCCAAAACTCAAACTCACTCAACTTCCCCAGGGTCTCAAACATGCATTTCTGGGAGTCGGTGATACCTTCCATGTTATCATATCGTCTAAACTCAATGCTTCACAAGAGAAACGTTTGATTGACACGTTACATGAGCATAAAGAGGCATTCGGTTAGACGATCGTTGATATCAAAGGTATCAACCCTTTGATTTGCTCTCATCATATTCATCTCGAAGAAGGGGCAATACCAAGACAAGACCTACAACGAAGACTGAATCCGACGATGAAAGAGCTTGTAAAGAAAGAAGTGTGAGAAATATTGCCCACTAAAGATAAATGATTATTGAATTCGATAAGAAGAACATTGTAGCATTTATGATTAGTGGGTTGAATTCTGATATGAATATATAGAATCAATAACAACTATCCCCACAGCCTCCGTATTAAACTGAATTACATGTTGGGCATCTAAGTTCGGGAGGTATGCTAAAACATGGTCGATGATTGATACACGCCTGGTAAGCTGTATCTAAAATCATATATGTGGAACACTAAGTGAAGGCTGATCACTTAGTGAGAGCATTCTACACTTTTGGTAAGTGTACGACCGGGACAGACCTTGCCTGAGATGTGTCGATTACTCACCGTTACGACACACTAGCCGAGGTCACTATGATGGTGACAGTGAGATTTGATCTAAATCCTGAAGTGATCATGGACTTCTAGGTCATGTTGCCGGGTTCTTTGATGCATCACGTTAAATGCCAATGAAGGTTGAATAAACAGATGTTTTGGTAATTCGGGACATGATCGTAGAAGGGAAGTGTTTCACAGATACGGAATCCAGCCTTCCTGAAAGAAGGTAAATGTTCTCTCACCTAAGGGTTGTTTCCAGAATCGATAGATTACCGGCACTCTCGAAGTAAGTAACGTTCGAGAGAATATTTCTTTGGGGAAGCAACAATGCTTAGGGCTTATATGTATGAGAAAGGTATAACGGAATAATTGATCTTTTCTCGATACGGGTTGAACCTGGAGGATCTTGATCACGTACTGACGATATCAGTGGACACTCGTCACGATGAGTAAATATAATTCCAGTATTAAAGGAGATTTCAGTCTTAGCTTACACGGTGGAGTATTGACTAAGATTAGACGAATCGATCGAAAAAGAGAAAGGACTATTTCGTCTTTTTGATCGGATTCATTAAGCTTCAACTATTGGGTCCATAGTCCCCGATTCGGCTTCGATAAAGACGAATAGGAATTTTTTAATAATAATGTTTTTATTATTATAATCTCACATGTTGTAATATGATTAGCAGCATATATTCGTATTATCAAAAGTGGGAACATCCTTATATGGAATTTAGCCACTATGAGAAATCAAATTATTGAGTGGGAGCATCCTTGAATGGAACCTGGCCACTGTTGATCAAAAGAGGAATCCTTAACAGGAATGCGACTTCGAATGATCAATAACATAATAGCAACATCCTTAACAGGATTCGAGCCAATATCAACAATGGCATCCTTAATTGGAGCAAACTGTTATTATTCAATAATTTGGGAGGGTAATTAATTACCTTACCACATGATTCGATAATTTGAATGGAAGGATAATTGATAATTACCTTGCCCTTAAAAATCAATACACTGGTGGAAGCATCCTTGCGTGGATCCTTATCATAATCATCAACTACATCTTTCTTAAAGAAGAAAGTAATTGATCATGAATCATCACATAAGATCAAAACTAACTAAGCAATTTTCATATACCCAATTTAGTGCATCTGCCAGTTAAGCTATTAGCTTAATGGATAGAGATGGATCTATAAATAGATTAATGAATATGTTCGAGCTTTAAGCAGCAAAATGGTATAAAAGGGATTGAACCCTTTAGAAGAGTCATTGGCATCAATTTCACTCTTCTATATAATACTACGACAAGATCATTGGGGTCTTCCAACTGGAAGAAAAACATTCCAAATTAATTAGATGAGGTTCTGAAAGCTTATGACATGGATCATAGTAGTTGAACTACTAAAACTTTTTGAAATATGAAAAGATGATCCAATTGCTGAACGAATATGATAGTTCGTGAAATAATCAATATTTTGAAAATGATTGATTAATGAATCCATAATATAATTATCATAAATAAAGTCATTACCCGTTGGTATTGGACTAAATTGTGACACACTTAAAATTGACTGAGCTAACAATTTCTTCAACATAAAGTTTGGAAACGACATGCTCATTCCATTTTGTCTCACACATACTTATTTGATATAAGGTATGAGCTCGATTGTCGAGACTAAAAACTTTGTCATTAAAAGATCTAATTAATAAGATTCTTTGACAAAGTAAATTTTTTTAGAAACGTCAAAGTGTTAAACACTAAGGTTTCTAGAAATAAAGAGACACTTAGTTATTAAATATAGTAATTCCTTAAAGTCCCGTGTATATTGGATATGAACGCGACTGATAAGGCAAACTATAAATAACCAAGTAATGGAAATAGGTCAATAGAAGTTCTTAACAAACATGATTCAATCATTCACACTATGGTTAGTGGTGAAAGAGTAATACATGCTTAGGTGCACCTTGTTTTGGCACAAAAAGGGTCATACACCGAGAATATGTAGACTTATGATCTTTAAAAGATATAAGGTCTGGTGTATATTACGTGAAGTGTTGATATGTTCGAAAGTAAATTATTTACCGCGAGCAATTTGACTTGACCTTGATTGGTAAGTCAAAAGATCACTTGCTAAAGAGCATGAACTAGAAGAAAACTAAATGAGACGTATGTCGAAAGACATAATTGATAGAGATATAAATTAAGGTTAGAATCCATAAGATGGGAGTCTCAACCCTGATCAGAAATCTGAGCCGTCTGTTGTACGATGGCAAAGCATTAATGACGTGAGGGAGTTGCCTTATCTTCTCTGGTCAAAGTGGGAGATTGTTAGTAATATTGACCACTAAAGATAAAATGATTATTGAATTCGATAAGAAGAACACTGTAGCATCTATGATTAGTGGATTGAATTCTGATGGTCACAGTGAGATTTGATCTAAATCCTGAAGTGCTCATGGACTTCTAGGTCATGTTGCCGGGTTCTTTGATTCATCACATTAAAGTCCAATGAAGGTTGAATAAATAGATGTTTTGGTAACTCGGGACATGATCTTAGAAGGGAAGTGTTTCACATATACAGAATCCAGCCTTCCTGAAAGAAGGTAAATGTTCTCTCACCTAAGGGTTGTTTCCAGAACCGTTAGATTACCGGCACTCTTGAAGTAAGTAATGTTCGAGAAAATCTATCGTTAGGGAAGCAACAATGCTTAGGGCTTATATGTATGAGAAATGTATAACGGAATAATTGACATTTTCTCGATACGGGTTGAACCTGGAGGATCTTGATCACGTAATGACTATATCAGTGGACACTCATCACGATGAGTAAATATAATTCCAGTATTAAAGGAGAGTTCAGTCCTAACTTACACGGTGGAGTGTTGACTAAGATTAGACGAATCGATCGAAAAAGAGAAAGGACTATTTCGTCTTTTTTATCGGATTCGTTAAGCTTCTACTGGTTCCATAGTCCCCGATTCGGCTTCGATAAAGACGAATAGGAATTTCTAATAATAATGTTTTTATTATTATAATCTCACATGTTGTAATATGATTAGCAGCATACATTCGAAAATTTGTTTATTTATCAAATTAACTATTTATAGTGGAATTAATTATTTGTTGTTGGATCAAGTAAATAATTAATTGAATTTTGAGTTGGGCCTTATGGACATTGCAAAATTAGAAATTCCTTGGCCCATGGAGATTTATGATTAGCCTGAATATTAGATTGATTAGGTTATTTTGCATCAACTTTTGCTATCTTCATTATTAGGAAATGAGTTTCAGAGTTTGTGTGTGTGTGCGTACTAAACCCTCGTGGTACCATGGTATTTGATACATTTTAGCCGAGATAAACCTTCATGTTTAGGATTAACATATTTCATGAGAGTGAGTGAGATGAGAAAACAGCTTGCAAACTTTCATTGATCATTTGAATTGGTTTAGTCATTGCTTAGAGCTTCTCTACATGGTTTGTGGTTTGTTTGGATATTTTGTGAGATGATTCTTGATTAAACATGGATACTTGATTCTTAGAGCCAATTTTTCTTTGTTCTTCCTTTCTCTTCCATTCTTCTTTAGTCATTCTCTATGTTCTTTCTCCACCCTCTACTGTGTATAAATCGTCTTCTTTTATTTTATAATATTTTGTTTCTAAAAAAAATGAAAAAAAAAATAGCAAAAAAAAAAAAAAAGCAAGAAAAAAAAAGTGATGAATTTTTCAATCTTTCTTCTTCTTCTTTATAATATCTATCTCTCTCTCTCTCTCTCTCTCTCTCTCTCTCTCTCTCTCTCTTATTTTCTTCATAATATTCAATCTTCTCATCTTCTTCTTCTCTTCTTCTTATATTGGCTCTTAGATCATTTGTACATATATCCGTGTTTAGTCTCGAAGATATCTCAATATTGAATTTGTGGTATGATTGGTGGAAGGCTCTTAATTAGCGGTTGATTTTCCTATCTTGTGATCAATTTTAGTTTGCTCGTCTGTCCTAAAAAAATAGTCTTTCCCGTATTTTGAGTGTCATCTGTCATTTCCGACTTCACAAGAGAGAATCCTAGCCTACACATAAATAAAACAATCAATACTCGTGAGGATTAGTGAAGTCGAGGCCGACACTTGAGGGTTGTTCAAAGTTGTTTTGTATCAAGCATTGTGGTAACATGATTGGTTTGGGACACACACATACACACACTCTGTAGTTATACTTGACATAATTTTGATAGCAAATTTTGATGTTAATAACCTCTTTAATTGAAATGTTTAGGCAAAGTTGTGAATATTTTCTATGATCTGACTGTTGTTCGATTGAATTGCTAGAGACTAGCAATAAGCTGGTTGGGTGTTGTGATTAGTACATGAAAATGTACTATTTATGTGCTTAATAGTTATAATATATTGAGATTTATTATTTTGATTTGCAAATATCACAACTTTTATTTGAGAATATTTTATTATGTGTGCAAATTAATTGACAAATGGGTAATATATGAAAGTATGACAATTCGTATGCATTGTGGAGCAGGAAACCATTATTCCAAAATGATTTGTTTCGGCATGCAATACACTTCTTGGAGCCTCAAGTGGAAAGCATCATCAATCACACAAATGTGATATCATGTACGCACAAGGAAGGTGACCACAAGTCAACATGCCAACAACTTTTCCAATGCTTCATCGCCACGTGTCCACTTTCTTCCACACATCAAATCAGCGCTTGACACATGGCAAAGGATGACAAAGAAACTCCTTACCATTTCTTCACGTCGGGGATTCAATATGGAAAAATGGTATGAATTAGCCAATCCCAAACTATGGCTTTTGCAAAATAGCCATAGTTTCATTTGTTTGGTAAAATAGCCATCTCTCAAACCTGCCTCGATTAATACTACTATAATGTAACTATCCATAAAAAAAAAAAAAAAAAAAGTCACAGATCGGAAACACCAGACCTCGAAAGCAACGATAAGGAAAAGAGAACTATCGACAACATATCACTATACAAAACAGAGATTTTTTTTTCGAGAGAGAGGCTCACCTTGGAATCATGGAACTTGAGAAAGTATCGTGATTTGGGAACTGAGAGCTTGGAATCGAGGATCGCCGAGATCGCTGCGCTCAGCTTCTTGTTGACCTCTGAGTTGAGTCCTCCGATAGAAATCAGCTCGCCGTACGCCGTCAGGATCTCGGCTTGATCGCTCGACGGCAGCGTCAGAATCACCGCCACGAACGCCGATTCCAGAGACTGCCATACCTCGGCTTCGACTCGGTGGGCCCCGAGACCCGCCTCGTCATCATCACCGTCATCGGAGAGGGAATCTTCGATCAGAGGCCTCGCGGCTCTGACAAAGGGAAGCCATATCTTCGCGGGCAGGATCGCGGACCCGTTCCCGATCGCCATCTCTCATTTATAATTTCCAGATTGTCATTATATTTAATCCTGCCTCGATTAATTTTAATCCAGCCATCATAAACCTTACATCTTTATAGTTCGTTGGGATTAAATTTAATCCTACCTAGATTAAGTTGGCTAGTTTGCTTATAGTTGACAAACTATGGCTATTTTGCAAAAGTTCAAGTTCTATTTGGCTATATAGCCGCTTCACCCATTCAATATCAACATTGAATATTACTCAATTAATTTCCTAAATAACTATTAATGTGTGTAATATTAAGTTTCCGTTTATTTTGACACCTCTAAAACACTATAAATAAGAAGTTTTGGCTTAGTTTTTGGACACCACATTTTTTATTCCGAAAATTAGTTAAATAATATCATTTTATTCTCTCATATTTTCTCTAGAATTTTGTGAGAATGAGTTGTGTTCTTGGCTAAGTTTCTAACAAGGCTAAGGGTGATCTCGATTTTGTAAGTTTATCTAACCGAATATGATTCCACTTGTTGTGCTTTAATGTTTAATATATTTATGAATCAAACTATTTTCTCGTCTCATAAAATTATACTATTTTATTTTTCATATGAATTTAGTCATGCTTGATTTATGTGATTTTTAAAGAGTATCAATTTCTTATAACACTTATTTTGTTACTTTTTTTTTATTACAATTCTGTCGATTCGATATATTGTAAGTTTAGCGATTGCCTATGAAATTTGTGAAAAGAATATTATTGTGTTAGACGAATTATTTATTGTGGTATAATCACTTTGATATATCGTCGTTTTGGTTTAGTCAACGAGATTTTATTCACGGTTTTAATTGAAAGAGTTTGTGCTTAAATTAATACATGAGTTTTTTTGGTTGATCTTAACGTTAATTTTCCAATTACTTGTTTGGGACGTGAAACTAGTAATTGAGTTATAAGTGTGGAACCGTATTGGTAATTGGTAAACAGAACAGTTGGGTAACCCGTCGCCTTGTGTTTTCCTTCTCTTTGACTTTATAAACTTTTTAATCATAAAAACAATCTTTTCATTTTTATATTTCCTTTACCACTTGACGTTTGGTTTTGGTTTTCATTTTCAGTTTTTATCTCCTCGTGGATACGACTCCGCTTTTCTTGTGCTACCAACGACCGCTTAGCGATTGCACAATTTGAGCATGATTAGTTCTCGTACCATGCATGAGCATGTTGTCGAAATGAAGAACATTGCAGCAAGCCTGAAGACCATGTGAATGGAAGTGAATGAAAATTTCCTCGTAACGTTCATCCTCAATTCCTTACCTCCTCAGTATGGCACATTTCACGTGCATTTTTTACGTGCATTATAACACTCTGAAAGATAAATGGAATGTGCATTAATTACAAAGTGTGTTCACTCAAGAGGAAGCGAGGCTTAAGAAACCGGAAAATCATTCTGCCAATCTCATTGGTCATAAAGGAGCTAGAAAGAAACCATGGAAGACCGGAAAGGGCAAGCAAAGACTAACAAAGCTTAATGAGTCATCTGCCCAAATCCACAAGAAGCAATAAAGCAATGATGTGTGTCGTTTCTGTAAAAAGTATGGATACTGACAGAAAGATTGCCTGAAACGTAAGGCATGGTTCGAAATAAAGGGTAAATCTAGTGCCTTTGTATGTTTCGAATCAAATTTGGCTGAATTTACCCAATAATACTTGGTGGCTTGATTCTTGTTGTATCACTCATGTTTCAAATACAATGCACAGATTTCTTATGACCCAAACCATAAGCCAAAATGAAAAATTCATCTTCATGGGAAACAGCGCCAAAGTTCAAGTTGAAGCCATTGAAACCTATCGTTTAATATTAGACATTGGACATCATTTAGACCTTTTCCAAACCTTTTATGTTCCATCTGTTCAAACAAAATCTTTTCTTGGGTTATGGTATTCTTTGTGATGGTTTTTACAAATTAAAGCTTGATACCTTTTTTTTATGAAACTATGTTAACTGTGCCTCATAATGTTGATACTAAACGTGGTTTATCTAATGAATCATCTGCTTACTTGTGGCATAAATGTTTGGGTCATATATCCAAATCAAGAATCGAAAAATTGGTGAAGAATGATATCCTACTTGATTTGGATTTTACCGATCTTGGAGTTTGTGTTGAGTCCAAGGGAAAGCACACAAAACACACACTTAAGAAAGAAGCCACGAGAAGCTCATAGCTCCTTAAAATTATACATACCGACATTTGTGGACCATTTGACTTTCCATCACTTGGTGGAGAAAGGTATTTCATCACTTTTACCGACGACTTTTCACGTTATGGATATGTCTATTTGTTGCATGAAAAATATCAATCGATAGATACCTTAGAGGTGTTTATCAATGAAGTTAAAAGACAATTAGACAAAAAGGTAAAAATTGTTAGATCTGACAGAGGTGGTGAATACTATGGAAGATATGATGAAAGTGGACGGCGCCCTGGTCCCTTTCCTAAGTTCCTAGAAAGTGAGAGTTCTACTAAGTGGTTAGACACTATGAAAGAAGAGATAAAATTAATGGATCACAACGAAGTTTGGGACCTTGTTAAATTTTCTGAAGGTTGTAAAAGAGTCGGGTGCAAGTGGGTCTTCAAGACCAAGCTCAACTCAAATGACAATGTCGAAAGACACAATGCCAGACTCGTTGCCAAAGGTTTTACTCAGAAAGATGACGTTGACTATAAGAAGACATTTTCTCGTGTCTCTAAAAAGGACTCTCTGAGGATCGTTATAGCTATGGTAGTTCATTATGATTTAGAGCTCTATCAAATGGATTTGAAAACTGTATTTCTGAATGGGAATTTAGATGAAGAAGTGTTCATGAATAAGCCTGAAGGTTTTGTGATTGACGGAAAGGAACATACGTTTTATAAACTGAAGAAGTCAATATACGGACTTAAACAAGCTTCCCGACTATGGTACCTTGAGTTCAACGATACCGTAACATTTTTTGGATTTAAAAAAAAAACATCGTTGATATATATATATCTGAAGATCAATGGGAGTAAGTTTATAATTCTGCTTTTGAATGTTGACGACATCTTGCTTGCTACTAACGATCTTGGTTTATTACGTCAAACCAAAGATTTTCTCTCTAAGAACTTTGAAATGAAAGATATGGGTGAGACATCCTATGTGATCAGAATAAAGATATCACGTGATAGATCACAAGGATAGTTGGGATTGTCTAAGAAATAATATATTAATAAAATTCTAGAGAGATTCAAGATGGACAAATGCTCTGCAAGTGTTGTTCCAATTCAGAAAGGAGATAAATTTAGTCTCAATCAATGTCCAAAGAATGAATTGGAACACAAACAAATGGAACAAATTCCTTATGCATCTATTGTTGGAAGCTTGATCTATGCACAGACTTATACCAGGCCAGACATCAGTTTTACTGTCGGAGTGCTGGCCAGGTATCAAAGTAATCCTGAAATAGATCATTGGAAAACTGCAAAGAAAGTACCGAGATCTGCAAGGAACGAAAGATCATATGCTCACTAATAAGAGATCTGATCACCTCAAGGTGGTTGGATATTCAGATTCAGATTATGCCAGATGCGTGGATTCCATAAAGTCTACATTTGGCTATTTGTTCCTCTTAGCCAGATGAGCGATTTCATGGAAGAATGCGAAGCAGACTGTCATTGCTGCATCCACTATGGAAGCTAAGTTTGTTTCATGCTTTGAGGCTATTGTTCATGGTTTATGGGTGCAGAACTTTATTTCAGGACTTGGAATTGTCGACACTAGCGCCAAGCCAATGTGTGATAATGCGGTAGCAGTCTTCTTTTCTAAAAACGAAAAGTATTCTAAAGGTGCTAAGCATGCGGAGATAAAATACATTGCCGTTAAAGAAGAAGTTCATAAACAAAGGTGTCAATCGAGCACAATGGCACGAAGCTTATGGTACCAGATCCATTAATGAAAGGATTGTCTCCAAAGGCATTTACTGAACATGTCGAAAGAATGGGGATCCTTTGATGTCGTCGTTGATGTTATTTTTATGTTTTATGCGATCGACACTTTGAGTTCGTTTATTTTGTTTCTTATATGAAGTAATGAATCTTGTTTTCTTTTATGATTAGTATATACATGAATGCATTATATGATCAAGATTCGGACCATTATGAATACCTTATTATGTGTCATGTTAAGTATGAAGCTAGTATTGTTTGGAAGGGACTATGTCGACAAATTGATGTACAAGCGCTATGATCCTTATTAGTTTTCATGCTTAATAGAGACTTTATGATATAACCGATATTATGATGAATATATCTTATTCCATGCGTACTTATGTTTATTATTGAACTATAAGGTACATTATGACACGTGGGTCAAGTGGAAGAATTTCATACTTATTTAAGCCCATTACGTGAGATTTGATGGCCCGCGTGACTACACCATATTGGTTTAATTATTAATAAATGAGATAAATTATATTGGTTAATAAAAAAAACGTAATTTCCTATGGTACCCTGATGATGAGTCTATATAAAGCTAGCCCTATGAATTGATCTTCTCTCAACCCATAACATAGTTTTCATCTGTCATCACAAGAAAACTATCAAAGACTAAATGGGTCAAGAGAGAGAAACCAATTCCGGTGATTCTGCCACCACCGTCGCTCTCGACGTAGTCTTTTTTTTTTTTTTTATCTCTAATGTTTTGTGAAAATCATCTAATTGATGTCGTCGTTGATGTTATTTTTATGTTTTATGCGATCGACACTTTGAGTTCGTTTATTTTGTTTCTTATATGAAGTAATGAATCTTGTTTTCTTTTATGATTAGTATATACATGAATGCATTATATGATCAAGATTCGGACCATTATGAATACCTTATTATGTGTCATGTTAAGTATGAAGCTAGTATTGTTTGGAAGGGACTATGTCGACAAATTGATGTACAAGCGCTATGATCCTTATTAGTTTTCATACTTAATAGAGACTTTATGATATAACCGATATTATGATGAATATATCTTATTCCATGCGTACTTATGTTTATTATTGAACTATAAGGTACATTATGACACGTGGGTCAAGTGGAAGAATTTCATACTTATTTAAGCCCATTACGTGAGATTTGATGGCCCGCGTGACTACACCATATTGGTTTAATTATTAATAAATGAGATAAATTATATTGGTTAATAAAAAAAACGTAATTTCCTATGGTACCCTGATGATGAGTCTATATAAAGCTAGCCCTATGAATTGATCTTCTCTCAACCCATAACATAGTTTTCATCTGTCATCACAAGAAAACTATCAAAGACTAAATGGGTCAAGAGAGAGAAACCAATTCCGGTGATTCTGCCACCACCGTCGCTCTCGACGTAGGCTTTTTTTTTTTTATCTCTAATGTTTTGTGAAAATCATCTAATTCTAATATCTTGACTATTTAAGATTTTTTAAATTATGATTACAGTAACTTGCTCATAAACACCGTAAGACCATCGTGTCAACAATAAACTATCCTTTTATATTCTTCTTCTCATGTCTATCTCTATTTCACTCCGAAAAAAAAAAAAAAAAGATACATATATCGTTTGGGCAATGATATTAGAAACCAATATGACATATATCGTTTGGGCAATAATATTACAAACAAACCAACATGATGATGAAATTCTATCGTTCAACATTTTGGTATCACATGCAATTTGATTAATTATAAAAGTTCTAAAAATTTGTACGTAACCAATTAAGAAATTATTTATAAAAAAAATAGAATTTACAACACTAGTTACAACTGTTATTAAAAATTATTTAATAAGTTCACTTTTATGTTCGGGTGTGACACAAAATTTCCTTCAGAAATGATTTTCGATGGTGTTGTAGACTTACGCTCCTATTGTCGTGTTTTTGCTCACTTTCAATTCCTGCTCAAGGATCGGACTACATATCGCGATAATGTCATAGCGTTCCTCAGAGGTCTTCCTTGTAAAGATCCGACTATTATAATCCACTTCGGGTTCGGGTGACAGTTGACGAGCTCGCTTGAATTTTTTGGAAGGTTGTCTAGAAGAGCTGGGCGTCGCCGTGGCACCTGCAAGGGTTTTTGATCGATCCATTTTTCACCTAATAGAACAAAGTCATAAACAATTCAATCACAAATTCATATCGAATTATCATTCTAATTTCAAACTCAATTCAAACAAAAATACTATACTTTTTAACTCATTCAAAACAAAATTCTAACACATATTCTAACGAAACCCAACTAATAAATTCAAAACATATTAACACACTAATTTCAACTTCTTCTTTAAAATCAAACCAAAAACGTATATTTTGTTTATATATCAAAATATTTTCAACCAAAAACGTATAAATCTCACACAAATTTCAACTGAAAACAAACTCAATTACAAACAAAAACTAATTTATTTTACAAAAACTCTATTTAAACATCAAAATAACCACAAACCCATCTTATTGTCAAGACAATCTCATTTTCAAGTCCATTTAAACATCTAGTTTAAGAAAATCTCAAATTACAACTCAATTTCAACCTCAAATTCAAAACAATATTTTATCCTAACACGAATCTACACAAAAACACATATACATACCCTAACTTCGTGATTAATCAAGTTAATGACAAAAAAAACCCCTAAATTCGTGTATCAATACAAAAAAGGTCATACAAATTTAGAAAACACTATGAAATGTAAGCTAACAACCATAGAAAACCATACCTTGAAGTTTTATGAGAGAGAGCAATAGCAAGATCAAGATGGTGAGAGAGAAAGAATGGTGGCGGGACTGAGAGAGAGATAGAGAGAGAGAAAGAGAGAGAGAGAGGGGTCGAGAGAGGCTGACTGCGAGTGGTGGTGAGATGTGGTCACGGCGTCGAGGACGTGGCGAAGAAGATCGGCGGCGAGGACATGACAAAGAATTTGGGCGGCGAGATATGCTAGAGTCGATCGAAACAGGGAGAGAGAGGTTTAGGTCTGAGTAAAAATGAAATTTGTCTTCTATACTCGATCCCTAATTTTTATCAAGTTGTCGCTGCGGCGAGAAATACACCTTGCCGCAGCAAGATTTTTCCAAAAACTTTCACAATGGGACTTAACTGTTGTAGAAGATTCTCGTCGAGGCGAGGTATATACTTCACGCCGCGGCGAGATTAATATATATTTTTTTTGTAACTATCTCGCCACGGCGAGAATTACGCATTGTCGCGGCGAGATTGTGCAACTATACCATTGTACAAGGTTCAAATTGTCCATTTTTTTACAACGGTACAGAATAACCATTGTAAAAGCCCTCATAATTTACAACAGTACAAAATAACCATTGTAAAATATCGGCTTTTCATAACACTTAATCTAAGTGTTGTGAGAAATCGACTTTTCACCACAATTAAATTAAATATTGTGAAAAGTCTGTCGTGTAATCCATGAACTTACAATATTTAGAAAAAAAAAATGCCGCAAAGTCTCTTATTGCATATTCACGTACACCTTTAAACAACATTAGACACAAAGTCAGGTTAATTGAAAGTAGCTGCTAATCGATTGACCCCTGCCTATTAACAGATAAAAAATATCCAAGCTCCAACTACATAACTATATGATTTCTCAATCTTTTAATCCGACATATAAATCTATTAATAGCGATGTCTGATCAACGATTTGATCAATAGTTCCGCCTCTAATTGAATCAAGACATTGTCACAGCTCGTTTCTTGATCACAACTTCGGTAAAGATTTTGTGTTTGGAATATCAACACCGACCAAATTCTTGATGTATGGAGTTTATATTCAACAATTGTGTTCACATACTTGTCATTCGACTAGTTTATTTCATCATGATTCCATGATAATGCATGTTTATTACTAAACTCTAGTAATAATGGATTTTGCAATAATAAAGATGTACGTTTACTCTCTGTAGTCATTAATGAGGCAATGGAGAATTCAAACATCCTGTTTGTTTGAGTTTGACCCTTCTCATTTGTTTGACTTTAACTTTTGACCCTGACTCCGACACATGTTTTTACTTTTACCCAATACGGACTTTTTATCTGACCAATGGATTGTAGTAGAGTTCTCTGTTTGGAATATCAACGCTGACCAAACCCTTGATGTACATGCCAAGGATTTAAATCCCGGGAGAACCGGACGGGAACCGGTCCGGTTCCCTCTTTTTTGAAGTACCCGGCACCGGAACCACCAGAACCGGAATTTTCCAGTGATTCCGGGGGAACCGGACCGGGATCCGGGAAGGAACCCGGTTCCCACTTCCCGGTCCGGTTCACTTAAAAAAAAAAAAAACCGGCTATAAAATGCCGGATCCCCTTTGAAAGTTGTCATTTGGTTCGGTTTTAGCTAGGAAACAACTCGACGCAGCTCAGCCATTTTTTCCCAGATCCCGGTCGGATCCCGCCAAACCGGCCCCTTCCCGACGCGAGCACAACCATTTCTCCCTATTTCCCGCCGGATCTCGCCTTTCCCGGTGAGGTTCCCGTCCTTTTTGAGTTTTTTGATGATTTTGAGTTTAAATCTTGAAATTTGTTGATGATTCTTGAAGATTAACTATAAATTGATAGTTGTGACTAGTTAGTGAGCATGAATGTAGTTTTTATTTAAAGTTTGTGTTGATGTTTGTAATTTTTTTGTATTAAATCCGAATTATTTAGAAATTTTGTGATTAGTTAGTGATGATTAAGGTTATGTTAACTTGTTTATTGATTTATGAAGAAATTGTTATGAATTGTTTTTAATTTTAGAGTTTGTGTTGATGTTTATAATTTTTTTTATTTAATCCGAATTATTTGGTAAATTTTTTATTAGTTAATGATAATTAAGGTTATGATGAACTTGTTTATTGATTTATGAAGAAATTTTGTGACTTGTTTTTAATTTTAGAGTTTGTGTTGATGTTTGTAATTTTTTTTTTTATTTAATCCGAATTATTTAGTAATTTTGTGATTAGTTAGTGATGATTAAGGTTATGTTAACTTGTTTATTGATTTATGAAGAAATTGTTATGACTTGTTTTTAAATTTAGAGTTTGTGTTGATGTTTGTAATTTTTTTGTATTTAATCCGAATTATTTAGTAATTTTGTGATTAGTTAGTGATGATTAAGGTTATGTTAACTTGTTTATTGATTTATGAAGAAATTGTTATGAATTTTTTTTAATTTTAGAGTTTGTGTTGATGTTTATAGTTTTTTTTTTATTATTAATCCGAGAACCCTTTAGAGTTTGTGAATACGATTCATGATTGTTAGTGTAATTTAATTTGCTAAAGGTGATTTGTTAATTTGTAGATTACGACTTGCAAGAATGTCGGCCCCCGACCCAGCTAGGAAGTATTGCACACCCATTCCTGGAAAAAGTAGCGGCCACTAGTGCATATTTTGCGAGCACATTATGGGAGGTGGCGGCATCACGAGAGTGAAAAACCATCTAGCCCATGTAGACCCAACGAGGAGTGTCAAATTCTGTGAGAAATTCCCTCCTGAAGTGAAAACAGAGATGCAAGCTTTACTTCAAGGCAATGTGGTAAAAAAGAAGAACAAACAGTCGTTGGATTCTACGCTTCGCAAGACATTGACTAAAAATGTTGGTGATAGGTGCGTGTCGTACGTAGAAAACTCCTATTATCCCAACTAAATCCGAGCTTGTTCTTGAGTAGTTTTGAGGTTTTCGTGTGTTTTAAAGGTTTTCAGGTCAAAAATGGGATTTCTATGATACTCTGGGCAAATCTGTACAAATCGAGGCATTCGGGATAAAAAAACGAGTCAAGAACGAAGAAGGAGTCAAGAAGACTCCAGACCTCGCGCCGCGACCCTCCTAGCGCGCGCCGCGAGGTATGGAAATCATCCCGAGCCATCTCCGAGCAGTTTGCGCGTTCCGCGAGGTTATGGAATTGTTAACCTCGCGCCGCGACCCCCAGACCGCGCGCCGCGAGGTCGAAGAACTTCAGCATCGGAAATCCCCGAGCGTCAAGCGCGGAACGCGACCTCCCGAGAAGAACTACCTCGCGCCGCGACCCCCATACCGCGCGCCGCGAGGTGCGCGAATCCAAAAGAGGAAACGCGTTTTCTGGAGCAATCTGGGCCGTCGGATCAAGTTTTGTTACCCAGTCTACTTCGAAAATTAGAGGAGACACCCTAATTTCGACCTAAGCCTATAAATACACTTCTCAACCTCTTGTTTAGGACTTTTGACACTTTTTCATTGTTTTTCTTAGTGTTTGGGAGAGATAGAGAGAAAGAGGAGAGCCGTTCTTCATCAATTCGCGCCAATTGCAGTTTTCTTCTTCACTTTTACTCTTGAACTCCCGTATTTTAATTTTCAATTATGGTTTCTTCTACTTCTTTTTCTTTTATTTTATTTTTGTTTTCTCGCTACGCCATGAACTAATTCCATTAAGGACTAGGGCGTAGCGGGTTTAGGATTCGGTTATGGATATGATTTAATATATTGAAGTTCAATTTCCATTCTCTACTACTTTGCTTAATTCAAATCCGTTTTTAATGCTTGATCGAGATTAGCTACCTTGTTCATGATTTTATACTTCAACTTGATGCTTGAGAAAGATTAGGTTGTTAGTGTTTTGGTTAGAATTACTATGTTGCGTGTCTAGGCTAGAGATAGTTAGGTTGCCATAGAATCGTGTGAATGCTCTTGATATGAATGCATGTTTTTGTTAGGGATTGAGATCGAGAGAAGATTTTCCTAGCTTTGACATAGGTTGTTAGATGCTCGAGAGAGATTTAGCAATATTATTCTGTGAGTATGGTTAGCAAAGAGTAGTGAGTTGACGATTGACTGTGCGTGAAATTCGTGTATCCAAACCGTTGAATAAACCCATGAAGCCTTGGTCCTAGCCTCTCTTTCTGCTTACAACTTTCATTTGATTAGTTGACTTGTTTGTTAATTAAGCTTGTTCCTCGTGGGATCGACACTCGTATTTAATTCACTATAATACTTGAGCGACACGTGCACTTGCGCGCGTAAAAATCGCAACAGTTGGCGTGGAAGAATCAGAAGAAGAAGACTACGAAGCGCAATTACGAGCAGTTATGAAGAGGTCAAGACAAGAGGCGGCTAAGACGGAATGGGAGGCTCGGATGATGTCGGGGCCCGGCAGTGGTTCTACGTCAAAATCTCCACCAGCTGCTCCGTCATTATATAAGTCAGCGAGTGCGAAGCAAACAAAAATTGATGAGATAGTTGGTCCGAAGAAGAGAACGTGGCTCGGAAGACACATAACAAAATTCTTTGTTCAACAACACATGAACTTATTTTTTGTTGTGTTTGTAATTTGATGCTGTGTTGAAACATTCTACACTATTTTTAATTTTATAAATTTTATCCTACGTACTTTGAATGTTTTTTTGTATATTTCTTTTCTGAATTCCCCTCGGTAAATACGGTATTTGACGGTATTCCTCTACGGTAACGGTAAGTTCAACGGTACCGGTTTCCTTTTTTTTCCCGCCTCCCCCGGTATTCCTTTACGGTACGAGGGGTTACCAATAAATTCGAAAGCTCGGAACGGTAACGGTAACGGTATTTCGATCCTTGGTACATACCGGCGTAGAGAGAGTCACAGCCTCCGGAATAAAAATCTCTCTTGGTTTCATATCATACTTATATCAGACCAAATCGGCGTTTAAAATGACTGGCATTGAAACACCAGTAATTATTAATTTTGATCCGTTCATTTTGATTAACCAACGTCAAGCAACATCCTGAAGTGCATGTATTTTTCATCATAAAGATGAGAATTAGACAATAATGGGAACATAATAAATAAGACAGTCTCCAAGAACAATTCGTCCATTTTACGAAGTTTTATGACTATGAAATATTCGCAAAATTCATTTGATATCTTATATGCCCTGAAATAATGAGACATATCAACCTTTTACTCAAGGAAATATGATAATCACCTCATTTATGATCTAACACAATGTATGTTACATCTCTTTGAACCGAGCAAAACCAATTCATATAAAATAAAATATATATAAAACAAAACAAAAAAAAACCCAGCTTAGTAAATTGGAGATAATTATTATTTTTCGGATAGCCCAAAATTGATGAATTTGTAATTAGTTTATATCAAAGATTACAACACAGCAATTCACTTGCATATTCCTGGAGTTCCTGAAATTTGAACGTAAAAAAAATAATAATAAATAAATAAAAACAATAATACGGAATGACCTGCTTTTTTTTTTTACCCTCTTCTGAGCTCGGACTTTAGGACACCTCATTGATGGAAGTATTGTAGACACTGAAATCGCCGAAGTCCCTCTTACCACTGGCAAGGCAAAACACAGGCCTCATCATCAAAGTCAAACCCTTGTCAATGCATAAACAAACTTTCAGATACTAAAGGCCATTACAAATAATATATAAATAGAATTAAAACCATCGTCGTCCTCGTGTGATCGCACTCTTGCTCAATATTTGCATTTCTTTTATCGTGAATTAAATATAGTGTCCATTAGGTATATAGTAATATTTACAGTTTCACATTGATATATAGTCAACATTTCGTAAATCTTAAATAAATAGCCACATCAATGTATTTACATGCATAAATTGACGTAAATAACACACCATTTTATTTCAGTGATAGGGCAAACCAGGTCATGTTTGTGGCTATTTACCTAAGTTTTATGAAACGTTGGCTATATGGCAATCCCAAACGTTTTAATTGGCTAGTTACCTAATTTTTTGTTAAATATACCTGTGCATGATGTCCCAGCCAGCTGGCAAGAATCGAGGACGGAGAGCTTCAACGAATACTTGTCTCCAGCGTTGGCAAAACTGACGAAGTCCCTCGTCACCATGTTCTCTCAAGAGATAGTCCACCACTTGCTTCCCGTGCGGTCCGTGCCCTAAAAGAGACAACTTCGATTTGTGTATCGGGGGTGTAATTCCTTCGTGCCCGTCGTAGCAGTACTTGACGTCCCCGTTCGGAAAACCGTCTGTGTTTTTATCAGACTCCTCGTTCGCATCAGCACCACCGCCGGGAAAACTCTCTTCAGTGTCGGTATTTTGCTCCACCGCAACAAAGTCGGAATCTTCTTTTCCTCTCGAGTACTTCAAATTCAAGCCTTTCTTTTTCTCGAACCGTCTCCGCTCTTGGGGATTCATGCCAACTAGAAAAGCTCGCTCCAAATCCTCCTCGGAAATATCGCTCCGTCCATAGTATCTTGCAACGACCTGCAAACAGACTCCACAAGATGAATCTCCCTCACACAAATTTGCTAAACTCTTCATATTTTCGACGAGGGACATGTAATGGAAAGATCAAGTATTTCTATCGATTTAATCACCACAAATGTTTGTTTCGGTGATACCTCGGTGAGCTCTTCGCGGCGGTTGGGCGGCATTCTAGAACCGTGACGCAAAAGAGCCATCGCAGCTGTTCGTAACTGCAACGGAGACACACCCGCGTAACCATTCTTTGCAGCTTCTTCTGCGTCGACCACGCTTCGGACAAAGAGCGGAACTCCGAATTCTTGGGCAACATTTCTCTTGTGCTTCTCGGCAGCGACGTGGGCACCTTCGTGGCAGTCCACGCAGAGCAAAACGATGTCGTGAGAGCGGTGACTCTTCAAATGTTCGGGGAAATGCATTCTGTAGCAAGAGGGGATTATGCGGTAACGTAAATAGTGGTTTCCGTGCCCACATCCAACACAGATATTCCTTTTACTTTGTATATAGAAGTCATTGTCTTCGTCCTCGGGACGACCCTTTGGTTCAAATAGAAGCATGATGGCCGGCGGATCCTCCTCAACTAGTTTAGCTAAATTCCGACTAACATACCTATTATAATATTAATGGGAAAAAAAAAATCGAGTACTTAGTGAACATATAAAGTCAATATATTAGTTAGGGTCAGAACTGACCATTCGAGTTTCTTATGATCGCAGTAACAGAGCAACCGCCCGTCGTTTGCGTAGATCCTGCAATTGTGATAAACTGGGGATTTGCATGAAAATTTTTGAACGAACAAATCTCGAGAAGCTTTCTTCTTGAATTGCTTTGGATTTTTCATGGCGCTTTGTTTTGAACTCAGTGACAGCTTCGAATCCCAATTGAGAAGCAAGGCATAGTTAAAAATTGATAGAAGGCAACTCCCTTTTGAGCCCAGACACCTCTGGAGAATCATCGGAAAAACGTCGTCGGTGTTTTCAATTTTTCCAAAGTCATCCCAGTGACTCAAAACCACAGAAGATGGAGATTGGACCACATACGAAGAATTTGACTCCGTATTTGAATCAGCTTCGGAAACAACTCTACATATGTCTTTCATCGCCGTTGGAGATTTATCTGCAAGAGCAATGATAGCCTGATCTGACAGCACGTATCTACAACTCTCGTCGTGCACACGAGCCTGAGATATAGTAAAATAAATTACAAACTTGTAGAATTGCATCTAACAAGGTAATATGATCGAAAACTCTACTTGTTTAGCATACTACAAAAGCAATAAAATGAGCTAAAAATAGTAGCCAAATTTTGCACAAGATAAAAAAAATAAAAATAAAAACATTGACCTAGACACCGAAAAATGCTTAGCAAGTTGAGATGTGATATTCTTCACAGAACCAGACACGTTCAATTATGCTAATACACACATGCAATAAAGACAGATATAATATCCATTTGGGTACAAATACAGAGAACATATTAGTTCTATATACAAGCATCTTTCGCAATACATTTATTTTTAGAATCAAAAGGTCTGTATCAACTTGATGTTTTGATGACCATTTTTATACTTCTCTTTTCTATCATGACCAATAATAACATTATTTAGTACATCTATTGAAAGAGATAACTGACCATCAAATCTCTCCAAGCACACAATCGCCTCAGTCTATCCTGAAACCACAACAAAAGCAGGCGTATTACGTAACTGTCCATATAGAGATTACGCCAATAAGTGCACAGATAATATTTATATTATATATATATATATATATATATATGAGCAACCTGGAATTCGTTCGAAGTTGATGAGAGACCGTTCATATGACGAGAGAGTATTGAAGAGGCAGCAGACTCTCCAGGAGAAGCTTCTGTTTCTTTGGCATAGAGTTGCAGGGTAATCATGTTTGAACGCCGACTAGCCTCGACAACAAAACGGAATTTATCATCGGGGGAAGAGTTTTCTGATGCATTAATATCTTTAGAACTCCACTCGTTAATATCACATGATATCTTTGAAAACTATGCTTAAGAAGAAAAAAAAAAAAAAAAAAAAAAAAAACTCCTACTATATATACTCCTACAGTGAAACAGAACAAAATATCACAAAAGCATGTAGAGGGTTATTATAATACCATTTTCTAGTTCCTCCATTTCAGAAATTAGACGACTTGCAATATAAAGTAGGTAATGTGCATCGGTCCGAGCATATTGCACCATTTCCGTCGACAAGGGACGTTGTCTCCAATCTTCACGCTGCGTTTCCGATGAACATAATGGCAGGTATCACAACAGTATCATTTGGCTTAACATAATTTTGCACATGGAAAAAAATTGGTCAAGAGCTTTGCTTGACTTATGCATTTCCCTAATTTGACGAATAAAAAAAAATACACAAAAAAATTAAAATTGCAGTTCTAATTCTGACCGTGAAGGTCTCCTGCTACTCTTTCTTGTTTTATATTTTCTTAATCAACGTCTAATTACTATTATAAAAATCAAATAAATAAAGTACACTATTTATTATTATAAAATCCATAACACATGCAGTATCCAAAATTAAGATCCTTAAACACTGTTTATAATGTATGAAATGAATAGCAAATGAAGAGCATACTTGTAACAATTTGTTGGTAGTTACACCACAGTATGTCTCAAGTAGATAAGCGAGAGACCTTTGTGGTTTCGATAACACTTCACATGCCTGCAAAGCAACAAGACAGAGTAAACTACTAAAATTCACCCAAAGCTGTGTAGTGATCAACTAGTATTGCATGACTCGGTGAAATGTTTGTCGAGATCCGACACTGATAACCTTTGCCGTATCAAACAAATTAACAACGTATATGTGGAAGTCCCTTTGCAACCATAGAACATCGTTGTCTGCGCCGTGGAAAACCTACACCAACGTCATTCAATTAAACCACGACACACTAATCAAAATCACAAGCATAGTCAAATGGTTTACATTATCATCATCATCGAACCATATCATCTATCGGTAACTAGCAGTCTATTAGGGTTATGTCAAGGGTCAGGTTCTCTGGCTTGATTTCAGATTTTGTCTGTTGATTGGGTTCTTATCATAATATATATATATAAAAAAGAATACTTTAGCACAAATCTTAGTGGTACAAAATCAACAATACTTGATTTTGCGATTAGATACCTTGCAAATGCTGGGATCAGAAAAAACCGGGCGAAGATGACCCATGAGATCATGGAGAGCAATCGCATCCACCAAATAATCGTCCTTCCTTGTAGAAACCTGATTTAAAATAACAACAAAATAAAAACCGGACTCATTCACAATCACATACAAAGCTTTCGGCTAATTTTACCTGAATCAAAGCCGTAAAACCAAGGAACGACCGCAAGCTGTGCTGCTCTGTATCGACGGCAAAAACACTCTCTTTGCTCAATGTCTCGGTTAGTTCCTTGAGCTGCGACTCGGTCTCTACCCAAATGAACGACTCGCTCGTCTCCGAATCTTTCTCTTCATCGGCTAAGCGGAGCTCGAGAACCGGACTTTCAAGCAACTTTGTTATTTCTTCTTCGAACGGATGCGAATTCGTACCACTTTCAGCTCCAACATCTGTTCATTTAACTATTTCGCATTAAATCTCCAAAAAATTTAATCTTTTGGCCTTTCTACACCAATTGGACTCAGCATTCGCTTTCTTTTCTTTTATTTCTAACTTCAAAAAACACAAAGCAACACTCTATTTCTTTTGTTTTACTACCATTGCAGCGATTGACATCGTCTATATGCATAGCTTGTGTTTAAAGAATTTCCATTTTCGTTGATAATGAGATCAAAAGGAAAACAGACCTTTGGAAGAGTTGAGGTGCTTGAAAGCAGAGAAGGAGTTATCAGCTAATACACGCTTGAAGGAGCACTGTGGCTTCGGGTGAGCTTGTAAATAACACGAACTCCGAGGGCATTTCTGTCTCCTGCGTCTCCGATACTGAGAAAACAGTAATATTGAGATTGCCGTTGAGACTGTTATGATCGCAACAGCGAGTCTGAGTCTTCGTTCGTTTTTCATTATTTTTTTTTTCCTTCTGGGTTTTCGGTTTTCCAGTGAGAATGAGAGGGACAATTGTGTTATACAAATCATTTTATATTACGGGCCGATTCTGGTCTAAGCCTATGATAATGTGACTTCTGGCCCAATTATAGGTTTTAGCCAAATATATTTTCTAAAAGCCCAATAAAGTACCTAGCCAACACATACTTCCTTGAGTTGAAATCCCAACTTAATTCTCTAGATCTCATTGACAAAGATTATTTTTTTTAGAATTATACAGATAGGAGTAAATAAGTTGATTATTCCACATTACTAATTTTTCAAATTAGACAGATCTAGCAGTGTTTAGTTACAAACAAGTAACCAAAATGTCAAAATTGACATTTTTACTTATCTAAAACTAAACGCTCATAGATCTGTCTAATTTGAAAAAAAAAAAAAGTAGTAATGTGGAATCAGTCACTTATCTACTCTTACTGGTGTCCAAAACCCAATTTTTTAACTTTAAATCTGGCTGATTTATGAGTGAAACAATAATAGGCGTAAACGAACTGGTTGCTCATGTGCAGCTTGAGATTCAATTAACATGTTAACTAACCGAGTTGCTCATAAGCAAGACTAGGATTCATCGGTAATAAAAAAAAGCATAAGTTAAGATCTAAGGTACTCAGACTCGAAAATTCTCACATGTGCTCGTAATTAGTTATACGTTCATGATCATACTTGTTCAATGCTAAGTATTGTGTGAATTTAACATGATATTTTAAAGATGGAGGCTCTTTTTGCTCATTTGTCTTGAGTCGAATCCCGTTATTTTGAGTTAGAGCCCGTTTGAGCTTATTGAGTTAGAATATCACTCTTGTTTGCCTTGAATTACCTCAAAATCAAAGAGTTGGAAAATTATGAGGAAAGATGAGGACGGTCGAGATTGGGATCAATTGGTAAAACATGCATAACTTGGTGGTAGAAAGCGGAGATTTGTTAACAAGATGGACTTTTCGGACCGAGAAACCTTAAGATATGATAGTGTTCATGAAAGCTTTGATATGAAAAAAGAACGAATGGTATGACCCCTAAATTCTCAACATGTATTTTCTTGTCCCAACAGTTTTGTGAATCTATCAAAGCGCTTACGAACGATTTTTTGCTTGCTCCACCAATATTAGATGTTATCGGCAAACATCAAATGTGATATTAAATGAAGATCTCCCCATGGATATGCTGTAACCCCTCTTTGATCAATAGCATCGAGAGCACTTCATAAGCAAAAGGAACAAGTATGATGAAAGTGGATCTTCTTGGTTGAGGCGAAGGCCCGGAGAAAAAGACAGCAGTGGGCTCCTATAAGAAGAACCGACATAGACGTGGTCGAAAGGCAAGTACTTATTAAAGCATGAAAGTGCTCATCAAAATTGGCCGCCTTTAGGACATTTTTGTAGAAGCCCCATCACACCCAGTCATAAGCTTTACTCATATCCAACTTGACCTTCGTAAGCCCGCCAATCCTTTTTTCAACCATAGCCGCCGCATAATCTCATGTGTGAGAGTTGAGTTCTTCGCTATCCATCGTCCAACTACTAAATCCAACTGCTATTTGCTTATAATGTCATATAACATATGTCTAATTTTGTCTGCCACGAGCTTTGTGAAAACTTTGTGGCTGAAGTTACACAAGCTGATTTGCCTGAACTTATCAAACTCATAAAGGTAGTTAGCTTTCGGGATCAAGCAAACAAACATCTTATTTTTCTACTTAAAATCATTTATGCTCTTGTAAAACTCATAGACACTACTCACCATCTATGTCTCCATAGTGGACCAAAATTGCCGATAGAAACTCTAAGGAAAGCCGGCTGGGCTAGGTGATTTGGACGAGTTCATCTCCCAAACTATATTCCACAATAGTATTTTCCGAGAAAAGTTCTTCAATTTTGACGTTCATACACGGGTTAGATGAACTAAAAAGATTACCAAAATTTCGGGAGAAATAGTTACTGATCTTCACTCTTAATTTCAACCACATCTCGTAGCGATTTAGGAAGATTGAAATTGTTTTCTTCTCAAGAGAGTTGAAGCGCGAAAAAACTTGGTACTGGATTATGTTTCTCGTACTAGATTTAGCTTTACACTTAAAATCATATATGATCTAAGTGCGTATTTTATCACTTTTACAAATTTAAATATTTACAATTTGTATTCAAATAGTTTTTAAGTCATTTTAAAAGTTTAATGCTAATTTGTTGTTAATTTTTTTAAATAATTATAAACATAATTTTCCATAGTTAATAAAATAATTTTAGATGATAATTTTTGTAACAAACAAAAGAGGATTTGTTGGAGTCCAAAATAGAGTCGACTTTCAAGCCAACATGCAGTCAATGACCATTCTTGACGCATTTGAAAGTACATCATAATTACAAAAGCAAATTACACTCAAGTATTATTCAAAGGTTAAAATAATTCAATAATGGAAAGTACAATAAACTTTCAATATATTATAAGCTTAATTTAGCACAGATAAATATACCGAGTATTTATTGTAACTAGTCAATCATCTACCTCTTTTTAAGGATATAGTTCAAGTTTTATTTTATTAGGAAAATGGCCAACTTATTTTTTATGGAACAATTATACCCATGTATCATCTTCTACCTCTGTAATTTATTTTCCGCGACAAACAAAACATTATTTCTCGTTCACCATCGCAGGTGTGGTGATTTCGTTCTCTCTGGTAATTCATCGGAGAAGAGTTACGTCATAATAGAAGCACCGCAAAGAAGGCTCACGTCGGAACTTTGAGTGATTTATGGTTTGAGATCGATTTTAAGTAAAGAGATCAATTGGCTGAGGTGACCTCAGAGTCATCGACGTCCGTTCAAGGTGACCTTGGAGTCGTCGACGTCCGTTCGAGGTGACCTCGGAGTCGTCGGAGAAGGTGACGAGCAGAGATGACTGAGACTTCAACAAGCGGCGACGAAGAGAGGTGTGCGATTGATTTTATAGAAGAGCTCGATGGGGTGGCGGTTCAGTCTGGAGAAGGTGACGACCGGAGGCAGTGGAGATGGTGATGAGCGGCGACGGCGAGATTGGAGGTGCGTGAGCGATTTTAAGTTATTTGAATGTCGTTAAGAAAATTAATTAATCATACGATTTAATTTTATTCTCTATTTTAAATTTTTGGTTGGTGGCTTTGAATTCAAATCATTAATAACAAAAAAATCTCTCTTGTTGTTTCATTAAGTCAATTTTTCAAATTGTTCTATTAATTTGGTATGGTATTCCTCATCGTTGTGACTTAGATTGCTTTTAAATTCAAAGTTTTTTTAAGTTAATTTAATTAATCGTCTGAGTAAATGTAATTAATTTTGTTGTTTCATTTGTTTACATGTTCTTTTTTTCGTAGATTTCCTTTGACTCTATCATGGTATCGTTCTCGAAGTTCATCCAAAGATTTTGAAGATCTTATAAGTTAATTAAATTACTAAAATAGATCATTTAAGTTACCACAAACATAGCGGGTTCTTGTTTTGTATGTGTGTGTGCGTTGTATATGGATTCTCTTTGTGCACAGGTCAAGAATGATAACCCAAAGGCCGAGATGAAAAACATGAACGGAAACAACGCGGACGACGAAGAAGGCGAGACTAGAGAAGAGCCTCGTAACAGGTTGGAATTCGACACCGCTGATGATGTGCGCGTATTCTATTTCTTGTACGCTGACTGGGCCGAGTTCAAGATTCAGATCGGCCAACTGTACCGCTTGAGAACCGATGGGATGCTCTCTCCCCGGAGATTCTCTGCTCGAACGAGGGGTTTCAGATGAGCTCGCGAACGGATTGTTCGTGCTGATAATAAGCTAATTAAATTAGTAGAATAGTTAATTTAATTTAACATTAACATAACGGGTTCTTGTTATTTTTTATGATCTCATTTGTCATGTTTAGTTGATTTTAATGGCTCTGCTAGGTTTTATTTTTTATATGTTGTATTGTTAATTTTAATATATCTCTTTTGATAAATTAAAATTTATAGCTAATTTCATTTACTTGTTCGTGTATAATTATTGTGCTCTATTTTTTTTTAGCAAATGCTTATGTGTTAAATTTTTGTATGATTCTTCTGCTAGTGAATCATCAAGTGAATCTTGTTTTTATGATTCCTTTTATTTAGATTTGTACTTCTTTCATCATTAACAAAATACTAACTCCTTAAGTTAATTAATTAATTACAACAGTAAATTCAATCAACTATACATTTGAGCCTTTTTATTTGCTAACATACATCAATTTTTTTTGTTTATCAATTAACCAATATAGATATAAAAAAACACATCTTTTACCACACCTAAAACCCATATGCATTTATAATAATGTAACAAGAATTATGGAGCAATGTAAAAGAATATAAACATTTTTCAATTAATGACGACACAGACAATCTAATTAATTAGAGTCCCACCTCTCGATATACTCGGAGTTTTCCTTCCAAACCTCGTTGTTGGCAAAGACCTCGTTCTTCCAGATGTGGCACAAAAGCCTTGAGCTCGTCGATGACAAATGTGCAAGCGTAGATTGCAGTGTCTCGGTCAATGAGGAGCATGCCACGAACAACCCTTGGTGAATGAGGAGCACAACACGAACAAGCTTGTCTCTCCTAGACAGATTCACTTTAGTCTTTGGGCCACTTTTACTAACGCCCCACGACAGTGACGGAGCCAGAAAAGCCCATCAGGGGGGGCTAATTTGAAAAAAAAAATTCAGGGGGGGCTTGATTGTAAAAAATTTATAAAAATTTGGCCAAAAGTATAAATTTTCAAGGGAAAAAAATGTATTTTTTTAAAAAATGGGAAAAAAGTGCAAAATTTTTTTTTGAGGGGGGGCTTAAGCCCCTGCTGGGCCTATACTGGCTCCTTCACTGCCCCACGACCTCCGCGTCGCCAAGCATATTGACTTCGGGAACTTCACTGTAGAGAAAATTATTTCAGGCCAAAACGTACCACCTCCCGTTGATTTCAACTACTCTTTCTTGTCAACTCATAAGTAACATAAGTAAATTAATTTACTGACAAAATCACATACTCTATACTAGTTTCGAACAATTTATTAACGTAACTTCATCACTAAGTTAATTAATTAACTTATATGTTTGAATGCCCATGCACATAACTAAACCTAATGCAATAAGTTAATAAATTAGCTAATTAACTAAACATAATTCATTAAGTTGATAAATTAACTTAACAAGCAATTCGCAAGGCTAGATTTTTTTTACGAGTTAATTAGCAGACACGTTCATGACTCGTTCGAGTTAATTAATTAACTAATATTTAAGAGAATAGTTGTACGGTTCAGAAGCGGCGTCGGAGAAGAGTTCCGTCAGAATAGAGGCGGCGCCGAAAAAGGCTCGCGTCAAAACTTTGGGCGATTTACGGTTGGAGATCAATTTTAATAGAAGATATCGATTGGGCGGCGGTCCGATCGAGGTGACCTCGGAGTCGTCGGAGAAGGTGAAGAGCGCAGACGATGAGATTTTCGGTGATGACAAGCAGTGGCGGCAATGAACGGTGATGAGCGGAGTCACCGAAGAAGGTGACGAGCAGTACATGCTTGGCCCTTAATACATGCTATGCGACGGCGGCGAGCGAAGATGGCGACGAACGTTGGTCGGAGCATGGAGTTTTTGATTTTGAGAGAAGTGAACGATTTAGGTCGCAAAGCATGGAGACGAGATATATGTACATGAGCATTATCGGAACTTCAATATAATGTTAAATCAGGTGAGCTAGATTCTTAATAAATTCAAATTTGAGCTATTTTTTAAAATGAAAGTGAGCTACGGGAGTGAGCTACGGGCTACTGAACTAAATATCCTTACATATACCTACATTAAAAAAAACAAAAAAAATCAAGATAAACTTACAATCTGTATCTGTAAGTCCGTACTTATATCCTAATTATATAGGTATGATTTGTTCTTGTCATCTTAATACATATCTTCGTTACTAAAAGTATATGTGGTGGGAGTTATTTATTAGATCCATCCATATTTTTCTTCTGTACTTTCGATCAAATAAATGTATCTGATCTGATATTTGACTGGCTTATGAATACTTCTCCAAATATTATTTATTTATGACTTGGTATTTATTGGTTGTGGTGTTTTTAGAAGAAGCAAAGAATCTTATTGTGGGGCTAATGATATCAACCATTAAGACCTGTAGACTTTCACATGCCAGGCATGGACACAGGTGTTGGATCTCAAAACTTGGGACTGGGTGTTTCTAAGGAATCTTACTCATTATTATTATTACTGTTATTTATTTATTTGTAGAACCCAGATACCGGTGGATCATAAATTTCAAGTATTCCAATAGTTATTTTATTATTTTCTGGAGCCATCATTCTTTTATTGGCTGCCACATCAACTCCACAAATATCCAAAATTATTGGATGGGAAATTTTTGGGTTATACTATAATGAATTTTCTCATGTCACGAATCACCATTTTTGTTTTCTAAATGAAATCGATGGCAAAAATGGCTCAGATCATCATAAACATATAGAAAGTTTAATATTTTTTTAATATCTATAATGGTTCATTTAATAATTTATAAAATCAACTTAACAGACAATGTGGTAAGTATTTAATTCATTATCTTAAATGCCTTTTACTGTAGTATATTTTGAGAATTTTAGCAAGTTAGTCATAGCTTAAATTATAATTTAATAATATAAAGAACACAGAACTATTAAAAATATTCAACAACTAGTTATATACTTATATGTAATCAATTTTTTTTTTTGGCATAAAAAGTAAGGTAGCGAAAATGACATGAATATAAATTTTAAAATAAGGAATTATAAAGTATCGACTCCAAAAAATACTAATTTCTTTCATATTTAAGTTTTTTTTTTATTGCTCGGGAAGTATTCATTTAGGATGATTTTGCCTTTACGTTATTTTCGAATATTCCAAAAAATTAAAAAAAAAAGTACATAAATCAAAATTCCAAAATAAAAGTACAAAATAAAGTGAATAAATTTTTTTTATATTTTATTTATAAAAAAAAGCTCTAATAAAAACGTAAGGATAAAAGAGGACATGCATCACATTTTTGGAATTAAATTGATTAAAACAATTTCGTTGGAATTAAGTTAAACAATGAATCTTATAGGTAATATCTTTAAAATAAAATATTTTATTCCAAAGAGAATGGGTGTTATTTTATAGAATTGAGCGATTTTTTTTCTTATATATAAATTAATAATGCTAATAAATAATATATGGGCCTTGAGATAGACATTAGAATGGGGAACGCCATATGGGCCCATAAAATATTTAATGAGCCCAACGATTCATGTAAGACCGACAGTGAGAGGAAAAACTAATTGGATTTCCTTTATTTTTCCAAAAAAAAAAATGTATAGAAAAGAGGTCTACTATTGGCACCAAACTTTCATAAGAGTTATTTGAACAATAAATTTTATATGTTTAATTAGGAGAGCCTCAATGTTAGCCACATAAAAGATACGCAGTGCATAGTGGAGACATGGTTAAGATTGCAATGCTTAGCTTTGACGGTAGCTTATAATAATAAATGTATGTTTAATCAAAACCCACTGAACCTTATTATTGTAAATGGAAATTCCTGGTCTAAAAGCTACCCGGCATGACTGTAATTTTCAAAAATTGAAAAAAGCCCTAAAGAGACAATCGAATTTGTACTATTTTTTTCCTTTCTTTGTTATTTTACTAACTTCCATTGGAAAAGCCTCTTATAAGCCGTTACAAAAAGACCAAGAAAAAAAGAACAAAAAAAGAAAAAGAAAAGTGGAACTAAGAAGATGTGGTCTTTAATTACCTTTCGAAGCAAATCCCATAAAAGGGAAGCTTGTTTCTATAATCATTGCCAAAAACCCCTTTTCTTTCTCAATCAGAAGATGTGCATAAATTCTTTTTATAGGGGTTGTTCTTTGTAGTTCAGCAACACTAAATAGTATATTAGATGGATGAGCATTAAACATAATTGTAATGAAATAATGGGTTATGCACGCGTTACTTTTTAAGTTTTTTTTTCTTTTTTTTTTTCTTTTATATAGCTTTGTGAGTAAACTAAGGTAACAAAAGAAATATTATGACATATGATTAATAATCATTACATGCAGAAAAAACGCTACAATCTTGATATAAATGCAATAAGTTAATAGAAGAGAAATGCAATGATGCCCTTATCATAAGCCCTAATTAAACTGAGTAAATGAACCTTCTGTCACACACTCGGGGCTTATAAAGACTGTCAGCATAATGAAAGCAGTACATTAACTATTGTTTGGCCTAAAATAGCTCATATATTATATATACAGTCCTATCCATTATCATATTAAAAAATAAGAATATCAACTGATTTCCGAATTTCAATTAAAATCATACTTAAGTCTCCAAATTTGGTGGTTATTTACTTAATTATTTCTTAATAATGTATATAACCCTTCATCTAAATTTTTTGTTAAATATTTTTTAATAAACTATTATGGTTGATTTTCTAGGCGAAGGAATCACTTAAGCTAATTTATTCATGATGTAGAACTAAAGCGACAATCAAATTTGCGATGAGAGATGTCGCTAAACGAGGGGTTGACTATGCGACCATGATCCAGAGTTAAAGGGACGAGGTACGCGAACTGCGAGAGATTCGGATTTTACTCTCGGGGGTTTGATACATGGTAGTTGAGGCCGCCTCCCCCTTCAATATAAATATTTTGACTAAGGATTGTGGGGACGATTTCCAACTATCATACAACACAACGAGAATGCAGACCTCTCATACCACATCCAATAATATCAAAATTGGATGATAATCAAGACACAAACATAGGCCGAAATGTGCCAGGCTTTCAGCTTCACCTTATTTGGGGCAGACTACAAGTGGTACAAGAGGTTGGAGAAAGAAGGATACACTCGTTCGAACACCTAATGCATATGTTTTTTGTTTCGCTACCTCACGAGTCCCGAAGAAGGAAAACTTCCATATATGTTCAACATAGGAAAATGAAGAATCCATTTGTAAGTATATTTCTCACTTCACGAAGTAATCAAACAAGGTAGAATCATTCGAGATCATCGAAGGTCTCGAACCAAGAGATTTCTTCAAGTCCCTAATAGAGATCACCCTAAGATGATGAAAGAATGCATGGCCTAGACAACCAAACATGCGAGTGTCTACTGTCGAGTATTATCTCCACAACAAAAGGGCAAGGTCGAGGTCGACAATGACGACTAAAAAATAAATAGGCCAAATCACCAATCTACCACCAAGTCAAGATTCATACCACTCAAGTTCCAACCCGACTGTATTGTAGAGTTAGATCAAAAGAAATTTATATTTCTGTCTCTAATAAGAAAAATCATGCGACAAGCGATGACACAAAGTTTTGTTATATCCACTGTGATTAAGGTCACATCACCACCGAGTGTTTCTAATTGAGGAACAAATTAAAGCTCTCATCGAGCAAGGAAAGTTTAAAGAGTTCATTTTTAGAATAGTCGATGAAATCCCGGCCGTGGATAATACAAATGAAAGAGAGATCGCGATGGTATCAAATAATATTGGAGGGAACGTCGCTACATGCTCCATGAATGTCATATTTTGAGGAGATGCTCAAGAAGGTCATTGGCCATTTCAAATTCAATAAAATGTCTCATTTCATATACATATTCGTGAGTTTAATCTCGTACTTAGAAGTTCTTTACATAGAATGAAATCTACACAAAGATCTAAGGGGTTAATAGGAAGTTGATGGAAAAAGAGAGAATTCAAACGATCCTCATAAGTCATGACAAATGATCCAAGAAGATCAGCTGCGCAACATAAGCCCAAGTAATAAAGTCAACAAGGAAAAACGTTATCTGACACACCATGACAACCTCAATTGCGACGCCCAAGAGGCGCAATCGAAGGTCACGATCCCGGAGTGCTAAAATCTTTGCCAAGTACATTTTCAAGCTAGGTAAGCGCAGAAATCACATTCTCAAAATGAGAATTCTTGTAAAATGATTCAGCTTTCCATCTAGGTTTTTTTGGACACAAGATGGAAAAAAACAAAATACTTAGTCCAAAAGATCTTGCTTCAACCACAAATCAATTGGAGGAAAGACGAAATTTAAAAAATGGTGCATAAGCTGCAGTCAAGACAGGCTGAAAAATTTAAGTTGCGCCTTGCAAGATTGATGCAAATGAAAACCCACACACATCTTGATGTACTCTCATACTGTTGCTCCTTCAACTTCCTCAAAACTCGTTTCTAAAAATGATGCTTAAAACATAATGTCTTCCTCGTCCTTTTCTCTTATCAAACATGTGGTTTTTCGCTGCTTAGCCTCTGTCGGTTTTTCTCATAGGGCCCTGGATTCCATGAGCTCCATAATGGAAGAGGTTTTCCAAACCCGCTCATTTCAAAATCTTCCAGTGGACCCTTTTCGGATGAAGTTCTTGAAGAGGGATTACATTGATCGCTCGGAAAATGCATTAATAGATGACTCTTACAAAACCAACCCGAAAATACGTCATTGTTGTTAGGAATATTGTCCACTAGAAGATGATGATTACTAAATAAGATAAGAAGTTACTTTATTATAATCATATGGTTAGTGGGTTGAGGTGTGATAACATTCAGAATCAATAACAACTATCATCCATAGTCTCCGTATCAAATTAAATCGCATGCTGGGCATCCGAGATCGGGCGGTGAACTAAAACTTGGTCGATGACCGATATGTGCCTAGAAAGTCTTATCTAAAGTCATATATGTGGAACACAAGTGAAGGTTGGTCACTTAGTGGGAGCATTCTGCACTTGTGGTAAGTGTACGACCCGGACAGACCTTGCCTGTAGATATGTCGTTTAAGGACCGTTACGACACACTAGCCAGGGTCACAAATGATGGTCACAGTGACGCTTGATCTTAATCCTGAAGTGATCATGGACTTCTAGGTCGTGTTACCGGGTTCTTTGATTCACCACGTTAAAGGCCAATGAAGGTTGAATAAATGGATATTTTGGAAACTCGGGACATGATTGTAGAAGAAAATGGTTTACAGATACGGAATCCAGCCTTCCAGAAAGAAGGTTAATGTTCTATCACCTAAGGGTTTATTTCAGAACCGATTGATTGTGCACACTTCTGAAGTAGGCTTACGTTCGGTTGAATATTTCGTTGGGGAAGCAACGATGTTTAGGGCTTATATGTAACGAGAAAGGTATAACAGAACAAATTGACCTATCTCGATACGGGCAGAACCTGGAGGGTCATGATCACGTACTGACTAAATCATTGGACACTCGTTACGATGAGTAAATATAATTCTAGTATCAAAGGAGAGTTCAGTCTTAGCTTACACGGTGGAGTATTGACTAAGATTAGACGAATCGATCGAAGAAGAGAGAGGATTTTTTTCGTCTATTTGATCGGATTTGTTAAGCTTCTACTACTAGGTCCATCGTCCTCGATTCGGCTTCGATAAAGGTAGATAAGAACGTTAATATAATAGTATGTATTATTATTATAATCTCACTTTCTGTAATAGTGATTGACAACATTAAATTTCAAAAAGAGTATTTTGGGAATTAAATAAATACTTATAGTAAAGCTGTTTATTTATTGCTAGATCAAGTAAATAAACTTATTATCCAAAGTAAATAAGTGTTTAATGGGCTTAAATCTATTGGGCATTGAAAAAGCAAAAAAATTGCCTACCCTTCTACGGTGTTGGACGTTTTTTGCACTGGTGTGGTAACCAGTATTTTTTTCCTGTTTTTCTGTTCCTAAAATATAGGAGAATATCTAGGAGAATGTAATTTCCTAGATTTTCTCAACAGAAAATATTTCTTACTGTTGTATAAAACAAAATCCTAGATATTGATCTGATGGATGAGAGGAAAAATAGGATTCACTTGTTGAGATCCAAGGGCTGAGATTTAATCTACTGGTGTGAACACAGTAAAATGAAATAATATCTTTAGAATATTCTATAAAGATACCTTTTAAACTGCTATAAATAGAGGGCTGATGTGAAGTAAAATTTAAGAGAAATAGCCAAGGAATTTCGTGGCCTCTCTCTCTCCTTGAGTTGGCCGACTTTTCTTCTCCTTCTGCCCCTCGGAATTGCTTCAGTTCCATTATTAGAAATAAGAGAAAAAGATCGGAAACACCCCGTTTCTAGATCTAGTGAGATATAACGAAGACCACTCTTTTGTCTTATCTTCCTCGGAGATTACGTTTCGGAAGACTTTGGTGTCATCACATCGAGTACTTGAAGGAGGAGTTCAAGATCTGATCGTGTGGAGGCTTGTACGTTCAAGACGAAGACGGATTGTGAAAACTTTCAGATCGTGAGCCTAAAACTGTAAGTTTTCTTAAACTCGTCTTTTATCTGATATGGTTGCTTGATGAAGTTTCTTATGCTTAATTAGTTAAGTAATCTAGATTTTTTTTAATAACCATGTTAATAATTAGCTCTTGTTAGCGTAATTATTCTTTTTTTGCATTTAATTGGTTATTTAAGGTGCATTAATCTTCAACAATTGTGTGATGTAGAGTTGATAGAAAGAATAGAGAGGAACCGCCCTACTCTTCATGTATAGATCAATCAAACAACAACCCGAATGGGATCAAAGAAACTTGTAGACTTATCATTCTTTCGATACATACACAGTTGAAAAAAACAGCTGAATCTTGAAATGGCTGTCCGGTGGGGTTACAAAAATAAACAATAATACATAGAACATGTTTATTACTCGCAAAGCATGAATTATGAGACCAACTATAGGCAAGAAACATATAACATGACATAGAACAAAGGCCTAGAGAACTATCAATAAAAGAACTATCGATACATAGATTCATTTACATCTTTTTTACTGGCAATATAAATACATTATGACTTGAGTCTTATATTTTCCATAAATTCTTTTCAATTCATGATATTACAATTAATATCTATGGAATAACATCATTAACGAAATCTATGAAACAATTATAAATCAAGCACCAATATTTATACGGATATAATAGTCTCTTAATACAAGTTCTCTCACGCTCTAATGGTAGTCTTAGGATGTTTAGACCGCTCACTGTAGTTCTGAAAAGATCTTGAAAGAGGCGATCAGAATGGTACTCTCATCCATTTACGATCCCCCACTTCAGGCCAGCCCGAGGAAATAAACCATGCAAGGGAATAAAAAACCCGAGAACTTCGGTTTCCCAGGCGATGAAAGTGATGTTGGAAAACCATGCATGGGACACATCCATCGCTTTCTTCTGATGCACTATTTTGGTTTCACTATGCCCTAGGGCATACAGTGACAGGTGCGGAGCTTCCGCCTCATGCTTTTGGAATGATTCAATAGTGCCCTATCGTTATTAACCCCATTATTAAACTTAAACCACCGGCCCTAAGACAAATCAAAGAATAATGCAATTTTAGTGGGGTTTTTCCATAATTGGAATTTGACATCAGGAAGTGTTCCATGGTTTTTTTTTCTTTCACACCACTGAATCATCCCAATCTTTAAGGACGAGATCGACGATCCCAAGTTCTTTGACTTGACTCCATAAAGTCTTTTCCGAGAACGCCGGCTTACTAGGACTCTATAACGGGGAAATCCAGAGGACTCCTTGAAGACCGTTATAAAGAATATTAGTCCCAACGGTTTGTATGTACTACTAGGCAACATCTACACAAGCTCGATAAGAAGAAATCTCCAACAGAAGTATGAGAATCAGATCGGTTCTGTTCTATTAAGGACAAGGGGTATAGAAATATTGGGTTTTCCAAATAAACTAATAACGACGGGATCTATCGAGTTCATTGTATTGAATAAAACTTTGGAGAAGTGTTCATACCGGAATCCTAAGGCCTATATTGCTACCAGGGAAACCGTTCTTAATAGAATCATTCGGCGTATAATATAAGGGGAGTTATTTTCACTCGATTGTAATGAGCTCGGTATGAGCCGACAACAATTAAGAAAACATCTATAAAGTCCTATAGAGTCTTATATGAGCTGCATGTTAATGTTCTTTTGTTCTTATTATGGTTGTATCTCTGATTTCTATGTATCCGTATTGAATAAAATAATGAACAACAATTCGATGAAAAAGCTATCTGTTGATTCCCAAAGAACATTAGAGAGGAGAAAAACACATTAAAGAAATAGACAATACATTAGCACCTTTCCACTCTAGTTCATGCTCTATAGAAAATAACAACAAACACATGACCCTCTATTCAACAACAATGCAGTCTCTTTCTTAAAGATATAAGATATAGATATGGAGAAAACCAAAAACCCGTGGCATCTTATCGGTTTCGAAGCCCTTTTCCTATATACCATCAGTTTTTCTCCATTATATAACAAGCTAGAATAGAACTTTCCGTCTTCATGCTGCCTCCATAGAATCAGGATGCGTTGATACTAAGCCCCACTCTCTGATGCCATTTAAAGTGATATGATTGTCTACTAAGAACGATGTCCATGGCATTGTTGTTGCTCCTAACAACATGAACTCATCGAATCCAGAATGGCATAATAATGAGCTTTCTGAAGTTAAGCATGAATAATACTCATCCAAGAAAAATATCATAGTCCTGGAAAACACATAAGGACTAGACCATGCATTTGGTGACTATGAAGATAGGGCATGCGCTCCACACCTAAATTTTCCCACGGGGCATACTTAAAGCCACCCATGGAGCACACTTAAAGTTGTCCAAGAGACGCAATAAAGTCATATTTGAAATGTAGCTAAAGCCACCCATAAGGCAGTCTTAGAGACGCACGAAAATCATCCCAGAGATGCAAATAAACTGCCTACAACGTACAAAATTCGTCCCCAAGGCTCAACTACATTGCCCCGAGGTGCAACAAAGTCGTTTACATGTCATTTTAACCATATGTTAACTAAAACACTTGATCTATATCTCCAGGCAAAAAATCTCATCCTCGTAGAACGATGCTGATATCCGATATTCAAGAAGAAAGGGTTCTGCCACAACCAAACCAAAAAAAACTAGACCCAACTAAATATAACATGCGTAGATTCACATAAGAACGAGGAGTTACTTGAGGAAGTGATGATTAGTCTGAAAGTCCTAAAAGTGACAACCTTCTGTTGGGAGGATAGATACACAAATTGTTCTCCAGCGATGTAATACCTACTTCAACGGTATTGTTCCAAAAAATGTAGTTACTTGCATGATAAGCTGCACAAAAAATTTGGGGTTAATGTTATGGGTCATTTGCTATTTAAAAAAATAAGTAGAAAAAAAATTAGTCCATAGAAAATGACATAAAAAGAGAAAAACACTAGTTAGTGCAAGTCCCAATGCCATAACCATAAAACACAAAATTCTTACGCCAGCACCCCAAGGAGCCCAAGATCGCTCGCAGCGGGTCCTCAGCCAAAAGCTATAGATTAATAAAGGCAAAACCCACAAAGTTTGTATAAAGTTGCAAAACGGAGAGAAAGGTGCGTCGATGACGATTTCTTCTTCCTCGGCGAACAACGTAAAACCCAACAACCCAAATTCATTATTTCCATAAATGTTGCAGACACCAATAAAGGAAAATAAATCGCTCACTACAACGGCAATGTCGGGATTCTTGTAAACTTCAAGCAATCATGTGTTTCTGGTAGATCCTTTAACTACTCAAAGTTAGTTCTTTATGCTCCATACTTACAACTTATTTGTCTAAGATTTAGAGAAGATGTGTGATTTTATGATTATAAGTTACAACGAGAATTGCTTTGCAATGTTGGATTTGTAGCCTCTAGCGATGCCTACCTTGATGAAGGGATAACGCTAGGTCTCTCTTCAAGCCTCATTTTAGAGCTTCCCTCAAAAAATCTAAAGCATCATTGGAGATTTCGCTGCTCAACCTGATTTGGGTCTACTCTAGGGGTGACTCAGAAGCTGCTCTATGCTATTATGCACATAATCAATGTCTAAACGGTGATTGATTTGGATACATCAAGGTCCGAAGAGCTTGCACTATCACTCGCTTTATAGGAACTCGTTGTCATGGAAATCTCACGTATGTAATCTCTCCTTGGAGGGATATCAGCGCGTTGTGCGACACCTTCATCACAGAAGTCCAAGAGCTCAAGGAATATGACCAGATCATGGTTTACAAATTTCACAAGGACGACCATGGATAAGGTGCGAGGTTCCTTCGGGAAAACGGGGTGCTGCCTCGTCCTGTTGTAGGAGGATGTGCTAGTGGAGCACACATGGAGTTTTGCTTTGCCTTAGGGCATGGTTGGCGTGAAGGGAGTGCTAGCTTGGTGAGGGGTCTTGAGGCCTTTGTACCAGAACATGCGAGGGCTTGATGCAAGGTCTTGAGAGCTTGGTGTTAGGACATGTGAGGGCTTGACGTGGGGCTTGGGGCATACACACCGGGAGCTATGAGGGCGTGCACACGGTCTTAAGGTCTTGACCCCGAGACCTTCCTTTTCGGGCTTGAGTCTTAGGCCTTTAGTTATGATCGTTTTTTGAATAAAGTGTCTTTTTCACTTACAGAGTTTGTGCGCGTGACAAACGTTTCACATAAATATCTTTCGCGCATAGTTGTTGAGCGACAGATTTTAACTTAACATGATCGAAATATATGTCGCATAATGCACAATTTATTATAGTGGAAAATAATAGCATAACATAAATTAAATTTGTTGTTTTGTGAGCATTTAGCTGTAACCTTTGGGTTGATGAAAACAAAAATATACAACCTTTGATAAAAAAAATTAACAAATAGTAATGGAATTTACTTTTACTTTTTAGTCTAAGTCAAGGTTGGTCTAAGTATATGTAAGGAAAACAAATATAACATCGAAGTCATAAGTTAAACAAGTAGTACGTAATCGTAACTGTAGTACATATATGATGATCTTATGCAATAGTGTAGTACTGGTTTATGATAATATGTATAACAAATATATTCCATAAATATATGCAATAATAGAAGGACAATAATGCCATCTTACTTCACTATAAAGATTCATCAGTGCTATTTTGTTTGATAAATTCAAAGAGAGAACATAATGTTGAAGAGTACTTTGCACCAAACGAGTAGATACATGGTTCTTCACAGGCTTTTGCTTAGAGAGAGTGTATTACAATGTATAGCTGTAAAGGAATGGAGAAGAGAAGAGAGTCTTTTAAATATATATGTTGTATAAGCTACACATCTAAGTCTAACTAAACAAAGCTTGTAAATGTTCATGTATTTCTTATATATAAAAATCAACTACAAAATAAATGTTCAATTACCCTTAATTACATTAAAATTAAAATAAACTAAAGTTTGAACTAGCCTGCAGAAACTGCAGTTTCAATATTTTGAAATCAAACTAGATTTTTTAAGACAAGTTAAATAGCCGTGAATCAACCAAATTAAGAGAAAAAAAAATGTTATAAATCAGACCGAATCAAACCGGTTGTATCCAAAATTCGACATTCTTTTAATTGCACACCTTTACCATGTCTACTCTAATTCTGAATAATAAATGGAACCTACAAATTATGGAGCATAAAATAGAGGATTTGACAATCATTTCAACAACCAATAAGCGAGTCCAATCAAGTGAAACTAAAAGACTTTAAAAATGAACGCTAAAGTTACATAGATTTGAATTTAATAATAAACACTACTATCTAAACTGCTGGTTACACGACTGAGTTTTTGCAACGATTCTAAAAAAGATAGTGTGGAATGTGAATTTCCACAACGAAACTATAAAAATGAGGTGAAAAGTATAAGAAATTCTACTACAGATTTTCAAAACCGTTGCGAAAAGTCGGATTTCATTATGATAGTGACCATGGGGCATGAGCCATGAAAAAAGAGGGGCCTAAGATTCCTATATTATGTTCACTTTATATATATATTTTTTTTTATAAATTATGTATTTGTCACTAAAATATTATGATGGCTGTATCACTTTTTTCCTAACTTAATTTTTTTTTTTTTAAATTCGTCTTTGTAAGTTATACATTGTTTCGATTAGTATATGTTTCTTAAATTACGAAAAAAAAACTTGAGAATCATGGCTAATTTTATAATAGTGCTTATTAACTTCGTGATCCACCTTGAAATATTGTCAGCTAAAATGTTTTACTTGTTTTAAAATAAAATACTTGTTTTAATTAAAATGACCGACGTAGATATAATTTATTTTCATGGGAAAAAGTGACACAGGTACAACAAATTAAAGGTAAATATAAGACCGATGTCGTAGAGTGGCTGACCGTAATTTATTCTTGTGAGGTTAACTTATTTGAAAGTGAGAGAGTTTAAATCCCATTATTTGCAACATGTTTTCTATGTTAAGTATAAACTTTATCAATTTAATGTATACAAATGTTCCATGTATTTGATTGTGTACTATATATCATATATACATGTAAGAATTAAATACTGTAAAATGTATAAGATAAAATTATTATATTCTTTTATAGCTCTTACTCACCTCTTCCATCTCACAATATACTATAAGTTGATTTAATTATTTCCTATATATGTGCAACTAGAGGAATTAACATTTGAATGAGATTAATAGAAATCAAAACTACCAATTCCACAATATATATAAGCTATATAATCAGCACTAAATTATCATATATACATATATATATATATATATATATATATATATATATATATATATAGCACCTTTGCGTCTCCTTTCATTCAGGAATAAAAGATTCTCTCTTGGTTCTTGAACGTTTAGTTCAAATAACTTCACTGAATATCTGCAATTGATATGTTCATTAAGATCTAAACTCGAAGACATTATTATAAACACAATATAATAACATATTCACGTTGTATGAATTTTGAGATCTGTTCAAGCAGTTAGTCCAAACCGACCAATATCGTGATGTTCAATACGTAAATTGGATATTATATAGTACTGATCGTACTTATTTTTGGCGTACGATACCAAAAAATTCTGAGGTGAATCCAAGAGATACATGTTTTTGATACACCCATCTTAATTAAAATAAATAAATAATTGAACACCTGAAGGGAACATTAACCAAATTTTTTTAAAAAATTAATGAAAAGATAATTATTCAGAGACGAAAATGCCCTCCATGAACAATTAAAACCATATTTTATTGTAATTTGAAATTCGTAACATATATATATAATCGTATAGATATATATGTTCGCGCTTGAAAATTCAGAAGTTGCTTAAGGTAATTTTGATAATAGTACTATTTCTTGCGCTAATGAAAAATAAAAACCTTATTTTTCTGCTCTAATTTTTTTTTTTTTTTTTACTCAAGAAACTGTTAAATTATCATTCTTCAAAAATCATAAATAATATGACAGCCATTACTTCAATTCGTTCGGTCATTATTTCACGGCACATTGGCATGCAATGCAACGCAAACATACCCTCTCTGCGTCGGCAAAAATGGGAACAAGTAATGCTATCACATAATGACGCGTGTCAAATTCCTCGTGCTGTGGGACCCACTATGAGCAGGTTCCACGTGAGGAGAAAGTGGAAGTGACATGATAAACGGGAATGGTGGGGCCCACTACCGGACCTAGCCAACTAAGATGAACCACGTAAGACGTCACGTGGTCATTTGCCATCTTTCCCACGAGTCCAGCCAAAGTTTTTTTTATTTTATTTTTTATTTTTAACAGGAGGCTTTCTATTAGAAAATAAAGTAGAACACAAAAAGTACAAACATCAAACTCTTTATTTCAATGAAAAATAAGATCATTGGCACGTTTGGCACAACTTTTTTAAACCTGTTTTTGCTGTTAGCAAAAACCAAACTACAATCTTACTTTTTGTTAAAACAGTTTTTAGAAAAAATTTCAAAAACAATTTTAAAAATTGTACATGAGTCACAAAAGCTACGAATCTCAGCTTTTAGAAAAAAAAACGTTTTTGTATTTGATATAAAATTACTTTAATATCCTCACGTGATTATCCATAGCACTGTTAAATATTTATTTTATGTCTATTTTAGTCTTTTTATTATAATATATTTATGAGAAATTGCCTCATTTGCCACCAATTTCATAACATTTTCCCACTTTCCACCAAAAGACTAATTTTTCCCAAAATGCCACCCGAGATGTCAACATTGTTGACATCTATGTCAACAATGTTGACATCTAATAGTGCAGGGCAAAAATAAAAATTAGTCTTTTGGTGGAAAGTGGGAAAATGTTATGAAATTGGTGGCAAATGAGACAATTTCTCTATATTTATTTTACCAAACGCAAAATCAGCTTTTGTTACCAGCAACAACTGTTTTATAAACAGCTTACCAAACACCTGTCAGTTTAAAAAAAAACAGTTTTTTCCAAAAACTGAATCTAAAAGCGTTTTTTTTTTAAAACAAAGCTATGTCAAACGATGCCCATAAGTCATGAATGATTTAACATTAAAATCCGATGAAAGTACATTGTAAGCTTCCATATGTGACCAAAGAAAAACAAAACATATTCAATTAGCTTACATATGTGGCGAAAGAAAAACAGAACATATTCAATTTAGAGCAACCCAGAGCTCATTTAAAAATCTCTCAAAAATTAATGGAAGAATCCAATTACTCAAAAATCATCCCCCTCGATAAAAGATGCCCAAGTATCTCTATGCTCAAATCTCTAAATGAAAAACTTGAAAGATGACTATTCCATCTTCAGAACAAAAACTCACAATTGAAATGTGAAAATTCCAACTCAAACTAAAAAATACAATACCATAAAAATCAGCAAATAAAAAAAAACCAACAAACATAATTAAATACTAGAAATCCCTATTCTAAAGGGAAGTTTTGTCATTAGATATTATTAAAAGTGCCCATTTTTAATCACCAGAGACATGAGTATTACTTATTTATTGTAAATTTTTGGTAATTATAAATGAACCAAGTCAAGTCGTATAATGAGTATAGTGATAATTATTAAAACCTAAGCTCTTGCTACAAAGACGAAACCTTAATATACGAAGGAAGTCCTCGAAAATAAAATCAAAATATAAATACAACGATGTTGTTAGAAAATATACAAAAAAAAAAAAAAAAAAAAATTATCTCAGTTAACAACATCTCACAATATTGAGATATTTTACCGAATGAAGACACCATAATGTCTGAATAATCAACAATTTAAATCACCGTCAAACAATTTACTTCTATTCATAGAACTTCACTTCCGTTTCCAGATCCAACTCAAAGTTTAATTTATTTAGATATTTAATTAGAAATTTAGAGAGAGAATATGGAGAGTGATTTTCTATTTTTTTAGATGATAGGTGAGAGCATCTATTTTATACGTGGAGTAGATGAATAAAATAATATATTTTTACATGGAAAATATTGTTAGGAGTATTGCCCACTTGAACATAATAAATAAACATGAATGATTACTGAATTAGATAAAAAGTTTATTTTATTAGTATCATATGATTAATGGGTTGAGTTCTGAAATCAGAATCAATAGCAACTATATTTCATAGCCTCTGTATTAAATAAATCACGTGTTGGGCACATGAGTTCAGGCGGTGAGCTAAAACATGGTCGGTGATTGATACACGCCTGAAAAGCTGTATTTAAAATCATTTATGTGGAACACGAGTGAAGGTTGATCACTTCGTAGGAGAATTATGCACTTTTGGTAAGTGTCGACCTAGACAGACTTTGGTTGTATATGTGTTGTTTAAGTACCGTACGCACTAACTGGGGTCGCTTATGATGGTCATAGTGAGACTTGATCTAAATCTTGAAGTGCTCATGGACTTCTAGGACATATCGTCCGGTTACTCATTCGTTAAAGGCTACTGAGACGCTGATTAAACTTATGTCTTAGGAATCTGGAATATGATCTGAGCGGAAAATGATTTACAGATATAGAATCCAGCCTTTCTGAAAGAAGGTAAATGTTCACCCACCTAAGGGTTGATTCCTGAACCGATAAATTGCGCGCACTTCCAAAATAAGTAACGTTCGGAAGAATCTTTCGTTGGGGAAGCAACGGTGCTTAGGGATATACGTATCAAGAAAGGTATAACATAATAATTGACATTTCTCGATGCGAGTTGAGCCTGGAGGATCTTGATCACGAACTGACTAGATCAGTGGACACTCATTGGATGAGTAAATATAATTCTAGTATAAAGGAGGGTTCGGTCTTGGCTTACATGGTGGAGTATTTGACCAAGATTAGATGAATCGATGGAAAAAGAGAAAAGACTTCTTCATCTTTTTCATTGGATTTGTTAAGCTTCTATTACTAGGTTCATAGTCTCCGATTCGGCTCTGATAAAGACGGATAAGAACTCTCTGGTAATAATGAATATTATTATTACAATCTCACAGTCTGTAAATTGTTTAGCATCATTCATTTGGAAATTTGTCTAAATTTGACGTATTAAATATTTATTGTGCAATAAAATAATTTATTGTTAGATCAAGTAAATAATTAATTGAATTTTAAGTTGGGCCTCATGGACACTGTAAAATTAGAAAATTCATTGCCCATGACCATGAGGTAGGCACCTACATTGGGTATTAATTACCCAATATTCTCTCTTTGATTAGTTGCTAGATTTGTGGAAAAAGAATCAGGTAACTAATTAAATAAGAGAGAGAATAACGATGGTTGAGATATTCTATCTCCATTAAATAAGGGAATAAGATATTGTCATTTATTCTCTCTCATAATTAATTTCCTAATATCTAGGAGAATAATAATGGTATAAATATTCTCTCCATTAAATAAGTAAATAAGATATTGTCCTCATTATTCTCAAATATCTAGATTCTTTAAATATATGAGAAAATAAGGAAATAAATATCCTAGATTATGATATGATGGATGAGAGAAAAAAATAGGATTTGTAGTCAAGATCAAGTGGCTCATGCTTAACTACAAATTAGGAAAGAATAAAGAAGAATTAAATATCTCTAGGAGCTTCCTAGAACATCTAATTTTTACCACTATAAATAGGGGTCAATGAAAACACAATAGACACAATTGTAGATGAAAAAATTCGCCCATCACATATAGGGTGGATGAATTTCTCTCTCTCCCTCTCCCTCGGAATTCCATGATTCCATTATCATAAACACGATACGATCTGAAATCGTAAATCAGAGTCGTAATGAGATTCATAGTGTGGTTCACACCTTATTCTTGTTCGTCCGGAGATTACGTTTCGGAAGACTAAGGTGTCATTGAGGCAAAAAGAATGAGATCCCGAGAGTTTCAGAGACATTTCGAAGGTTTGATCGTAGAAGACAATGCTAAGAGACTGAGACGAGACGAGAAAAAGACGAGGAGCTCGAGGAGATCTCGATTCAGAAAGTTTAAGGAGAAACCAGTAAGTTTTCTATAACTCGTCTCTTTCAATTGGTTGCTTGACATATATGCTCTCATGATTAAATTAATTAAACAAAACTAGATCTTGTTTTAATAACCATTTATTTGATTAGCTTAAGATAGCGTAATTAATTTTTTTTCCACAAGTTTATTAATTTTGGGTGCATATGGGAAACATACAAACATATGGGAGAGAGAAATGAGAAACTTCCAAGACGATAGTACACTCCCATCAAGTTCGATGGTAAATGTTGAACAAATCAAGCTTGGATAGATGTTCGTTGAAGATTGCCCAATGGAGAAGTTTGGTGAGGATGTCAACTACTTGATGTTGAGTTGGAACATATTCTATGGGGATAGTCTTAGCCTTAATCTTCATGCCGATAAAGTGGCGATTGATTTCAATATGTTTTGTTCGTTCTTGCTGGACTAGATTCCTTGCAATACTCAGTGCGGCTTGAGTATCACATAACATCTTGATGGGGACGTCGAGTTTGATTTTAAGATCATCCATTATCACTTTTATCCATATACCTTCACATACTCCACTAGCGAGAGATTGTAGTTCGGCTTTCGCACTGCTCTGAGCTACTAATGATTGTTTCTTACTTCGCCTAGTTACGAGGTTACCCCAAACATAAGTATATCTACCCTAGGTGGATCTCTGATCTGGCACTGATTCCGCCCAATCTGCTTATGTGAACACTTCTACATTGTGGCTATGATGCTTCTTGAACCAGAGCCAATACCATAAGTAAATTTGAGATATTGAAGGATTCTCATTACCGCTTTTGTGTGGAGCTCAGATGGGTTGTTCATGAACTGGTTGACTAAGGTTACCGAGAAATATATGTCAGGTCGGGTATAAGTGAGGTAGATGAGCTTCCCAATGAGTTTTTGATATATTTCTTTGTTCGTTGTTACTTCGATAGTTTGAGCTGAAAGCTTGATGTGGATCTATAGGAGTTTCAGTCGGTTTGCAGCCAAGCATGCTTGTTATTTTTAGAAGATCAAATGTATATTTTCTTTGAGAGACATTGATAAATTTTTTAGGTCGAGCTACTTACTTACCGAGAAAGTATTTTAGGTGTTCGAGGTTCTTAATTTCAAACTCCAACAAAAGGATCCCTTTCAACCTTGTAATTTCCTTGAGATCATCTCCGCTGATGACGATGTCATCCACATACACACTCAGAATGTTATGTTTTCCTCGAGATAAGAGCTTTGAGAACAATATATAATTTGCCTGACTCTGCAAGTATTGCCAATTTTTAAGTACGCTAGCAACCTTTTCAAACCACGCTCGCGATGACTACTTGAGCCCGTATAGTGATTTCTTGAGCTTGCAAACTTTGTTGGAAAGTTGGTTGTCGTTAAAGGCTGAAGGAATTTCCATATAAAAACTTCTTCTTCTAGCTTACCATTGAGGAATGCACTCTTCAAATCTAGCTAAAATAAGGGCCAGTCCAGGTTGCGGCTAAGGAGAGTAGAACTTGTATGGTGTTTAATTTAACCACTAGAGCAAATGTCTCTGGATAATAAACTCTGTACGCCTGAGTATATCCTTCGCTACTAGTCGAGCCTTCAACCTTTTTACAGTTCCATCGGCATTGTGTTTTATGGTGAGCAACCATTAGCATCCAACAATTCGCTTTCCTAGTGGTAACTCGGTGATTTCCGAATGTCATTCTACTTAAGAGCTCGAATTTCGTCGTGGGTGGTAACTCGCCAACCTGGGATTTGAAGAGCTTTTTGGATGGAACTTGGAATCTTTTCTTCTTCTATTTTGGAGACATGGACTTGATAGCTTGCAGAGAGTTTCTCATAGTACACATAATATTTAATTCTGTATAGACCACATGAACGAACAAGTTTCCTCAATATAATTGGTAAGTCAAATAGTGAAGAACTATTACCTTGCTAAGTGATTTTGGTGTGTCCAGATTTGAGGAAGGATCAACTGCGTGAGTCTGTGCCTGACCTGGTGGAGTGTTCCAACTAGAGGGAACAATAGTTCTAAAAAGTGATTTTGGAGTTTGATTAGGGATCGATGGATTTGAGTGTAAGGGTTGTGACGAGCTCGACGGATGAGATGAGCTCGAAGATGTGTCTGAAGGGATGATTTGGATAGTCAACGAATTTTGAGAGTCGTCTATTCTGTTCTCCTCTTGAATTAAAATTGGTTTTTCTAGGTTTAACTTATTGAATGTTGCATCTTTAGAGACGATGAATTTTTTAAGGTTCAGATTGTTGGTGATTATGCACCTATATGCGGAAAATTAATTACACTAACATGAGCTAATTAATATTAATTATATATAACAAGATCTAGATTTACTTCAATTGATATAAGCATGAGAGCAATATCAAGCAACCGATTTAAACAGAAGAGTCATTAGGAAAAACTTCCGGGTTTTTCCATAGCTACGAAATCTTCAATGCGTTCTTCAAGCTTTCGTTATGAGTTCCTCCAACTCATTCTTCAAGCTTTATCTTCCACGATCAGATCTCCGAGAATGGCTTTAGTACTCTCACCGTATGGCACTTAGAAGATGACACCGTAGTCTTCCGAAACGTAATCTCCGAGACGAATAAAAAGAAAGGGTGGGCACGCTCTACATCTCACTACGACTCTAATTTTTTACTTCAGATCGTACCATGTTTATGATAAAAGAATCACGGAATTCCAAGGGAGAGGGAGAGAGAGAATTTACGTCCAACACCTAGGTGAGTTAATCGAAATTCTTTCTTAGACCCCTATTTATAGTGGTAGAAAGAAGACATTCTAGGAAGATCCTAGAGATATTTAATTCTCGTTTATTCTTTCCTATATTGTAGTTAAACATGAACCATTGGATCTTGACTACAAATCCTACTTTTTCTCTCATCCATCAGATCATAATCTAGGATATTTATTTCCGTATTTTTCTCTTATATTTAAGGAATCTAGATATTTGAGAATAATGATGACAATATCTTATTTCCTTATTTAATGGAGAGAATATTGTTACCATTATTATTCTCTTACATATTAGGAAATTAATTATAAGACAGAATAAAGGACAATATCGTATTTCCTTATATAATGGAGAGAGAATTTCTCTACCATTATTATTCTCTATCTTATTTAATTAGTTACCACAACTCTTGCAACTAATTAAAGAGAGAATATTGGGAAATTACCACAAGTGCAGAATGCTCGCACGTCATGATCAATCTTCACTAGTGTTCCACATATATGACTTTAGATACAGCTATCCAGGCATGTATCAGTCATCGATCATGTTTTAGCTCACCGCTCGAATTAGTTGTCCAACACGTGACTCAGTTTAATAAAGAGGCTACGGATGATAATTGTTATTGATTCGGATATTACGAGCTCAACCCACTAATCATATGATCTAATAAAGTAAACCATTATTCTATTTAGTAATCATTTATGATGTATTCATTATCTCTCGTGGGCAAGAATTCCTAACAGCATTATCTTTCTTCGACTTTCTTCATGACTTTCTTCAAACTAAGAATCCGATCTCAAAATTCTTTGAGTTCTTTATTGACTCTGAATAATGGTTTGAAGATCTTGAGGTAGAGCTTTGAGTCGTCTGGGCATGCCCACTGATGGTGCTTGTAGAGGTCGATTTTTTGTCAGAGATGTTTGAATGAGCTAAAATACTGCGTGACCAATGACTTGCCTTGTTGTATGTCGTGAAGAGTGCTTTCAGTCTCGAATAGCTCTGATGCGTCTTCCGAGCTTGAGAAGATTTCTCTTACGACCTCTCAAATTTCTACAGCGGTGGAATAGAGAAGAAAAGTTTCCCCAGTTTCAAGGTTCATCGAGTTTATGAGCCAGGACATCACCATGTTATTCCCGGTCTTCCATCCTTTGTATGTCGGATCTTCATTCTTTGGAGCCTTCGTCATGCCAATGAGGTAGTAATCCTTGTTACGCCCGAAAATGTACATGAGCACAGATTGAGACCAGTGAAGGTAGGTATTTCCATTGAGTTTGTGAATTGTGAAATGATGGGAGAATTGATCGAGGTTTGACTGAGTGGGAGTGAATGATGAATTGGACGAGGTTGTAGTGAGGGTAAAAGAATTTTTGAAGGTGTTCATGGTGTTTTTTGTTTTAGGCTCTGATACCATGTAAAAATTTAGAGAGAAAAAAGATAATGAGATGCTACATCTTTTTCTCTCTATGACAAGAACTGGTCTTGCCTGCTGTGTCTGACCCCCTCATGCGGGTGTGTAGTTTTAGTATATAAATAAATATGAGATTTTTAGTCGCTTTTTATAGTTCAAAACTAAATATAAGTTGGTCGAAATTCAAATAATCGGACATCAAACCAATTTTTTTAAAATATTTGTGTCGCTGAAAATTTGACAGCACGCGCGAAGTCACCAAAATAGTTAAACAATGACTAACAATTTGCAAACCAATGAAAAAGTTAACATGTCTTGTCTTAGAGCACTCTCTCTCATTTAAGACATTGAATAAGTTTGTACGAACAATAAAATCAATGAATTTTGAGGTTAAATATATGCTAAGGAGAAAATTTGAAGTCAATTTACCTTGATCAGCCGTTTTGTAAGGGTAGGAATTGGATATTTGGACAAACAAAAGACATTTTTTTTTTTTTTTTTTTTAGAAATGAGAAAATTGATCAAGATTATATGATTTAGTACAAAGTCATTAAGCTGAAAGAGATAAATCCTCCACCTAAATATTGAGATAAGATATTTGGAACAAATTTTCTCGTTGGCATTGTATATTATTATCAAAAGTAGGGATTCGTTAATTAATAATTTGTAGATGATAATGGTATGTACTGTGAAAACTTTCTTAGGCTTAAGGTTATATTTTAAACTAAGTGAGTTAAATTTTTAAGATTTATCAATCAACCCCTATATTCTCAGGCCAATTAATTTAGGGCACGTTGATAAGTCATTTAATTATTTTTTCAACTTCATGTGTTTTAACTTAAAATGAAATAAAAATTTCCCTAAAGAAGTTTAACATATAACTCATCATGCAACAATATATATATTTTTTAGCCAATTATTTTTACTTATAAGATCAAGAAATGTTTGGAACCGCCACATTTCTTATATTATTTTATAACTCCGTGTCGGTTTCTCGACCATGTTTTAAATAATGTGAGAAAGGGATGAGTAAAGATATAGACTTCAAATTATAAGAAAATGTCATAAAATATTATGAATTATCACCAAACAAGGGGCCATATTGCTGTCAATAATAATGCGAGTAATTTTAAAGAGAGAGAAGAAAGTTATTGCTTTTAATTTTGAGGGAACATAGATGGTGAGAAAAAGTATTTGATATATGTCCTTTTTTTTTTTTTTTTTTTTTTTTTTTTTTTTAATTCGGGATAATACTACAAACGTCCCATTGGTTTTGCACCATACAACAAACTCCTATCTAGTTATCAATTTATTAAAAAATAAAGTCATAAATTTCGTGTGTAAAAGCAATATTTTTTTATTATAAAAGAGCCTCTTCACATGATTATATCGACAAAGGGTAAAAAGACTTAAATTACAAAATTAAGTTCAACATAAAATTTAAAACTTCTTGAAAAAGAAGATGAAAAAAGGGATCACAAACACAATCATAATAATACAATAAAAATAATGAGTTATCAGTCTTTTCATGTAACACTAACCACAACGTGTACAGATTATGTTTTAGGAGACCTTGCTTTAAAAATTTTCTTTTGACAAGTAAACCAATTTTACTAACCTAGACAAATGGCAAGTACACGTAAATAAAAACTATTATGAGCATTATAAATTTACTAACATTTTTAGAAGCTTGAACGTTGAGAAGCTTTTGGAAAGTTGCAACATTCGTCTCCCCTCGCAGCACGTCTCTCTTCTTTCATCGGCAACACGAGCAACCACGACAGTTTCTATTACAAGAATCACTCGAGAGAAAATGAATTAGTGAATGGGCACTTTTAAACACGTCGACTCGAGAACAAGTCTCAAAGTCGAAGAGCTAAAAACGCTAGGTCAAATGAGAACCTAAGTGCCAAAACAAAAACACGCAAAAAAAAAAAAAACAATCAAACCATATCTCATCTAAAGAATGAAATTTAAAGCCACTCTGATAATAGATCTTGTAGTACAAAAAATAGATAAAATTAAGGCAAAAAAAAAAACCCTCCATTAGAGACGGTTGATTAATTTGGAGTACAAGACAAAGACGGGCTGGTATTAGTGGGATTAATGATGACTCTCATCTCCGAACGACTCCGACGAGTCAAGAAGCCGCATATAACAAACTTGATGAAAATTGACGAAGACACATAAAAATGAACACACTTACCTTTAAGTCGAGACCCTTTAATAGTTAAGAACACCATAGTCTCTAGCTCTAAAAGGCGACGACACTACATTATGTAGTTAACTAGCTAAGTACAAACTTAAATTTTGATAATTAGCCAACATTTTGTCAATTTTACAAAATTGTCATTAACAAAAATTAACAGTATGCAAATATCTAAAATATAACATAAATTAACCAAAATTAACGTTGCAACGTCAGACTCAGTGGATATATTTGAAACTTATTTCAAATGTTGGCTAAATAGCAATGTTCACGTTTCGAATGCCCTAATCCATTATATATATATATATATATATATATATATATATATATTAATTTTTATACCCTAATAATTTTATTAGGAGTGGAAGAGAGAACAACTAGATTTTTTTTTTGGGAGGAGAAAAGAGAAAAAAAAACCTAGTCGGTAACTATTAAAAGTCAAAACAAACTCATCGGAGAAAGAATGTTACAGAAATTTAAATATGTAATTATTCTATTGATGAAATAAAATAATATCTTAATTTAGTTTGGTGGTAAGGTGTAAAATCTCAGTAAAGAGAATAAGAAAAAAAGGATAATATGAATTTAAATTATATGTAATAAAAAAAACATAATACGAAATTGTGGGTGTAGACATCGGTCTCACCACCTAAATCCATCAACTTGGCCTAAGTCCACAAATTCAAGCTCGACAAATGAAGATAGCCTGATGAGGAAATTTAGCCCGACCACCTCGCCACAGGTGCAGGCCAAGTCCGGAATTACTCAGTCTTCTACCAATTAAAGTCAAGATTTTCTAGGCGTTCAACCCTGAAGAATAGGTCTTCCTCCAATCTTCTCGCCACTCCGACGCCAATCCAGTACGCATGTTGCACCTTGGAGTCCTCCAGGCCGACCAAGTATCATCCAGATCAACGGTAGAGCATCATCGATTTCAACTATAAATAGAAAAGGGATCTGATCTTTCACGCACGTGATACATTATATTCTACTTCTTGAATTATTATTATTTCTTTCTTGCTTTCATTGAGTTCGTCATCTTTCAGTTCGAGCTCGACCACCTTGTAATCAGTTTGACCGTTTGCCATAAAATCATTTATTTCATTTCATCTTTAAATTTAGTCTTCAATTTTCTATATTTAGTTTTACTTCAATTCTTGTACGACGAATTCTTGAGATCCAAATAAATATAAATAAATACGATACATAAATACATTATATAGTTTCGTGATTGTTGAGGGATCGAATCCGACATTAAATCATATTAGAATCTTTTCGTTAGAACTTATGCTCGCAAATAGACATATTTGTATTTTGTATACACGGCTTCCACTTTTTCAGCGTCATGTTTTGAAAATTTAGTACGTAATTTTTTAAAGGGTGATGTAGCTAAATAGCTAAGGTTTGTCTTAATTTAGTGAAATAGACAAAATGTGTAATAATCTATTTTCAAATTTTTTTTTACCCCAAGATTAATTTTTTTTAAGTGATAAATTGCTTATTATAATCGTAAATTTTTTTAATCTTGGCTGTCAAAACTTTTTTGAAAATGTAAATTCAGCTACTTTGCTGAAAAGTAGAAGCTTTGGCTATTTCGTTAATCAATAAGTTTAAAATGACTATTTTTTAAAAAGGGTTCATTAGGAAAATAGTCAACTTAAACGTTTGACATTGCTAAATAACCAACGTTTGGTAAATCTTAGGTAAATACACACTTTCATATATTTACAGATGTAAATCTTAGGTAAATAGTCACTTCCATATAGTAAGTCATATAATCTTTTATGACTATTTATCTAAGATTTATAAAACGTTGCATATTTAGCAATATCAAATGTTTAAGTTGGAATTTTTCTAATTTTTTGTTTTGAAAATGGGAATAGATGTCATTTTCTCGTTGAACTTGAAAATCGAATTTGGAGAGAGAAATTAATGATAGGAAAATGAAGAGGTTTTTGGCTTGGTATATGTTTTACATTTTTTTAATTGATTAATTACGTAAGACTTTGTTAGCATTAAAGAAATGGAATTGTACTCGCAAAAAAAGAAAAGAAAAAAGAAATCGAGTTGTAGATCAATTGTCAACATCAAACAGTTATATGCGGTGGTAGTTTATCTACCCAAGTCAAGTCGACCAAATTACCAAATAGAATTTTCTTTTTAGGCAAGTTGAAGTGTTGAACATCCACGTTAATATATTAATTAGGACAATAATAGTAGCTATTTTGAAACTTACCATGTTCCTAATTTTAGGCTGTTAAAGTGAATTAAGAAACAAAATATCTATTGAGTTGTAATAATTTTTATTTAAATAAAGGGCTTATTGGCTCTTACTTTTTCTCAAGTTGTATTAAGTTTTTAAGAAAAAAATTGATCTAGAACTCGAATTCCATTAGATTTTTTAGGGCTAATGCAAACACAATGATGTTAACTACATTTGGAAGGACTGAGATTTACGTTTTTTATCTCAAATTTTATAATGCCGTATGAATGTTGTTGTTGTTGTTTTTTTTTTTTTTTTTTTTTAATAAAGAAAAAGCCATATGAGCTGTTCAAATCATAGCATATAAAAGACGGTCTATATTGCAATGTCAATTACTTTATTTTTTCCCTCATTAATTACATGTATCTTGGACCATATAATTTTAGTGGTTCAAATTCATATGTCAACTATTGATAACCAAACACGCACTTTAGCTATGCATTCTAATAATTCCTATTTAACTGTAGATGATGTTACGCATTTTTGTTGGATTTTTTTTTCCTCCTATGATAAAGCATTTTTGTTGGAATCGACTACATGCTCATTTGCTTGAAAAAGATTCAAGTTACAGAAAATCACAAAAATGTGCCCATGTACCTTAAAATAAATAAAAAATATCTAACTACATTAATGGGAAACTTTCTTAAAAATAGGATCATAATTAATTTCTTTTTGATGATATCAACTTATTGCATAGCTGCATCCTCACTTGTACACTAGCAAAATCATTATGGGTCTTTATTTTACCAATAATTCTTATGCAATGATTTTGAAACATTTACTCTCACCTTAACTTTCACATTAATCTTGTTTATCAATTGAGTTTAAATACTCCACTTGCAAAACAGTTGTAGATATTAAAAAATGTATGTGTGTATATATATATATGTATTAATTTAGAACAGATGTCACAAATGTAAACTTGGTCTCTTACCATGATCCATGTGACATAAATTCATAAGAACATGGCATCTCATCTCATCTCATCACATCACAACTTGTAATAATACTTCTGAGGGGAAAAATAAAATATCAGACAAATGCTCTATGTAAAAGGGTAAAAATGTCAATTCCGGAACAGTTACCACTGAGAGGGCATATTTAGTATTAGAAGCAAGGTCTGATAAGGACTGTTTGGTAATTTAACATTGATGAAGTGGGCGGTTAAAGAGTCCTCTGACTTGTGTTCAACGTCCCTTACCTGCAAAGGAGAGTTTTTAGAGAGAGAGAGAGAGAGAGAGAGAGCGAGCTCAAAGCAAAAGGATAAAGAAAGGAACAAAACTGGAAGTTAAAGAATAATAAAAATAAGAAGTGAACAGACTAGATTCTCTCTCTGTCATCAAATTTCTGTTTTTTTGGAGCTAAATTTCAAAACTTCGAGTCCAAGTTCCTCTGTCGGTTTGGTTGGGCTCTGTGGGAGAGTTCAATTTTCTCAGCGTGGAAATGGGTTTCTGGTAAATAAAGAGAAGAAAAGGGGTATAATTCGTGGCCCGAGAGCTTCGATCGGAGATGAGTTGGAAGAGCAGAGGAGAGAAAGTCTCTTCTCAATCTTCAGGGAACGCAATATCACAGAAATGGACTCTTTTGCTTTGCTTAGGCTGTTTCTGTGGTGGACTGCTATTTACCAATAGGTAACTATGTTTGTTCAATTCAATTAAATTACTTTGGTTTGTTTAAGAATTAAGAAATAAATTTTAAAAAATAAACCAAATTTTTTTATGTGTCGGACTTAAATGGATCAAATTTTCAAGTCAATTAAGGACGACTTTTGTGCGAGTCTGAAGATCTATTTGAATTGTTAGTTTGATCATTTTTTTTTGGCGGTGGTTAAAATATTGTTGCTTATTGGTGTTTTATTTTATTGTTCTCGTCGACAAATTATAACTTCGTACGTTTATGTTTCTGAACATATATGAATTCAGGGTCTTGTTTAATGCCACACGCCTGTCAACAATTCCAGTTTTTTTTTTATACAAATATTTTCTATTTATTTAATTTACTGTCAAATTTATCGCGAGACTACGTGTGAATGTGATCACTGATCTCAATTTTATTACATAATTGGATAGTCACTCTCTTTCTCGTCCATGATCTTGCTGTGTGGTTACTTGATTTTCAAGCTTTTCAATTTGAGTCGTTTTATATTTGGTTCAGTGATCACTCTCAATTTACTTTTAAAAAACATTTAATGAAAAATCTCACATTTTATATGGATATAATAAATCAGGATGTGGGTTGTTCCTGAAATTAGAGATATCACCCGAACAACATCGGTCGAAGCCGAGAAATTGAAATTAATATCCGAGGGCTGTGGACCGAAATCCGTGAGTATTTTATTGTATTTTCCTGAAAATCATATTTCAATATCAAGTTTATTTTCTTTTTTCCTTTGCCATCTTCAATATTACTTACCTGGATCCGTGCTCTTTGATCAGCTGCGCCAGAAGGAAGTAAAGCGCGATCCAAAAGATATTTACGGCAAAGTTTTCAAGACTCAAAATGCAATCCAGTAAGTTATATATATTGCTTCAAAAAAATTATATATCTATGTCCATTCGGTTTATATGCAAATTAAAGGGGTAAGTGGTTTAAATTCCGTTTGAGAGTCGTTTTTAAAGAAAACAGACACCAAGTTTAGAAATGAAATAAAAGTCCATTTTTTTAATGCAACAGTGTACATTCTTATAAACCACACTTAAAGCTAAAATATATCACCTGTGAGTAATAGGTCATCACCGGTGTCGAAAGATTCGTGTTGGTATCAAGTAATAGGTCAATTTTTACAGAATGAAAATGTATTTGATTTACAAAAACTGGGATTATTGATTTTAGTATCCAAAATTCTTGTAAAATAAGATTTGATTCATAATGGGGGGTTTCAGGACATTGGACAAAACGATTTCGGGTCTGGAGATGGAATTGGCTGCGGCGAGATCGGCGCAAGAGTCGATCCGCAGCGGCGCCCCCGTTTCGGAACATTTGAGGAAAACCGACTCGTCGAGAAAGAGAAAATATCTGATGGTCGTTGGAGTCAACACCGCTTTTAGCAGCCGCAAGAGACGAGACTCCGTTCGTGCCACCTGGATGCCTCAAGGTTCTTTTTATTTATTTATATTTATGGAGTATATAGAGAATTCTTTTGTTTGATTATTAACATGTCTATAAATATAATAGGCGAGAAGCGAAAGAGGCTTGAGGAGGAGAAGGGCATAATCATGCGATTTGTCATCGGTCATAGGTGAGACATTGGTCTCTGATGTGCAAAGTGGTTTCAAATTACTTATTTTATGGCAATTTTTATGAATATATAAAACTTTTTTGTAATGAAATCCAACATTGCAGGACGTTTTTTTTTTTTTTTTTTTTTTTTTTTTTTTAAATTTTAGGACTAACTCTCGTCTTTGTCTTGATTCAGTGCCACATCAGGCGGTATTCTTGATAGATCCATTGAAGCAGAGGACAGAAAACACGGAGACTTCTTAAGGCTGGTAAAAATAAATCTTGTGGAATTTGTCTCGCGTTTTAAAATACTTGTCTATAAATAACTTAAAAAATTGTTTGATGGCGAATAGGACCACGTTGAAGGTTACCTTGAATTGTCAGGCAAGACTAAGATATATTTTGCCACCGCATTTGCGCTGTGGGACGCTGATTTCTACGTTAAAGTCGACGACGATGTTCATGTAAATATAGGTAAATCACTTTTCTGATTTTTCGTAAAAAAGAACAATAGTTGGCATTTGAAACTGAAACATAACGACCGAGTCTATTTCTATTCTCTAACAGCAACACTCGGAGAGACACTTGTGAGACACCGACCCAAACCACGGGTTTACATCGGATGCATGAAATCCGGTCCCGTTCTCGCCCAAAAGTGAGGATTTCTTTTTACAAAATTACCTAGCATAACAGCTTTTGAAAACTATTCCACCAATACCAGCCAATTTTTAATCCATAAAATATCTTTTCTTTTTTCTATTTTTATTTTTATTTTTTACTGTTTACACTTTCATTTAAAGAAAGTTTAAAGTTTCCATGTAAATACCAGTATTTGTGAAAATTAATGGAATTCAGTTGAAATTTAGCCATTTCAACAATTTTTTAAACTTACTTTTTTATTTTTGTTATCAATCGATGTATTTATTTGGTGTGGTGCAGAGGAGTGAGATACCACGAACCCGAGTATTGGAAATTCGGTGAGGCCGGGAACAAGTATTTCCGTCACGCCACCGGACAGCTCTACGCCATCTCCAACGACTTGGCTTCCTACATTTCAATGAACCAGTGAGCTCCGATCATATCGTCACATTTTAAAATTCTTTTCAACAATTTCATTTATTCATAATTTGTTCGGTAACGTCTCAGGCATGTACTGCATAAGTACGCGAACGAGGACGTGTCTTTGGGATCTTGGTTTATCGGGCTCGACGTCGATCACATCGATGATCGACGGTTATGCTGTGGAACAATGCCCGGTAATAGTTAATTCTATCCCCTGAATTTTCGACAATTTTTTTTTTCAGCGGTCAATATATTATTATTATTTGATGAATACAAGTAGGTGCAGAAAATTGACTGAGGGACAATAATGTAAATGTGATGCAGATTGCGAGTGGAAGGCACAAGCGGGGAATGTGTGTGTGGCGTCTTTTGATTGGAGTTGCAGCGGTATTTGCCGGTCCGCCGACCGAATCAGAGAAGTCCACCGCCGATGCGGAGAATCCGAGAACGCCGTGTGGACCGCTTCATTTTTATGAGCTCAATACAAACCAGATTCATATTATATATCATATATATAGAGAGAGAGAGAGAGATGTGTAGAGAATTGCAACAAAAATCAAAGAGAAATAAGAGGGAAATGTGCCACGTGGACAACCTCCGTTTTAGTAGAGGAGATACAGCCACTGAAGAGAGAAAAGAGAGAGGAAAAACACAGCCCAAGTAGGGAAGTCTTTGTCTTAGAGGCTGACTGGCTGGCCAAAGGGAAAAAGAAAAAGAAAAAAAATCCATTATTATTTTTTGTAAATTAGGCTTGAAGAGGCACAAATTGTGTAAGTCACACATAGCTCTCTCATGGCTATCAAGTGCAACAAATTAAGACACAATCTTTGCGGACTTGGGCTTTTCTTTGAATTGCCTTTTTCTTTTTTCTTGTAAAGATCCTATCTTGCTACTTTATGGCAATTTCTCATATATATAAATTTACCACAAGTGTTATACTTGTATCGTAGCATTCAAATTAAGCTTTTCCCACCAAATTTCTTTTTCGAAGCAACCAAATTTCTCAAATGAAGCAACTCGAATGTAAACCAGGAGACATTTTTTTTGTTCTTCTGACTTGAAAAGTTATGGTATCATAGTATATTTCTTTTTTGAAACATATTATTTCATAACCGTAGCAAGACGAACAAAACACGTTTCCCCACAAGGGACGGGATATCCTCGAAAGAGTAAAATAGAGCTAATTTAGAATGATTCAGCTGGTTATGGTGCTGTAGTAATTTGGTGCTAAGAGAGATTTTGTGTCGCTGGAAATAACGATTTCATATATTTGGGCTACTACTAAGAAATTAAAATTATAAACTTTCCTCCTTACATCAATAATGCGTTTTCATTTTCCGTTTTTATTTGACATCTTAGAACAATGCAATTGCAACATAAGCTCATAAAAAAAAGGCTGGGTCGGATTTGTGTTAAAAACACATTTTTACCAGGTAGAATACCAGTGTAGTAAGTTAAAATTATTCAACAAAAAATCAAAATAATAACAATCATAGTTTTTACTTCTCCTCTACGCTAGTTAAGGTTAGCCCAAAAAACAAACACAGTTAAAAGATTTTTGAAATGCGCTTCAAATAAATAAAGATAATACAATGCAGCATATATATATATATATATTGTGTGATATATATATATATATATGTATATATATTGTGTGTGTATAGTTACAGAGCTACAGTTTCAATATTAGATTTGAGTATACACACAAACACAACTGAAAATTAAATAAAATATCATCACACAGAAGCCTTTCTTTCGTTACAGTGCATTTTTTTAATTTATAAATTAGATGAAACCTTGTAAAGATTAAAGATTCGATCTTCCATTAACAGCTAAGGTTTGGACCTTATTTATTCACAAGAGAAAAACGGTAGTAAAGTATTATAAAAAAAATGAAAAAAGAGCAACATACAAGTGAAACCACTTTGAGATCATCCATTAAAAAAAAACGTTTTAACAAAATTAGTGTGATTTACCTTGTATAAACGACATCGACGACCAATACGTGACACTGAGAATTTTCATTTTAATAAAAAAAAATGACCGAGAGAGAAAAGTGGCACGTGATATTGGCACGGCTCAATCAAAAAGCATAGAGTCCAATTACACTCATGAACTCCACTTTCTTATTGAACCGGACCAATATCCCGTTTTACTCATCTTATTATTATACATTTACAAACCATAACAATAATAGTAACAAACCAACCAAAAAAAACTCGACGACGTTCTTTCTGAGAGCAGCAAGTATATATTCTATATATGTATATTTATGTGTATAGTGAAAAAGAGAGTAGAGAGAAGAGAGAAGAGAGGGTGACATGGAAAGAGTAGTGAATCGGAGAGGGGTTATAAAGAGAAGTGGGAATGGTGGTATGGTTAGTAAGGGCATTAAAGAAGAAGGGTTTTTGCATTGAATGTTTTGCCAACTACCGAACGACAAAGGAGGTTGTGAGGGAATTAATTGCCCAACAAAGGTACATGAGAGAGAAACCGTGCTCGCTCACGGGGACAAATCTGGGGATTTTAATGTCGCATTTAATGTTATTATTGTGAATAATATATATATATATATATATATATATATATATATATATATATATTGTAGAATAAATAAATAGCATGTGTATGTGACTGAGTTGTGTCTCTGTTCTTCAAAAACCGCATTTATTTATCAAACAAAAACTCAGAGAAGTTATTCTTTTGTGTAATTATGGAGGGCCTTTTGCCTCCAATGAAAAACAACTTTCGTAGGTTCAGTTTACTTATTGTATAATCAAAATAGCGTAACATAATAGCTCATACACTTCTCCAACTACTAATGGAATTTTTTTTATTTTTTATTTTTATGCAAACATATATTTGGAGAAGAGAAACAGACTCTCGGGGAAAAAAATTAATAATATTTGGGGATATTTTTGAAACATGCACGGAAAAATGATTCACGTTCACAGTTTTTTTATTTATTTATTATTATTTATATAATTTAAAGTATGAAAAAAATAGTTTATGAGGTTAAGTAGCTGGAGTTTCGTTTAATACTTTACCCTATCCGCATTCTTTTTTTTTTTTTTAAGTTTCTCTATATTATTGATTTTTTGCCATGTCTATGTATACTTCAAAGAGTAAAAAAAAAAAAAACTGATTATTAACAATAAATCTTTCTACCAAGGATCGAAATACCGTTACCGTTCCGAGCTTTCGAATTTACTGGTAACCCCCCGTACCGTAAAGGAATACCGGGGGAAGCGGGAAAAAAAAGGAAACCGGTACCGTTGAACTTACCGTTACCGTAGAGGAATACCGTCAAATACCGTATTTAGCGAGGGGAATTCAGAAAAGAAATATACGAAAAAACATACAAAATACGTAGGATAAAATTCATAAAATTAAAAATAGTGTAGAATGTTTCAACAGAGTATCACATTACAAACACAACAAAAAGTAAGTTCAATAGTACAAACCAAAATGATAAAGTTCAACACAATCCACCAAATACTATAGTTCAACAAATTCAACAAAAGAGGAATACAAATGACTACTCAAAGCGACCGTATGCACCGGTCATATAGTAATCATACCAAGTCATATAATGAGCACATGCACGAAAGTACCTGTCCAAGTGATAGTCGTACTCATACTGAGATGAACCAACAGACATGGAGTAGATGGGATAACCTGGATATGGTCGCACCGTTTCGGGAGCGTGAGTTGATACATAGGCGTCCTGGTTGTAACTGGAAGATCCGTCATCATAAGATGACTCTGTGCCTTGAGGACCAATTGATACCGATCCGAAGTTGTAGGACAAGCCATCAACGTCATTGCTAGACGTAAATGACATGACATCATTCATACCTCCGCCCTGACCTCCGCGCCCGTATCCTGAATAAAAAAAGGCAGGGTGATGAAGACGATCAAAATCTTCTTGCGATGGTGCGTATCCAAGTTGAGCACTGCCGACATTACCAAATGAGGAGCCTCCAGCAGTAAAGGAACCCCCAGACCGATAGGAACCTCCATCACTTCCCCCTGATCCACCGTCACCTGCACCTCCACCTGCTCCGCTTGATCTACGACTTGAACCTCCGCCATCTGAATCCGAACTGTCTCCGGATCCGCGTTGAGGTTGGACGTCCTCATTCAGCACTCGCTCCGGATCAACTCCATGCTCTCGAGCCACTACAGCTACTGCCGGATCTGGGTTCTGGTTGACGTCGTCCATGTGAACTTCGTCAATCCAGCGGAGCATTTCGTCATCTCCCTCATTGTCATTCCCCGAGCGTTCGAAAGCTCGTTCGATGATATCCAAAGGATCCATCGGGTTGAGGTTATTGTCGTGAATCCGAGTTGCTTCACGGAGCTGAAACTTCATGTTGTATGAGCAGAAAACAAGCTTCTCGAGTCTGCTGTACGCTAGAAGGTTCCTTTGTTTTGTGTGGACGAGGGCAAATGTACTCCAATTCCTCTCACAAGCGGAGGCGGATGAAGTTTGTGACAAAATTCGAATGGCCAACGTCTGTAAAGTCGGGGTCCAATTTTCGTAAAGCTCCCACCACTCACCTGCAATCATGTGCATTAAATCATATCATGTAATTTCTTACCATTCCATGACATAGTTAATGCATACAATTCATCTCACAAGCTTACTTGCACAAAGGGTGCCTCGTGCCGAAACAACACTTCTTTGTGAGAAGTCCCCTCGAGCGTCTCGAAATGCGATTAACTGTAATTAGAAAATCAAATAAGACTAATATATTCATAATGTGATATAGCTTGTAACAATTTATAGTTTTATACCTCTCGCCTAAGAGTTGACCCATCAAGATCCGGATGCAAGAAGTCGAAAACCTTTGTGACAACGGCCATGTGAGTATTATTCATGGTTATATCCGGGTTAAATAGCAACTTTGGATTTAGGAAGAAAGCTGCAATGTGTAGTGGATGTTCCATTTGAGTACTCCATCTGTGGTTCATGATGTCGACAACCCATTTCTTCCCACTCATCGCTTCCAACTTCTTTTTCATCTCGTGGAAGACGTAGTATAGTAATCCCATCGTGGGATGCACCTCAGTGTCCACTAATCGAAGAGTGGTGTACATCGGCTCGAATATGGCACACACTTCGTCCACCGAATGCCAGAATCTGGGATTTAAACAAGTCTCGGATATGGATCTACCTGTAGGAGTTGCACTCAATTTGGAATCATCCCACCATTGACTACTGAACATCGTCCTCAACGCAGCTCTCTTCTCTCGGAGACTTCTGAGAGCTAGATAGTTCGTGGCAAATCTTGTTGCGCCGGGACGGATGATTTCACCTGGGGATGTCTCCCGTAACTTGGACAACACAGTGTTGTGGTTGTAGATGAACTTAGTCGCATCCCTCGCAGCTTTGATAATATGCTTAACACTATCTCTCTTCCCAATATCTTCAAACATCAGATCTAGACAATGTGCAGCGTAAGGTGTCCAGTACACATGGTACTTTCGTTGTAATTTCAACTCGGCACTCCTGTAGTTCGAACCGTTGTCGGTCACAACTTGGACGACATTGTGTTTTCCGATTTCTTTGAGCACTGTCCTCAATATTCCGTAGATGTAGTCCCCTGTTTTCGTATGCTTTGACGCATCAACGGACTTTAAGAACACCGTTGTACCAGCACAATAAACCATAATGTTTATGATGCTCAGTCTGGTCGGCCCCGTCCAACCATCAGTGAGTATGGTGCATCCGTATTTTACCCACCGCTTCTTTTGTTCTTCAAGGTAGTTCTCCGCGTCTGCAACCTCTATATCGAGGTACTTGTTAGGAATTTCATACGGAGTTGGTATAGGAACGTCTGGACCTGCAATATGCCAATATACATCATGTTAACGTTTCAAGAACACATGCGATTCGAAAATATGAAAATACTATTACTTATCACGAATTGAGGATTACCTAGATCTTGAGCGGACGCTATCATGTTTTTGAACTCATGCGAGGCGGCCTTACTCGCCGGCACATGTTGGTGAACAAAGAATTTTGTTATGTGTCTTCCGAGCCACGTTCTCTTCTTCGGGTCAACTATCTCATCAATTTTTGTTTGCTTCGCGCTCGCTGACTTATATAATGACGGAGCAGCTGGTGGAGATTTTGCCGTAGAACCACTGCCGGGCCCCGACATCATCCGAGCCTCCCATTCCGTCTTAGCCGCCTCTTGTCTTGACCTCTTCATAACTGCTCGTAATTGCGCTTCGTAGTCTTCTTCTTCTGATTCTTCCACGCCAACATTTTTAGTCAATGTCTTGCGAAGCGTAGAATTCAACGACTGTTTGTTCTTCTTTTTTACGACATTGCCTTGAAGTAAAGCTTGCATCTCTGTTTTCACTTCAGGAGGGACTTTCTCACAGAATTTGACACTTCTCGTTGGGTCTACATGGGCTAGGTGGTTTTTCACTCTCGTGATGCCGCCACCTCCCATAATGTGCTCGCAAAATATGCACTGGTGGCCGCTACTTTTTCCGGGAATGGGTGTGCAATACTTCTTAGCTGAGTTGGGGGCCGACATTCTTGCAACTTGTAATCTACAAATTAACAAATAACATTTACAACATAATTCGGATTAATTATAAACATGAACACAAACTCTAAAATTAAAAACAATTCATAGCAATATACCATAAATCAATAAACAAGTTCAACATAACCTTAATCATCACTAACTAATCCCAAAATTACCAAATAATTCGGATTAATTGCAAAAAATTATAAACATCAACACAAACTCTAAAATAAAAAACAATTCATAACAATTTCAATAAACAAGTTAACATAACCTTAATCACTAACTAATCACAAAATTACTAAATAATTCGGATTAAATACAAAAAAATTACAAACATCAATACAAACTCTAAAATTAAAAACAAGTCACAAAATTTCTTCATAAATCAATAAACAAGTTCATCATAACCTTAATTATCACTAACTAATCAAAAAATTACCAAATAATTCGGATTAAATAAAAAAAAAATTAGAATCATGAACAAAAACTCTAAAATTAAAAACAAGTCACAAAATTTCTTCATAAATCAATAAACAAGTTCATCATAACCTTAATCATCAATAACTAATCACAAAATTACCAAATAATTCGGATTAAATCCAAAAAAATTACAAACATCAACACAAAATCAAATAAACACTACATCAATGCTCACAACTATCAATTTATACTTAATCTTAAAAAATTATCAAGAAATTTCAAGATTTAAACTCAAAATCATAAAAAAAATGGCCGGGAAGCTTACCGGGAAATCGTTTACCGGGGGGATCTGGGCAGCTTCGGCCTTCGACGCGTCGGGAAATGGGCGAGACGGCAGGATCCGGTTGGGAAGCTGGAACTTTTGGTCTGGGTCGCGCCGGGATTTAGTCAAGAGCTTACCGTCCAATTTTTTTTTTTAGGTTTACCGGGTATTTATACCCGGTTTTATTTATTTTTTTTAGCTGAACCGGACCGGGAAGTGGGAACCGGGTTCCTACCCGGATCCCGGTCCGGTTCCCCCGGAACCACCGGAAAACTCCAATTTTGGTGGTTCAGGTGCCGAGTAGCTCCAAAAAGGAGGAACCGGAACCGTCCGATTCCCCAGGATTTAAATCCTTGCTTTCTACTACTACTACTACTTCTTTTTCTTCCAATTTTAACTTTCCTTTTCTTTTGAAAACTTGAATTTCTTATGCGTAAAATGGTAATTAAGACTCGTATTTTGATGCATCTCATTTATTGATGGACCATAAAGGTTGTTCGATTGGTCTCGCTCAAACTAGAAAAGACATTGTTGACGAATAAAAGCAGTTAGTATAAATAGGTAGAATGGTCATCTGAAAAATTCGGGTGATTTATTTATTTTTTCCATTGGGATAAGATTGGATTGTGATTGGCTTAACCTAATAGTGAAAATTCCTACATAAGAAAAAAAAAAAAACTAATAGTGAAAACATTCAAACTGTGATACGATTTGTTATTGTTGGCCCAACAAGCACTTATTCCATTTCCATATGCCAAAGTATAATTGTTTGTATCATCACTAACGGGTTTACCGAACTAGAATGTGTGTATATATATATATATATATATATATATATATATATATATACAGCTCACCGATTAATGGTAAACCATTGAAAATTTGCATGGGCAAAATAAAACGTGTAGGCAAAAAATAGATTTGAAATATAAGCATTTTATAATGGTACTCGTACAGTATGCAAATTATGTGTTTAAGCTGAAATTAATTAATTAGGATATAGATATTTTGTATATTCCCCTGTAACCTTCTGATAAAGAAAGCTGCCAAACTATTAATCATATATAGTACATATTTATATTACTATTGAGAAGCTAAAAGAGAATCATGTATAGTGTAACTAATTTATTGGCTGCTAGCAAAAAAAATAAAATAATAATAACTAATTTATTGGCATGTCGGAATAATAATGGAAAAGATTCTTTCTTGCTTTACTTTATTTTACACAAGTACTTCTTATTCCATTTACTACACAAATCCGTATTATTTTGATGAAAAAAAAGGACTTGCACAAAACTTTGGAATATAGGGTTTGGACTTGTAACCAATTTCTCAAAAATTGCGGATATTGTGTTTGTAGTAACTTTGTAGGCACACCACTATTATGACTATCTTTTAAAAACAAGAAAAAGAAAAAAAAACACACATATGACTGCCTTTGACAATAAACCATATTGCCCAAACTGCACAAGGCAAAAAAGTGGATATAGAAAAGTCAGATGTAACATTATAAACTTCTCAATTTACTACCATTTATTTCTATTTTGACGACGTGCTATTACAATAAATAACGCAACTACGACTTGTCCACCAAACCCATCTAACTCTCTATTTTGAACTTTCTTGTGTTAGAACTTTGAATTGAAAAAAATTGGTTTCTGAACTTTATTGATCAAACATGTTATTTATTATGCATGTAACCACACTTCTTAGACTTAAAATTTGGTAAACGTGCCCAACCTCCTTGGTTTTTTTACTTTTGTGAGATAGGTTTGCAAAGTAAATTAGATAATTCGTATGATGATTTTATATACTCGAAACGAGTTTTTTGCCACTACCTCAAAAAAAAAAAAAAAAAGAAGTTTTTTGCCACTTGATACATTTTTAGCTAACCGTATTGTTCTATTAACATACAACAACCACATAAATATACAATTTTATCCTATAAAGAATATGTCACATTGGTCACACATATTTAATTTTCCATCCTAAAGCTGTTGAAGGAAGCTAGAGAAAGAGTAGCCAGCGCCAAATTTCAGATATCTGAACACGAAAAAAAAAAAAAATTACGTGTCAACCTGTCAAGACTCAAAAAATTCGAGGCCACGCGCAAACAAGAAGGAAAAAAAAGGTGGTGTGACGAAAGGATTAAATATAATTTATTGACAAGTTTTATTTCATAAGTACATTTGTGTTTCACCAAAATTTTGCAGCGGTCAATATATTTGTATGGTAATATTTCTCTCAATAGTTTGTTTTAGTTCCTTTAAGTTTACGTGTCTTTTATTCATGCTTTATTTTTCCTTTTCAAATAATGCGTAGAGCATCCAATAGAAAAAGGCTTCGAACACGAGAGTCGAGAGCAGAGATATCGACTTTCTTGTAACAAGGTACAGATATATAATCGAATTGAGATGTTGGAAAACAAATAAAATTGGAATTAAGGTGATTATGCATCATTTCAATTCAAAGATATATAATATTTACATACTAACGAAACAAATATTTCAAATATAATTGAAATATAGTTTTTTTTTAATCCCAAAATAAGTACATGATTAATAATACTAAACTTACTACACCAAAGCTCAATCGTGTCAACACAGCAACATTACTACGCATTTACGTATAATATAGAACCGTGATCTGTACTCCTTCACCGCCGCGATCAATTTTCTTCTAAAGCTCATTTCTTTTGCATTTGACGCTTTTGAATTTTCTGAAGCCATTATTTTTTTTATTATTTTTTGTTTTTGCATGTTAAATGCGAAGGAGATAAAAGCCTCTATATATACAGCTTCAACGTAGCGCCTAGAAGAAGTAACGAAATTGTGAAGGAAAATAAAAAATAGTATGTAACATTGGGTTCATGTGCCACATTATTTGGGGACCTACGTTGTTTGAAATGCATTATTGTGACTAGACGTAGTGTTAGAAGAGCTAAGAACAAAAATTGGCCTACGTTCGTGATGCGTCACACTGTATAAAAAATGGACTAAACATAAGCTAATGTACCAACCCTGGTTATATTTGAAAGTTTCTATAGTTCTCTAGATGGTTCTCGTATTTTTTTTTTTTTTTTTTGAGGGAGATGGTTCTCGTATTTTATATGTATTCTTCGGTCCCAGAATGACAAGCCATGTTGCTTCTTATATTAAAATCGTACACGTGGGTCGGTCAATATACGAGCCCATTGAGAGCAGCCCAATTGGTAAAGTCCCAAAGTAGTACCGGTCGAATCAAGCCCAATATTATTAATCGATTGGCCTTGATTTTTGGAGTGAAAATTGTACGGGGAACCTTACGGTTAGAGTGTAACATTTTTAAAATATTTTATTTTAAATTCTTACAAGGATGATGTTTTTTTATTTTTTATTTTTATTTAATAAAAAAAATCAATAAAACACATTTATAATAAAAAAAAAACAAGGGCAAACATTAAGAAAAATGATTGGTTATATTGTCGATCGTTTTCGAAAATATTTAATTTTTTGTGACTTGCAATGAATTTCATGTGAAAGCCCAAATGAGTCTCAAATGAGATCCACAAGGAATGCCCGATCCAAGCCCACGAAGCCCATCAGAAGCGGGCCCATGAAGACTTTCGAAAAAGGCAAAAAAAATGATGGTGCAACGCGCGACGTGCTACGGCCAGGCGCGTCGTGCCCCCACGAAACTATTCACCAGGAGCTCGCGACAACCATTACGCACCGCACGCGAGAGCATGCGCGTCACGCACCTTGCTTGGCCCGACGCGCCTGACAAAAATAAAAAGGTGCGCGCCCTTCACGGCTCCATGCGCGCGATTAGCTCCTCGTGTGCACCTTGCCTCCGCCAAATCCGAATTTTGGGGCTCTTTTTCAGCACTCCAACCACTATAAAGAGACCCTCACCCAGAGGCAAAATGTACACAATTCATTTTAAATACTATCACTAGGTTCTAAAGTCGTGAAACGCTGCCGTGGACCGTCCGCAGTTGTGGAACAACAAATTATTTTGAACAGTTTTAAATAAGATGATAAGCTAACAAAACAATCAAACATAAAGTAATAAGAACACACAAGAATTGATAATCTTGTTCGCTATAAATAACCTACTCAGGGGGACTGATACGTCCAGGTGCAAACAATTCGCTACAATCAATCGCCAAAGGAATAAGAATATATAGTTTGACAAAACTTCTTTTTACAAACACCGTCGTCTTTGACCTCTCCAATGGATGTAGATCTGAGCTCCCCTCATATTAGATACCCCAATCTCTATGTTTCACCCAATCTTCTCCCGAAGATTATAAAACACGTCAATGCAAACACACGCACTCACAAACTCTGATCAAGGAATGATTCAGAATATTGTAAGCACTAATAGCTAGTTGTCGATGAAGATCTCCAAAATAAATAGACTAGCTAAAGGTATACAGTGGCGTGATTTTCCTAACAAAAGAGTCAAATAACCTAATTCGACCCCAAATGAGCTTTATTAGATCAAGGCTCAAATCTCTCGCGAATTTCTCAGAATTGGAAACTAAATGTCTGATATTTTATACCCAATATATTCTAAACCGAAAACATGACGTTTTCAGTTTTAGTTCGCGCGAGAGAACAATCTAGAACAAGTAACCCGGGTCTTGAACATCTTCTTGGAGCTTTACTCGACAACTTTAACACAAATTATTTTACCAAACAACCCAAGCCACGGAAGATCTAACAATCTCCCCCTTTGCATTTTTGGCCACATAAATAGACACTAATGCAGAGTGCTTTGAGCAAAAACCAATAACGGAATATCATCATGTTCAAGCAATTCAAAATAAAGCATGGTTTAAGTCTAGCTATTACAATCCATCAAAATAAAACAAGCACTCAACCAAAATACTCCCCTTTTTTACCACAAAAAGACAAGTAAGGGAAATATAAAAGTCTAGGTTGAATACTAAAGATGCTTAACATACTAAAAAATAAGGAAAGAAAAAAAAAATTTACATTATTCTACGCATAGGGCACTACTACAAATGTTGGATTATACAACCCACTTTCTACAATGCTTAACATAAGCGTTGTAGAAACTAGGGATTCTACAACGCTTAACATAAGCGTTGTAGAAACATAGTGTTTCTACAACGCTTATGGCTAAGCGTTGTAGAATCTCAGTGTTTCTGGATATGATAGTTTCTACAACGCTTAAAGCTAAGCGTTGTAGAAGTACATAAATTTCAGATTTTCCACAACGTTTAAACTATCCGTTGTAGAATCCTCGCCGCGGCACCACGTGATTTATGCCTCGGCGAGAACTTTCTACAACGCTTTGTAAAAGCGTTGTAGAAGGATGGGTCTCGCCGCGGCACAATTTAAACATCGCCGCGGCGACTCTTTCTACAACGCTTGTTACAAGCGTTGTAGATTCATGTCGCCGCGGCGATAACTATTTCTCGCCGCCGCGAGATAATTTCGCCGCGGCTAGAAATATCCTCCGCCGCGGCGAGGTGGATACCGTGGCGAAGCAGTTTTTTAAGAAACTGTCTCGCCGCGGCGAGGGAGGAATCTCGCCGCGGCGACCCGTTCCTACAACGGATATTATAACCGTTGTAGGGACGTCTCGCCGCGGCGAAGACATATTTTCGCCGCGGCGAGAATTTTTAGGTTTTCACTATAAAAGGCCGTTTTCAGTTTTTTTCTCATTTTTTCCAATACCCACACACGAGACAACCATTTTCGGCCGCTTCTCTCCAGTTTTTTTCTTTCAAAATCCCTCGCCACGTCCTCGCCGCCCCAAAATCTCGCCGTCGCCTTGTCCTCGCCGCCAACTCTCTCTCGCCTTGTCCTCGCCGTCACTTTTCTCTCGTCGAGTCCTCGCCGTGCTTCCTCTCGCGCCTCTCTCTCTCTCTCTCTCTCTCTCTTGCCGCGTCATTGTAAGGTATGATTTTAAAAGTTTTTTAAGGTGTATATTGATTTAATTTGGTGTTGTTGATATGGATTTCTTGTTGTTTACCCGAATTGCATATAGTTTGATTTTTTGAATTCACAAATTTAGGGTTTTGTTTGATTTTCTCTTATTAGAACAAGAAATTAGGGTTTGGGTTAGTGGAATTTGAATGAGTGAATTTAGGTTAGTGGAATTTGAATGAGTGAATTTGAATGAGAATTTGAGTTAAATTGAAATGTCCGGATTGTGTTTGACATATTGTTACATAGGTTAGTGGTTAAAATGGTTATGTATATTAATGTTGAGATTGAATTGTTTATGAATTGGTGATTGATCGAATTGTTCATGAATTTGTGATTGGTCGAATTGTTTATGAATTATTTGTGATTGTTGGAATTGTTTTAATTTGTCATGTACTTAAATATATATTCTTGGAATTGATATATAATTTGTTCTATGTTAATTGTAGAATTGTTTATGATTATGTTTTGTAGGAGCTTGAAAATGCCTCGAACTAAAAACACGGCCTCCAAGGCTCCGAGCTCTTCCAGAGGTCAGAGTAAAGTAAAAAGCAAGCGACCTCGTCAACAGTCTCCCGAAGAGGAATACAACTCGAGTATCTTTACTAGCAAGGTCGCAGAGGAACGCTACGACAAAATCTTGCCGCGTAACATTATCCATGAGAGAGGATTCAATGTAAGCAATAGTCGGATATAGGAAAGCAAATCCGCAACAGCATAGTTGGTCATGATTGGGGGAGGTATTGTGCTGTACCCGAGTTCGATTCGAACGTCAACTTCGTGTACGAATTCTACGCAAACTTGCCGGACTCCCAAGGTGATGTTGTGACGGTCCGTGGTAAACGGGTCGATATGAGTATCGAAGCTATCAACGATCTTCTTGGGACCCCAGATGTGCCTTTCGAGAACGAGGGCTATCGAGAATGGCTAAGAAGTTGCAGCCATGAGGAGATGTCACGGGTGTTGTGCATTCCGGGAGAGGATTGGGTCACTGAAAAAGGAAAAAGGGTACTCAAGCGTGACCAACTCACCAGGATCGCTAAAGCGTGGATTTACTTTGTTTGCGCTCGTCTCTATCCAATCAAGCACTTCACCACTCTCGACGAGGATCGTATCCAGGTGTTGTTCTGCATTGTTAAAGGCCTTTCCATTAACGTCGGTCGATTCATCTATAATTGGATGAAGAAACTCGACTATACTAATGAACGACACGGTTTGCCATATCCGGCGATCATTACCGGCCTTTGTACAAATGCGGGGGTACCACGCTCGAAAAGGGATACGATACACAGTTCAATGGGGCCTATTACGGATTCCATTATCGAGCGGTACAAGATTAGGGAGGATCCACAAGCGGAGGAAGAGGAAGAAGCGGAGGAAGAGGGTGAAGAGGGGGAAGCGGAGCCCCTATTGCGCTTACCAGCGCCTCCGGTAATCGACCCCGCCACCATCGACTACATTGCTCATTGCTCCAACTATCTCGTCGGCGGGTTCCAACACACGCAACAGTACATGCACCAACAAGCGGAGTATGGCGCCTCTCACATCAATCAGTTGAACGATCTCTACTCTCGGTGGGACATCAACCAAGAGAATCAGGTGTTATTTCCTCCATATCCTCAGTACTTCGACTATCCGTACACACCACCACAGTGGCCACCGCATATGGCACCTCCTCAATATCCGGCGAACCCACCACCACCACCACCGAATGACGAGTAAATTTCAAGAACCAACAACACCAACTCTTCCATATAAATTTCAAACTCTTTTTAAATTTAAGTTTCAGTTTAAGACTCGCTTGGTGTGTTTTATTTGTGTGTTTGAGACTCGTTTGGTTTGTTTTATTTGTGTGTTTGAGACTCGTTTGGTTTGTTTTATTTATTGTAGAAATTTTAATTGAATGATCATTTTTAGTTGGAGAATTGGTTAAATATTGCAAAAAAGTGAATGAGTACCTGGTAGAGTGCTTCTTCGCCGCGGCTAGGTACCTTTCTCGCCGCGGCGTGACTATTCTCGCCGCGGCACAGCATATTTTCCGCCGCGGCGAGTGATCTACGCCGCGGCTAAAATATCACCTCGCCGCGGCGAGAGTTTGATTTTTTTTTATACCGAGAGTCTGTATTTTTTAAGAACTTGTCTCGCCGCGGCGAGTTGATATTCCCGCCGCGGCGTAATGACCTCGCCGCGGCATGGAATATACGTTGCCGCGGCGAGGTTTCTACAACGCTTTATTTAAGCGTTGTAGAAGTGTCCTCGCCGCGGCAGGATTTGTATTTCGCCGCGGCGAGAAATTGATTTTTTTATACCGAGAGTCTGTGTTTTTTAAGAACTTGTCTCGCCGCGGCGAGTTGATATTCCCGCCGCGGCGTAATGACCTCGCCGCGGCATGGAATATACGTTGCCGCGGCGAGGTTTCTACAACAGTTTAGTTCGGCCAGGCGAGGCGAGCTGATGAGCTCGGCCGGGCGAGGCGAGCTGATGAGCTCGGCCGGGCGAGGCGAGCTGGTGAGCTCGGCTGGGCGAGGCGAGCTGATGAGCTCGGCCAGGCGAGGCGAGCTGGTGAGCTCGGCCAGGCGAGGCGAGTCAAGACATTGTCTCGCCGCGGCGAGGTAATATTCCCGCCGCGGCGGGATACCCTCGCCGCGGCATGTAATATACGTTGCCGCGGCGAGGGTTCTACAACGCCTGTTTAAGCGTTGTAGAAGGGTCCTCGCCGCGGCAGGATTTATATGTCGCCGCGGCGAGATTTTCATTTTTTTATACCGAGAGTCTGTGTTTTTTAAGATCTAGTCTCGCCGCGGCGAGGTAATATTCCCGCCGCGGCGTGATATCCTCGCCGCGGCATGGAATATACGTTGCCGCGGCGAGGTTTCTACAACGCTTGTTTAAGCGTTGTAGAAGGGTCCTCGCCGCGGCAGGATTTGTATTTCGCCGCGGCGAGATGATCCTGCCACGGCGAGAGTTGTACTCAGCCGCGGCGATGTCGGAGAAATGTAATGTTAATGTAAATGACATTGTATAGAGAAATTTTGAATGGAAAATAACGTTGTCTACAGGAGAATAACATCAAATCCAAAATGAAAATACATTATCTAAATGTTCAATATTAAACAAAAATAGGATCTATATCCTTACGAAGTAGATGTGAAACATCGTCATTATCAAGATCATCCACCTCTTGATCAATTGGCGGTAATCCTGATGTGAACGGAGGAATGCTAGACATGTCTTCGTCTTCTTCTTCGTTACCGTTTCTCGCTTTCATATGAACCACTAACGATAACTCAGGATTTGCTGGATCCGAAACATAAAACACTTGACTTGCTTGCGAAGCCAAAATAAATGAATCATTCTCGTAGCCAATCCGTCTAAAGTCGACAATTGTAACTCCGTCATTATCAACTTTAACGTGATTATTGTCTGCCCATTTGCACTGGAATAATGCGACTCGCAACCCGCAATAATCAAGTTCCCAAATATCTTCAATGTATCCGTAATACTTCATAAAAGCATGTTTTGGATTCTTATCTTTTGCCGACGAAACATGTAAAGCTTCCGCAAACAATGTAACACCACTATTTTGTACGGGATGCTTATTGTCTCGTTCCTTTGTGTAAAATGTAAAACCATTAACAGACCAAGCAGTGTACCTTGTAACCATTGAGGAAGGCCCGCCAGATAGTTTACTCAACGTAGATGAATGTCCTGCCTCTTTAAATATGCGTTTTCCAAGCCAGTTTTGAAACAAACGGTTGTGCTCTTCTTGCAACCATTTTTCATTTCTACCCTTCTTTGGATTATTCACTCTCAACTCATTCAAATGAATATCAACAAATGGCTTGACCTCGGAAACGTTGTGTAGCACATGGAGACTTGCTTGCTCCCATTCTTTTCGGTTGACGATCGAATAAGTACCTATAATGATACAAATACTTAAAAATAATGTTCATATATAATTTAAATAAACAAATAAAGTGTTAAAAAAATACCTTTAGATAGAGGTTTTGAATCAAAATTGGTATTCTTGGGTAACCCAATTTCGTCTGTTTTAGCTAAATACTCAGAACAAAACTCAACCGACTCTTCTGCTATGTAATTTTCAACTATGCTTCCTTCCGGCCTATTGTAGTTCTTCACGTAGCTTTTCAACACTTTCATATAACGTTCGATTGGATACATCCACCGTAAAAATACGGGCCCTCCTAATTTCACTTCACGTACCAAGTGGACGGTTAAGTGGATCATTATGTCGAAAAACGAAGGTGGAAAGATCTTTTCGAGCAAGCACAGAGTTTTCACCAATTCTGACTGCATTAAATCCAATCGAGTTGGATCGATGACCTTCGAGCAAATCGAGTTAAAGAATACACATATCTTTGATATTGCAAACCTCACATCTTTTGGCACAATTCCTCGCAAAGCAAGAGGCAACATTTGTTGTAGCAGCACATGACATTCGTGCGTCTTCATTCCAGTAAGCCTCAAATCTTTCAAAGACACGAACCTCTTATAGTTTGACGAATGACCTTCGGGGACTTTAATAGAAGCAAACCAGTTACACAATTTCTTCTTCTCCTTTCGATCTAGAGTGTACTTTGCCGATGGTAATTTTGTTTTTTTTCCCACCCCCTCCTCGGGATGCAAAATGCTTCTTATATTCATCTCTTTGAGATCCAATCGAGATTGTATTCCGTCTTTCTATTTATTTGGATCATCAAGAAGTGTACCAATAAGCGATTCGCAAACATTTTTCTCGATGTGCATAACATCCAGACAATGCCGGACGTAGTGTGTCTTCCAATAAGGAAGGTCGTAGAAAATCGATTTCTTCTTCCAAGGATTCTCTTTGAACGATTCTTTAGTACTAGCACTCCGCTTTCTTTTCCCAAGCACTTCATTGACGTTTTTAACCATCTCATAGACATCTTCACCAGACAAAATTCTAGGAGGGGGTCGTTCTTCTGAATTTCCATCAAACGCTTGTTTCAATCTTCTATACGAGTGATCTCTTGGTAAGAATCTTCTATGACCCAGAAAAACAGTTTTCTCACCATGCTTCAAACGGATGGAAGATGTGTCTTTCATGCAAATCGGACAACCAATCGAGCATTTCACAGAGTATCCTGACAAGTTTCCATAGGCCGGAAAATCGTTAATAGTCCACATTAACATTGCCCTTAAGTTGAACGAATCTCCACGGTAAGCGTCTTTAACTTCCATCCCTTTCTCCCATAACATCTTCAAATCATCGACCAACGGTGCCAAATAGACATCAATATCATTTCCTGGTTGATTCGGTCCTGAAATCAAAAGCGTTAACATCAAGAACTTTCTCTTCATACATAGCTTTGGAGGGAGATTGTAGTTCACAAGTATAACCGGCCAAACACTGTATTTACTGCTCATCATGCTGAACGGGTTCATTCCATCAGAAGCTAAACCAAGGCGCAAATTTCGAGTATCAACACTGAAATCCTTATACTCTAAATCGAATGATTTCCACTGTGCAGCATCAGCAGGATGTCTCAACATACCATCATCGATACGCTTTTCGGAGTGCCAAACCATGTTCTTCGCGTGTTTGACACTATTAAACATTCGACGAAAGCGCGGCATTGGAGGAATGTACCATAACGACTGAAATATATTTAATGAAAATCAGTAATAAATAATGAATATGAGCTACATGTATTTCCTAATCAAGTGATGAAAATGTACGTACCTTAACTGGAACTCCTTTAACCCCGTTACATGGAATTTTACCCTTCTTCCACCGTGACTCTTTGCACGTCGGACATTCATCTAGATCTTCATACTCGTGTCTATATAAAACACAATCATTTGGGCACGCATGGAATTTCTCGTACTTCATGCCTAATGTACCCAAAGTCTTCTTTGCTTCATACATACTTAAAGGTACTTTATTGTCTTTCGGAAATGCATCTTTCAGTGTTTCCAACAATAGAGTAAAACTAGTGTTTGTCCAACCCCCCGACGCCTTCAAATGAAATAATGTAACTAAAAATGACAACTTCGAATAGCTTGTACACCCTTCATATAATGGTGTCTCCGCATCATTCATCATGGACTCAAACAATTCCGGTCGCTCAACAAAATCGTCCTCCAAATCATTCATCATTCCGCACATATCATCAATATCATCTTCAACATCATCCTCATTTGCCGTAGAACGAAAAACCTCACCATGGTAGAACCATCTTTGATACGAGGTCATTATTCCATATGCAAACAAATGGGTCCGAACGACATCAATCGAAAAATGTCTATGATTTCCACATTTAATACAAGGACAACGAATAGATTTCAAATCTACCATGTTCTCTCTAGCAAAATCACAAAACTCATCTACACCTTTCCGATATATCTCATTCAATCTATTCTCCCACATCCACTTCCTCATATTCATAGAAAAACCCTAATTATACAAAAAATTACCAATTCTAATTAGTAAACTATCAAGAGAACAACAATTAGAAGAAGTTAAAGAAGAACTTACAAGATTTGAATGTGTAGATGAGACTAGTAAACGAGGACGCTCTAGAATGAGTAGAAAAGGTACTGGAAATATTTTTTCGAGTGAGGTTATGAGAGAGTTCAAAGTGAAAAAGACCAGAAATGAGAATTTATATCACCAGTCTCGTGTCACTCGCCGCGGCGAACTTTCTACTTCGCCGCGGCGAGACATTCTACAACGCTTACCATAAGCGTTGTAGAATGTCCTCGCCGCGGCAAAAATATGCGTTCGCCGCGGCGACATATCACGCCGCGGCGAGGTACAAATCCCGCCGCGGCAGGAGTCCTGCGCCGCGGCGGGAACAAGTCGTCGCCGCGACGAAAAACTTACCGAGAGCACCATGTTCCAGACATATACTCTCGCCGCGGCATCATACAATTCCCGCCGCGGCGAATGTATTCCTCGCCGCGGCGGGAATTAGCCTTCGCCGCGGCGAGGCTTCTACAACGCTTACTTAAGCGTTGTAGAAAGGTCTCGCCGCGGCGGAAATTGTATATTGCCGCGGCGAGTACATCTAGGGTTACCTCGCCGCGGCGATGCCACATTTTCGCCGCGACGAGACGTTTCTGGGTAACTCTCGCCGCAGCGAGAATTTGGTTTCGCCGCGGCGAGGATCCTACAACGCTTATTTTAAGCGTTGTAGAATCATCTCGCCGCGGCGAGAAATACACTTCGCCGCGGCGAGATCCTACAACGCTTAGAATAAGCGTTGTAGGAGCGTTAAAAAATCTGAAATTTTCAAATTTTTTTAACTACCCGCGCCCATTCATATCTATACTTAGCGTTTTTTTTCCCTCTCATTTCTCATTCTCATTTCTTCTCATCTCCACTACTATCTTTCTCGTCCTTCTCTCTCTCCGCCCGTCCTTCTCTCTCTCCGCCACTCTCTTGCCGCCCGTCCCTCTCTCTCTCCGCCACGCTCTCTCTCTCGGCCCCTCTCTCTCTCTCCGTCCCTCACTTCGCTGAACTACCGCGCCCTCCCGCGCGTTCTCTCCGACCCTCAACTCCCTCTCCTCGCCGTGCGCCGCGCCCACGCCGCCCTCTCTCACCTCGCCGTGCGCCCACGCCGCCCTCCCTCGCCGCGCGCCCTCACCTTGCTCGTGCCCACCCTCGCCGCGCGCCCTCACCTCGCCTCACCACCTTCTCTTCGCCGCCCTTGTGCTCGTCCAACTCCGGGTAATGTTTTTGAACATTTTTACATGAACTTATTTAGTGTGAATTCGATATTGATTTGAAATTAGGAGATATTGTATTGGATTTGAGTTTATTGAATTGAAGTTTGATATTGATTTGATTTGAGAAATATATTTGATAGTAGATTGAATTGGGATTGAAATTGTGTTTTTGTTTAGAATCGGATTGGATTTGAGTTTATATTGTGATTAGAGTTGAGTTTATATTTGATTTTTGTTACATTTGAGTTGAAATTTTGATAACATTTGAGTTGAAAATTGAAATTATGATTTGAATTTTGTTTATTAGATTCAATGTCGTCCACTACTACTACTTCTAGCGGTAGTGGTAAAAGAAAAATTAGAAGACAACTAGCGCTTAACTCCGATGAACAAGGAAAACGAAGAAACACTCTTATGGGTCGGGTTAATAAGGCTAAAACACTTGGTAAAAAAATCCCGGTACAATTTGATGATAAAGGGCAACCAATCGGTAAAGAGGGTGATGAGTTGTCGAGTTACTTTGGCGTGTTAGCAAGAGAACACGTTCCACTTTCGATGCGTGATTGGAGATGTAAAGACAACGCCCAAATTAAAGAACGGATTTGGAACGAAATGCAAGAAGGATTTACGATTCCTATCGAACAAAAACACGATTGCCTTATGAGAGTCGGAGAAGCCGCAAGGTTATTTCGTCATGAGATATACAACGATCTACTCAAAGACATAATCAACGAACCAATCGCCTTAAAGAGACCGGCTTGTATTTTGAAATACTATACAAGTATCACCGAAGAAGATTGGATAGCATTTGTTGAGTATAGGCGAACCGAAATGTTCAAACAAACATCGGAACATGGGAAATCAAATATCGGAAAAAGTGTGTACAAATCTCGAACGGGCCGAAATGGATATCGAAAGCTTGATCAAGAAAAGGTTAGATTCATTTTTTTCTTTTAGTTATTTCAAATGTTGCAATTATTTTTTAATTTATTATATAATTACTTCTTACTAGCATGACGAAACGGGGGAATGGCCTACGAAAGAGGAACTTTGGATTGACTCGCGAATGAAAGACGTAGATAACTACGAGGATGAGAAAGACAAATTGATGGGAGAAAAAATCGTAAGTTCTTTACCTTTGTTATAACAATTAACCTTGTAATTTTATTTTCAAATAATTTTATGTGTAGAAAACGTTATCCCAACAAGCATCGCAAGGGACATGGTTGCCGGAATCGGGAAAGAGTGTTTTGCAAGAAGCTTTGGGAACGTCGCGAGTTTGCGGTCAATCCAAACACACGTCGCGTTTTAAGTATTTTGTTCCTCCAACGCCCAACGAAGAAGTAATGAAGATGCGTCGGGAAATGAGCGAGTTAAAGTCTTTGGTGATGAAGGCCTTCGGTGGAAATGGTAGCATTAATGTCGAGTCGCCTAGTGTCGAGCAAGTGGAAGGGAATCTCAACGCGAAGGTTGTTGATGATAAAGAGATGGCAAATGTTGAAGAACACGTCAATGAAGCGGTCTCTTTAGGTATGTTTAATTTTTTTTTATCTATTTATTAAAGATAAATGTTTTGGTATTAAGTTATTGATAAAATTCTTGATTCGCTTAGAACACGACGATGTTGATGATCGTCCGAAGATCGATCCTATCATTGTTGATGATCGTCCGAAGATCGATCCTATTGTTGTGGAAAAACCCAATAGTGTTCGTGCTAGTTGCTCTTTGAATCCAACCACGCCGGTGACACCGAGTTCGGATGAAAGCGTCGAGTGTCTTCTTTTCATTGATGACACCGAGTTTGGAGGCACAATTCATGTTGCAAATGGGCGAGCGTACATGAATGGAGGCGTAGTTCATTTCTCACCTTTGGAGGAAGGAAATTTACGCGTGGCCGTTTTGGGGGTTTTGATTAAAAAAGCAAAATTGCCAATTCCCACCGAAGAAGCTCAAACCGTTGAAGATGCTATAGGCGGGTTTGTCTCGTGGCCAAAGAGACTCATGGAAATGGACTCGGGAATAGAGAGTCGCGGTCCGGTTGTCAAACAACTCTCAAAGCTCGGTTTTGAGAGTGAAGCTAGCATCGATGATGCTAAGAAGATTCCGTACAAGGTGATTTATCCCAAGTATCGATTGCTCGCTCAACATGCCAACAAAGTAATGTTACCGGAAGGGGATGTGATTATGGTCGATGTTAGTCCAAGTCTCGCGGCTATCCCGATTCCCGTGTCATTTGAAGACATTTCCGATTTTTTGCAATACTTGGAAATTGGCGCGGGGAGCATAACGGTTTATATGGAGTAAGAGTTTTCTTTATATGCGTTTTTTAATATCAATATTCAATATTTAGTGTTTTGATCAACTAAATATTTGTTTGTCATAGCTATCTACGCTCGAGGCTAGAAAAGGCGAAGAAGACTCGAAATTATTGTTTTATAAATCCGAGCTTAAGTTCGTATATCGAAAATGACGACGAGGAGGCTTATTTGTCAAAACGAGTCAAGGACGTTGGAAACGTGGTACGAGATTGCAAATTTGGTGAATTAGTTTAGATGCCGTATAACAAAGGTGCGCATTGGATGCTCGTTGTCCTCGACCTTTGGAGAAATAGCGCTATGTTCTTTGACCCGTTGAGAAATAAAATCCCAATCGATTTAAATCGATTGATAAAAAGGTAATATTTTGATTTCTTAAATAATTTTCATTATAAATCGTTCTAGATGTTTTTTCTCTTATAATCTCCGTGTTATATAGGGTTCTTGTTGATTTCAAGCTCGAGCATCAAAACGCCCATAGTAACGGGCAATCAACGTACATCAAGGCTTGGGACGCTCCGAGACAAACGGGAAACACGGAATGCGGGTATTTTGTCATTTCTTATATGCGTGATATAGTCGTAGGAGGTGTAGGAAAATTAGAAAATAAGAAATCCTATACAAAGGAGGATTTAGAGAGAGTTAGGGAAGAATGGGTAAGTTATGTACAAACATTTATTAACTGTGATGATTAGCTAGTTTTTTTGAAGATGTATATATTAGATTTTGAATGTTTTGAAGATGAGGATATTTAAAGATGAATGTATATATTAGATATTTTTTGTATTGAAGATTATTTTCAGGTGCTAGTATCGTGTAAAAAACATATTCTGGATTGAAAATAAATGATTCTCGCCGCGGCGAACTTTTTTTCTCGCCGCGGCAAGTAATTCGAGCCGCGGCGGAAAATATTATTCGCCGCGGCGAGACAAGATACCGAGAGCAGGCAAATTAGAAATCTTAGTCTCGCCGCGGCGAGATTTTTTCTTCGCCGCGGCGAGTTTTTTTAAAAAAATTCATCCCCTTCCTACAACGCATGATAATCCGTTGTAGAATAATCTCGCCGCGGCTAAGATTTGACTTCGCCGCGACGAATTTCTCGCCGCGGCGAAGTGTATTATTCGCCGCGGCGAGTTGATTCTACAACGGATTATTTTCCGTTGTAGAATGTTCTCGCCGCGGCGTGGAACGTACCTCGCCGCGGCAAATAACTCGCCGCGGCGACGTATATTTCGCGCCGCGGCGACGTGCTTCTACAACGGATTGAAGATCCGTTGTAGAATATGTCACCGCGGCGCGAATTATACGTCGCCGCGGCGAGATGTTTGAAAATGTTTAAAAATTACACAATGGATTCAACCCGTTGTAGAAGCTTCTACAACGCTTAAGAATCCGTTGTAGAAGCTTAGTTTCTACAACGGATAATTAAGCGTTGTAGAAAGCTGTTGGATTCTACAACGGATTTTTAAGCGTTGTAGAAGCTTCTACAACGCAGGATTCTACAACGCTTAAGAAGCGTTGTAGAATCATTCTACAACTGTTTTTAAGCGTTGTAGAATCCTATTTTTGTAGTAGTGGGGGGACTTCTTCTTCTTGGACTTTATCTTTTGCATGAACTTCTTCAACTGGGTACTTGTTATCGCGAAGGAGTGTAGTCAAGTTCAACCTCGATACTGTTAGCTTCTTGATCTCTGCAGTCTACTCCTAGATGTCAGACTCAAGCTGCTTGATAATTCTCTGCCTCATTGCAGAAGAGACAAAAGATGTTGAACATGCACATGAGGAAGATGGTTGAACATCTCTTTGAACTTCTAGAGCAACATACACTCCCTCTATGTCGTTGGTGTGCTTCATAGTAAACAACTTAGGATCAACATTGAAATGAAGAAGCTCTCTAGATAGAGCATCATTAGATGCCTTAAGCCAGAGATGCTGAGCAATCACCGACTTATAGATCGAAGAAGGGAAGCCAATAAGATGGTTGACTTTTTCAGAAGGACCATGTGTAGCAATTTGATATAAAAAATTATATGTCTAATTTCAACCCTTCCTTTGTGGCCAATTGTGAAATCCCAAAAATAAATTTAAACCTATTAGAAATTTTATTATAATTATTCATTTATGTTTGACATGTATTTTTTTTTTATTCCGAATATCAGGATAGTTGGTATAGATATATAGATTAATATATACATAAATATATATATATATATATATATATATATATATATATATATATATATATATAGTCGTTAAGGAGTTATTTAAAGGTTTGAAGTGTGTGTACTTTATTTTGTGTATGTGCGCTTTAATATTAATGTGTATGTGTGCATATATATATATATAAATATATAAATATCGTTATTAACCTGTACGTAATTATATATATATAGGATATAATATATATGATACATAGTTAGAATACAATAAGTTAATGCGTAAGTAAATCAGCTTGGATTAGATGTTTCGGGAAGTTAGCTTTATAAAAGAAAGAATGCGTCGGTTTAGCTTTTTCGGTAGAAAAAGAAAACGTGTGTTATTAATATATACAAAAAAAAAAATTAAAAAAAAAATTCTTTATACGATAGGGTTTTGCCAAAGCTTTTTTATAAGGATAAAAGACATATTTGCCCCCTGAACTATGGCGTCTATAAGAGTGCACCCCCTATACTTTAAAAACTTGATATTTTCCCCTTCATCTTTGTATTAATTTCAATGTTGTCCTTCCGTCTAAAATTCTGTTAAATCATCCGTTAAATAAGCATGTGGATATCATGTGACACTCAAAATAAGGATATTATATGTAATTCTAATTTTTATCTTGATTAAGATTAATAAAATAATATTAAATAAATTAATTAAAATAATATTAATAAAGAAAGTCATTAATAAAGAAATTAAAATAAAGAATTAATACATTCTCTCTCTCTCTCTCTCTAATGTTGGGTTTATCTGCGAGCAGAGAAGCTTCGGGGAGATTCAGAGGAGAGAGAGAGAGAGAGAGAGAGAGAGAGAGAGAGAGAGAGAGATTGTAATTGCGTATGATTTATTTAATTTTAATTTTTTTTAATATATGTTAAGGGTATTTACGAAAATTCCCTCCCTTTACATATATAGTTACAAAAGTGTGTATATATAACTAACAGATCAAATCCTAAAAAATACACGGAAGGACCACAAATGTTACAAGAACTGATATTAAGGGGTAAATTGATCGATTTTATAGTACAAGGAGTGTATTTTCGTCACCGCCATAGTTCAGGGGGTAATTATGTCTTTTATCCTTTTTATAAATAGGTCTTTAGTGCGTTAGTAGTTTTCTTTCGATTCACAATTTCTTTGAAAGCCTCACACTTTGCTCTCCCTCTTCATCTCTTGCCTTATTCATCCTCCTTCACAAAACAAAAAATTAAACCCTAGCCACCAAACAAAAAGATCATTCATAATTTTGTTTTAGTTTTAAGAGCGCTGTGGGGGTATAAAAACTCAAATATTAAAATATCATTTCAAATGGGCTTAGGCCCAATTGAAGCCCACGATCCATTTGAAGAACGGCCCGCGATATCAATTATGGACCTAGCTCGTTCTCGACAGATCGGCACAAGCCCAACAAACATTTCCCGGCTCGATGAAGGATTCCAGTTCGACCACGTCTTCCTGATCAGAAGGATCAGTCAAAGAGTAGACCGCGCCGCTAAGACCGGATCTCGGACGACTACGACCTCGGCGGCGAGGAGTGTGGATCGAGGAACACGTGTCTTCGGCCAGAAGGTTCCATCTCGCCTATAAATAGAAGGGGAGATGACGATTTTCGCACATTCAAGCTCCATATCTCATTTTCCATTGAATTCAATTTTGTACTCTTTTATTTACAGTCTTGAGCTCGACCTGTTGAGTTCGTCACCTCGTCCATTTGTAACCTTCTCCCAAATAATAAAAGTAATTAATATTCGTATATTATTATATAATTCTTGATTATTAACTTGTTTCTTATACGACGTCTTTCTAAACCCTTCTTAAATACTTGTCGTTTCATTCTTTATTTGTGATTGTTGATCGATCTAAAAATCGACATCAACAATTTGGCGCCGTTTGCGGGAATATTCAGAAAGACCAATCTCGGAAGAAGCAGTTCGTAATTTTTTTTTATCATGTCTTCCACTCCGACTCATTACGAATCCGGAGAGGAGATCCCCTCGGGGATCAGGGCAATCCTGGATATGCTGACCAAAAAGATAGATGAGCAAGCCGAGACTAACCGCGCTCTTAATGACCGGTTGAATACTCTCTCGACTCCTCGAAACATCCCAGATCCTCAAGTGGGATCCGGAGATATGACCGCCTCTGAGTCAGCTCGCCAAGCAACCTCGGTTGCGTAAACAAGCCGAGCTATCCCTCCCGGAGTCCGTTTGGATTTCTCTAGGATACAGGTCGCCCGAGGAACAGATCAGTCTCCCATCACAAGCTTTCAGCTTGGGGGAACTGCTGGCGAGGTCGCGACATAAGTCACGATCGATCCTTCCGGACTCCCTCCGCCTCCGCTCGTGGGAGCACCGTCCGGGTGTTTCCCGACTGATGCGGGACCTCGCCCTCAAGCGATCTATCAAACATTCAATCCCCAGTGTTTTGGCGTGGTGAATCAGACCCGTCAGGGCCCGACAAGTGTAACCGCGGCCAGTCCGGCACAATCGGGACCTCGCCTCTTTCGTGGTGGCGAACCCAGTATGACCGAACTGGACAGGTTCAAGAAATCTATAACGGCCGAGCTAAGAGCTATTCGTTCAGAATTTCATTCTGCGACCAGTTCGGCTCCCGAGATAGATCGTCTCGTAGAAGAAACGAGGCGAACTCCTTTCGCCAGAAACATCACTGAAGTGCAACTGGGAGATACCGGAAAGGTTCGCCTCCCACGGTACAACGACACCTCAAGTCCGAAGGCTTTCATATTGTCCTTCAGAGTCGCAATGGGACGGGTTATGCTCTCTGAGAGAGAATTAGAGGCCGGATACTGCCAACTATTCGCCGAGAGCTTGTTCGGACCCGCCTTGGAATGGTTCTCCAAACTCGAACCAAACTCCATTGATGGTTTCGATAAGCTATCGGCTGCATTCCTGAAACATTATTCGATGTTCGTGGAGGACGACCTGACCATAGCAGACTTATGGGGGATCCAACAGAGAGAGAACGAATCTTTGAAGGATTTCATGATCCGTTACAAGGACGTACTCTCGAAAATCTCTAACGTATGCCATGAGTCTGCCATAACCTCTCTGAGGAACGGGTTAAGGCACGATTCAAAGCTGAAACTGGAGATGACTGTTAACCGCCCCCTCACGCTAGAGGATGTAATTCATAAGGCCGCGAATTATGCAAAGGCCGAAGAAGAATTTGCTTCCTACGAGAGGCAACGCGCGACCGAAATGAAACCACCCTCCAACACTTGGGTGAGGCCCGTAAACGCTGGGAATAACCCTCGCAGGACTAATCCCCACGACGCCGTACCTCACGCCAAAAAGCAACACGCCCCTCCTAATTATATGCTCAATGTCAGTGATGGCATTAAGGAGGGAGGCCCCCAGGCTAAGAAATGGACACGGGACCCCAATGCGTATTGCAGTTTCCACAAGGCTAACGGCCACGACACGGTTAACTGCGAAACCATGCGTAAGGCTTTAGCCGAGAAATATGCGAAGGGGGAACTGAAAGATGTTGATCTAGGACCCCCGCCAAAGAAGATCTTCAATAGCAACAACAGGGGAAGGGGCAACCCCTCCCCCAAGAGAGCAAGACCCGAGGAGGAAGGGGAACCAAACTCCCCGCCGACTGTCGCAAAACACAGAGTTGACTTCATAATGGGCGGCTCAAAGTTTTGTAACGAAACGGTTAACTCCATCAAACACATCAAAGACGATTGAGTAACCAAACAACCAAAATCAGATTAGAACAAGATGTTCAAATCTCGTTCTCCGAAAAAGAAGCAATTGGGACAACCGAACCACACGACGACGCACTCGTGATCACGATCGACGTGTCTAATTGTGAGGTTGCGAGAGTTCTAATCGATGGAGGCAGCTCTGTAGATCATATTTTCAAGGATACCCTGGCAAGGATGGGAATCGATGAAGACGAGATTAAAAGAGAACGAACCCATTTAACAGGTTTCAATGGGTCCACTACTCCATCCTTGGGAACAAACAGGTTGCCCGTAAAAACACATGGAATCAACAAAATAGTAGAGTTTCAGTACTAGACTGTCTCTCCCCCTACAACATTATCTTGGGAAGACTATGGATACATATGATGAGGGCTGTGCCTTCAACCTTTCACCAATGTATTCGTTTCCCTACGCCTGAGGGAATAGGAAAGATCCGAGGTAATCAGGCAACCTCCCGCAGTTGCTATCTCACTAGCCACAAACATTGTGCCAAGACAATTAAAGAAGAGCAATAGCAATTAAAGAACGTGGAGTCGGCCGAGAGCGTTTTCGCACTAGAGGACCCCGACTCACTTGATGCGCCAAGCACTGAGTTAACGGTCCAAGTACAGCTCGATGGCTCCGATCCTTCCAAGTGTATAGGAATCAGAACTAAGCTTAAAGGTGGCATCAGGCGAGAACTTATCTGTTTCTTAAAATGAAACAAATCCACCTTCGCCTGGTCAACCGAAGATATGCCAGGAATAAGCATCGACGTCACGTCTCACCAACTTAACGTCGATCCCGGTTTTAAACCGATAAAACAAAAAAGATGAAAGCTCGGTCCCGACAGGGCACGGGTAGTCAACGACGAAGTCGAAAGACTGCTCAGTGCAGATTCAATCCGCGAAGTGAAATACCCGGATTGGCTGGCAAACACTGTCGTCGTAAAGAAAAAAAATGGGAAATTGAGGGTATGCGTCGATTTCACCGATCTGAATAAAGCATGTCCCAAAGACAGCTTCCCGTTGCCGTACATCGACCAGCTAGTCGAAGCAACCGCGGGGCATAAAATACTCTCATTCATGGACGCATTCTCAGGATATAACCAAATCCTGATGCATCCGGATGACCAAGAAAAAACAGCTTTCATCACCGACCGTGGAACGTATTGCTATAAGGTCATGCCCTTTGGACTAAAAAACGCTGGTGCCACCTATCAAAGGTTAGTCAACGAAATGTTCAAGGAAAAGATAGGGAAGACGATGGAAGTGTATATCGACGATATGCTAGTAAAATCCCTAAGGGAGAACGACCACATAAGGTATTTGGAGGAATGTTTCGAGGTATTGAATAAATATAAAATGAAACTCAATCCCACCAAATGTTCGTTCGGAGTATCATCCGGCAAGTTCCTGGGGTATTTAGTTACCCAACGAGGAATTGAGGCTAACCCGGATCAATTACACGCCTTACAAGAGATGCCTTCACCCCGTAATAGGCGTGAAGTTCAAAGGTTGACGGGACACATCGCTGCCCTCAATCGTTTCATCTCTCGGTCAACAGATAAATGTCTCCCTTTCTACCGGCTCCTTAAAGGAAATAAGAAGCTTGAATGGGACGAAAAATGCGAAGAGGCGTTCAAAAAATTGAAAGAGTATCTATCGACACCCCCAATCCTAGCAGAACCCGTTGCGGGGGAGCCACTCTATCTATACGTCACAGTATCTCAGGCGGCAGCTAGTGGAGTACTCGTCAGGGAAGAGCAAGGGGACCAACGACCAATCTTTTATACAAGCAAGTCGTTAGTCGATGCTGAAACTCGATACCCTATTATGGAAAAACTGGCCTTGGCCGTCGTTTTCGCCGCGCGAAAACTTCGACCATACTTCCAATCAGGAAGGTTAACCAAGTGGGCCGTGGAGCTGAGCGAATACGACATCGAGTACCGAGTGAAGACATCCGCAAAATCGCAAGTTTTAGCGGATTTCATCATCGAACTCCCGAAGGAAAGTCCCACCGTGACCGAAGTGGAAGGCACCTGGACACTTAAAGTGGACGGGGCATCATCGAACAAGGGGCTGGAGTAGGAATACACCTAACCTCCCCCCACGGTGAGACTATAGAACAGTCATTTAGGCTCGACTTCGTCGCATCAAACAACGAAGCTGAGTACGAAGCACTAGTCGCCGGACTTAGGTTGGCCACTGCAGTTGGATCAAAGAAAGTGGAAGCTTTCTACGACTCCCAACTCATAGCAAACCAATACTCCGGGGAATACAAGACTAGAGATGAGCGAATGGAAGCTTACCTAAAAGTCGTAAAAGAACTAACAAAAAACTTTGAAGAATTCTCCCTGACAAGGATCCCTCGAGGCGAGAATACTTCAGCCAGGCATCTACCTCGGATCCGGGCCTCAAGAGGATTATACCAGTCGAAACAATCAAACAACCTTCTATTGCCACGACCGTCGCCGCGGTCACAACAATAGAAGGGGGGGATTGGAGAGATGAAATACTACATTACATCACGACTGCTACGGTTCCATCCGATAAGATGGCAAAACGCAAGCTCGTGCTGAGAAGCGCGAGATTTTGCATCATAGATGGAAGCCTGTTTAAAAGAAGCTTCGCAGGACCCTACCTCAAGTGCGTCGGGACAGAGGAGTCTAAACGAATCCTGGAAGACGTACACGAAGGGGAATGCGGAAATCACGCAGGCGGACGAGCGCTTGCCATCAAAATAAAGAGGCAAAGCTACTTTTGGCCGACCATGCTGGCAGACTGCGAGGCGCACTCGCGCCGCTGCGATCAATGCCAACGCCATGCCCCCAACATAAAAAGACCCGCGGAAGAATTGTCATCTATCTCGGCGCCATACCCATTCATGAAATGGTCTATGGACATTGTGGGACCAATGCCGATCACCCTTGGCGGGTTAAGATTTCTGTTAATTTTAACAGATTATTTTTCTAAAATGGGTGGAAGCTGGCGCCTTCGTCTTGATAAAAGACATCGACGTCACAACATTCATTTGGAAAAATATAATCTGTCGGCATGGAACTCCCCACGAAATCATAACAGACAACAGATCACTATTCATATCGAAAAAGTTTAGAATCCTCAAGGAAATGGGCACGCGGAAGCAACAAATAAGACCATAGTCGACTCCATAAGGAAAAAGCTCGATGCCAAGAAGGGGCGGTGGGCAGAAGAACTGCCAGGCGTGCTGTGGGAATACCGAACCAGCCCGCGAAGGCCGATAGGAGAAACTCCGTTTTCCCTCGTCCATGGAGTCAAATCTGTCATCCCGATCGAGCATCAGGTGCAAACCCTTAGGGTAAAATACGCACCTGAGGATGAGCCAAAAAATGACGAGGCTCTATGCGATGCCTTAGACCTAGTGGAGGAAAAGCGAGATTCAACTCTATCACGGTTATCCCGATATAGGCAATCCAGCGCTAGATTCTACAACAAAGACGTCAACACAAGAAGATTCGATGTAGGGGACTTGGTCCTCCGAAAAATCTTTCAAAATACTGCCGAGGCAAACGCCGGAAAACTCGGGGCAAAATGGGAAGGTCCCTATAGGGTCACCAGAGTAACTTATCCCGGCGTTTATGAACTTGAAACACTCAACGGAATCTCGGTTTTAAGATCATGGAACGTCTCGAACCTCAAAAAATATTACTGTTAAAACCAGTAAAAATTGAACTACGTCCGACTTGATCCCTGCATAAGGGTACGTAGGCAACCTCTTACTACAAAGGCACAGTCCCCCTACCCTCTTGAGCCATGGAGCTCGCACGTCGGCCAATGACCCCGACCTCGAACTTGGCTAGCAGTGCAAACGCCTCGACTCTGGCGAGAACCGACATCTCGCAGCGTCATCGGAGATCGTACCCACAAAGGTCGATCTCGTCCGAAAATATTAAGGGAAACTTTTTAGGTCCCCGACGATCTAAAAGACTTAAAATTTTCACCAAATTTAATTACGGACTTCGGCTTCAAATCTAAAGGGAAACGCTTCGGACCAGCAATATTCCGGACAACTAAACAGATTTTGAACGACGAACCAATTCCAAACCTCAGCCTAAGGGAAACCTTTTAGTTCCATGACGATCTAAATAACTTAGCGAAATCATCTGATATCTTTAAGGGAAACGTTTTGGGCCAAATACAAGCGACCTAAAAGACTTAACAGATTATACTGATCCGAGCAGCCTCAGGAGCAAACAAAATAATGACACTCAGATCGGCCGGACGGACTGAATAAAAGAATAAACATCCATGTATTCACAATAGATTTTGGCGAGCTAAAAAACTTGGCAAAATTAAAAAAGGGAATTGCATAAAATAGTAACAATGATTCAAATATAAAATAGAGGTACCGAAGCCCCATATGATTGTATCAAAAACGATAAAAACTTCGCCCAAAACATACGGGCCCCACAAATAAAATAAACATCATTATTAAAAATAAAACAAAATGAAAGCTGGAGTGGGCTTAAGCTTGATCATAAATGAAGGCTTAAGCTTGATCACTGGGCTCGACTTCGAAATCTCGGCGCTCCGGAGTGGGCCTGAACGCCGCCACCTCTTCGTTCCCCTCCGGAATGGAGTTGAGGACCTCCTCAGTACGATCGAGCATCGAGCCATGCTCGTTGATGACGGCAGTCTTGACTTCGGTCACGGAGGCATCGGCAGGAGATCGGTCCGAATATAGGGTGAACGGGATGTCTTCGACCTCAGGAACGGCGACGGCCGCGTAGTCGGCCTCATACTGGGCGATGTCATCCTCAGTATCTTTCATCTCGGCCGTCCAATCTGAGACCTCGCCCTTCAAGACCTCCGAGATCAACTCCTTGTTCCCCCGGCATTGCTCGAGTTTCTTTAAGATTAGGATGGCCTCATCCATCTTCACTTTTTGCGCGCGATGTTTGAGTATCTGCTCTCAATAATTAAGCGAAGTCGCCTTCTTTGCCGCATGAATGGCCCGATCCCGCTCCGCCTTCGACGCCCTCTTCGACCTAGCGAGCTCATCAAGAGCGTCTTTCAGCTCTTTGTCCCGAGCCGCCAGGTCGACCGCCAACCTCCTGCTTTCTTTTTCGAAGTCATTGGAACGGGCCGCCCATCCCTTGATCAACTTCTTGAACAACTTTAGTGGAACAAGTTGTCTCAGAGGTTGTACATCCTTCATCATCTAGATTGTCAAGTTTGTCAATGTCTTTGACAATGACATTGATTGAATCCATTACAAAATGGGTGCGCTTGTTGAAGAACCGGTAGGCAGAGCTAGAGGTTAAGTAGCCAAGAAAAATCCCTTCATCGCTCTTTGGATCCAGCTTTTGCCTATATTCCGTGTCATTCATAATATTGCACACACTTCCAAACATATGAAAGTATTTGATAGATGGCTTCTTCCTTTTCCATAGTTCATAGCAGGTTTTCTCAGTATCGGCACGACTGGATACCCTGTTGATGATGTAATAGGCAGTGTTGATAGCCTCAACCCAGAACTTTGGAGGCAGCTTCTTTGAATGGATCATCACCCTGGCCATCTCTTCAATAGTTCGATTCTTGTGCTCTACAAATCTATTATGTTGTGGGGTGATTGGAGATGAAAACTGATGAGTGATTCCCCGAGATTCACAATACTAAGTAAATGACTTATTCTCAAACTCCCTTCCATGATCATTGCAAATGTATGTTATACCAACTCCTTTTTTTCTCTTGAAGCCTGGTACACAATTTAATGAAGACTTCGACAACATCTTATTTTTCTCTTAGTTAATCTACCCAAGAATATCGTGAGAAGTTATCAACACAAACAAAAACATACTTCTTACCCCCCTATACTTTCCACCTGCATGGGACCCATCAAGTCCATGTGAAGAAGTTCAAGGGGTCTTTTGCTGTTAATCTGAGATGAGATTTTATGAGCAGTCTTCGTCTGTTTGCCAATCTGACACTCTCCACAAACAATACTGAGATCTCCAGTGAGTTTAGGGATACCTTTAACAAGATCATAATCAATGATTTTCTTCATAGACCTGTAGTTCAGATGCCCCATTATCCTGTGCCACAAGCTCATATCATCAGACTTGCTGATCATACAAGTTGTTTGAGAAGTAGTTTGACCAACTCTTAGAAGATATCAGTTGTTAAAGGATCTCTTTCCTTCCATGACACACTTGTTTCCTTTATCAAATACTTGACATCATTCTCTGGTAAACTCAACACGATGATACTTGTCACAGAGTTGACTGATGCTCAAGAGATTTACCTTTAATCCATCAACATGAAGAACATTTTCCAATTGAGCTACGCCTTTCATATTAAGCATCCCTTTACCAACAACCTTCCCTTTTACTCTATCTCTGGAAGTTACAGATTGAGTTATGCTATTTCGCATATCTGTGAGAGAGCTTTCATCACCAGTTTTGTGGCCTGAGCATCCACTGTCGAAGTACCAGCTCCATTCTTCTAAGTTGCTAGCTGAGCTTTAAGCCACTGATCAGACTTGTTGTTTGACTCTCCATTCCTGCCTAGAAGGAGCCAATCTCTTCACCTTCTTCATCCTAAGATCAGCCAAGTACTTGAAACAACACGACTTAATGTAACCTGCCTTGTTGCAGTAGTAGCAAATCCATTTCTTCTTTTTTCTGCCATTCGCATGAGTGAAAATTGCACGAAGTTGGTTTAACCTCTTCTTAGGCTCAGAGTTCCGAAGCTTTTCTTCGGCTTTGACAAACTTAGTGGATGTCTGAGATGAATTTTCTTGAAAACCAATGCCTCTGCTATTCTGACTTCTTTGATGGGTAGCTAAGATGGAATCAAGGTTTCTGGAATCAGAGTTGAACATCTTCACATTCTTCCTCAGTTGATTCAACTCAGAGTGAGCTTTCATATTTTCCTTCAACTCTTCACTGAGATAATTGACAATATTCATTAGCTCAGTGTTTTATGTAGTAAGATCAGCTACCTTCACTTCAAGATCACTCTTCTCAAGTCTTAACCACAGTAATGTTCTGACTCAGCTTCTTGTTGTGCTCAATCACAGCTAGCCACTTTTCATTAAGATGATAGTAGTTCTTGACTGTTTCTTCCTCAGTGACTTCATCATCATCATCACTGCTCATTTCTTCAAGAGATGATCAACTTGTCGGTGATTATTCACCCATATACCATGCGGAAATAATTAATTATGCTACTTAGCTAATTAATTAAAGTTATATAACAAGACCTAGCTTTACTTTAATTAATATTAAGCATGAGAGTTATATCAAGCAACCAAATTAAACAGAAGAGTCATTAGAAAAACTTACGAGTTTCTCATTTAGCTACAGAAACTTTAATCGCATTCTTCAAGATCATGTTCAGGGCTCCAATAACTCGATCTTCTAGCTTTAGCTCCCACAATCCGGTCTCTGGGTACTCTCGTGGTGATGGACTTGATTATGACACTTTTGTCTTCGAAAACGTAATCTCCGAGACGAATAAGAAGAAAGTGTGGGTACACTCTGAATCTCACTACGACTCTGATTTATGATTTCAGATCGTACCATGTTTATGGGAATGGAATCACAGAATTCTACGGGAGAGGGAGAGAGAGAGAATTCTGTCCACCCTGTGTGTGATGGGCGAAATTTTGCTCATGCAAATTGTGTGTTTTTTTTTTGCTTTCTCTTAGACCCCTATTTATAGTGGTAGAAATGAGATATTCTAGGAATCTCTTAGGTATATTTTATTCTCCTTTATTCTTTCCTATTTTGTAGTTAAGGATGAACCGTTGGATCTTGACTACAAATCTTACTTTTTCTCTCATCTATCAGATCATAATCTAGGATATTATATTTCCTTATTTTTCTCCTGTATTTAAGGAATCTAGATATTTGAGAATAATGAGGACAATATCTTATTTCCTTGTTTAATAGAGAGAATATTTATACCATTATTATTATTCTCATAGATATTAGAAAATTAATTATGAGAGAGAATAAATGACAATATCTTATTTCATTATTTAATTGAGAGAATATCTTTACCATTGTTATTCTCTCTTTTATCTGATTTCATTTCCACAAATCTAGCAGCTAATTAAAGAGAGAATATTGAGTATTATCTACCCAAAGTAGGCGTCCATTACTGCTGGTATTGTGCTAAGGAATTTCGAATTTTACAATGTCCATAAGGCCAAACTTAAAATTCAATTAATTATTTACTTGATCCAACTATAAATAATTAATTCCACAACAAATATTTAATTGGGAAAATAGATAAATATCCGAATGAATGCTGCTAAACAATTTACAGCTGTGTATTCATTATCACCAGAGAGTTCTTATCCGTCTTTATCAGAGCTGAATCGGGGACTATGGACCTAGCAATATGAGCGTAACAAATCCGATTAAAAAGATGAAATAGTCTTCTCTTTTTCCATCGATTCGCTTAATCTTGGTCAAATACTCTACCATGTAAGCCAAGAATGAACCTTTCTTTAAACTAGAATTATATTTACTCATTGTGACGAGTGTCCACTGATATAGTGAGTTTGTGATCAAGATCCTCCAGGTTTAACCCTTATCTAGAAAGGTCAATTATTTCGTTATACCTTTCTTGATAGCACCGTTGCTTCCGCAATGAAAGATTCTTCCGAACGTTACTTACTTCGGACGTGCGCGCAATCTATCAATTCTGGAATCAACTCTTAGGTGAGTGAACATTTACCTTTTTCAGGAAGGCTGGATTCTGTATCTGTAAATCATTTTCCGCTCAGTTCATATTCCGGATTCCTAAGACATAAGTATAATCAGCGTCATAATAGCCTTTAACGAAATGAGTCAAAGAACCCGGCGATATGACCTAGAAGTCCATGATCACTTCACGATTTAGATCAAGTCTCACTGTGACCATCATAAGCAACCCCGGCTATTGTGTTGTAACGGTACTTAAAAGACACATCTACAACCAAAGTCTTTCCAGGTCGTACACTTACCACAAGAGCAGGATGCTCCAACTAAGTGATCAACCTTCACTCGTGTTCCACATATATGATTTTAGATTCAGCTATCCAGGCATGAATCAATCATTGACCATATTTTAATCCATCGCCCGAACTCGGATGCCCAGCATGCGATTCAGTTTAATACGGAGACTACAGATTGATGAATGTTAGATAAATCTTTTTTTAAGAAATAACCTCTTTCAATTCAAATAAATAATAAACGTCGAACTTTATTTTATTAATAATTTCAGATAGAATTACAAATAAAATCTTCTCGTGGACAAGAATTCCTAACAATCTCCCACTTTGACCTAGAGATGATATGGCATGATTCTACGACCCATCCCTTCTATGTGTTTAAGAAACACACGTTCAGGCAGTCCTTTAGTCATCGGATCCGCGATGTTATCCAACGTCGAGATCTTTACAACAGCCACGCATCCCCTTCGAACTATCCCATATCAAGTGGTATTTTTCGTTCTATATGCTTTCCTCTCTTATGGCTGCGAGGTTCCTTTGAATTTGAAATTGCTCCAGTGTTGTCATAGTGGAGTTGCACATGCTCATTCATGTCAGGAACTTCCTCCAGTTCAGCCAAGAAATTCTTAAGCAAAACAGCCTCTTTGGCTGTCTCGGAAGCTGCAATATATTCAGCATCCATTGTAGAGTCTGCGATGCTAGATTTTTTTATGCTTCTCTGGACAATTGCTCCTCCATTGAGAGTGAACATTGACCCAGACGTCGACTTCAACATGTCACGGTCTGCTTGAAAATCAGAGTCATTGTATCCCTGTACCACCAAATCATTACTTGTGTACACAAGCATCATATCCCTAGTTCTCTTAAGATATTTAAGAATGTGTTTAACAACTATCCAACGATCAGGACCAGGATTAGATTGGTATCTACCAACAAATCCCACTGCTCAGCATATGTCGAGTCTCGTACACAGCATATCATACATTAAGCTCCCAACAGTTGAACATTCCTGAACGCATTGGTAATAATGCACCATGAGCATTTTGCATCGAGAAGCGAGCAAGTACCTTATCAACATAAGTACTTTGAGACAAAGCTAGTAGTTTGTTCTTCCTATCACAAATGATTTGGATCCCTAGAACAAAAGTAGCATTCCTCAAATCCTTCATTTGGAATTGCTTTGCAAGCCAAGCCTTTATGTTAGACAACAACGCTATATTGCTTCCTATCAGTAGGGTGTCATCCACATAAAGCACCAAGAAAACCACAACTTTACTTTTTGAATACTTGTATACACAAGGCTTAGAAAGATTTTGTTCGAAACTATAGGTCTTGATCACCTCATCAAACCAGGAACGATACGCTTGCTTAAGTCCATAAATGGACTTCAATAATTTGCAAACCTTGTGCTCTTGACCCTTTTGTATGAATTCATCTGGTTGAGCCATGTAGATTTCTTCTTCCAGACATCTATTCAAGAATGTTGTCTTTACGTCCATTTTCCATATCTCATATCATAATAAGCGGCAATGGTCAAAAGAATTCTGATAGATTTAAACATGGCTACAGGAGAGAAGGTTCCATCGTAGTCGATTGCTTCTCTTTGGGTGAAACCCTTAGCCACAAGTCTAGCCTTATAAGTTTTGACTTGTTCATCAGCTCCTTTCTTCCTCTTGTAGATCCATTTGAACCCAATCAGTCTAATTTGTTTAGGTGCATCCACAAGAGTCCAGACTGAGTTCGAGTGCATGGACTCTATCTCTTGATTCTTGGCGTCTAGCCATTTATCTTTGTCCCAGTCGACCATGTCATCTTGAAAGGATGCGGGGTCATCGTCGTTCACATCCAATGCAGCGACGTTTGCTTCAAAGACAAGATATCGATCAGGCTCTCTAGAGACCCTCCCATTACGGCGAGGCTGTAAAAACTTGGACCGTTGTTTGTGTTTTCTTCTTCATCTCACACTATCACATCAGTTGTAGGTGGATCCTTTCGAACGTTAGTCGTCGGGGTTGGTCTAATCGTTTCCTCAAGTAATATTTTACGACGAAGTTTATGAGCTTTAACATAATCATCTTCAAGAAAAGTAGCATGAGTGGAAACGAAAGTTTCCTATCAATAGGATCATAAAAAAATACCTGTTTTTGTTCCATCTAGATAATCAACGAAGAAACATACGTCTGTTCTTGGTTCCAGTTTACTCGATTTCTTTTTCAAAACATGAGCAGGACATCCCCAAATTCGGAAATGACGCAAGCTAGGATTAGCTCCGTCACATAATTCCTTGGGAGTCTTGTAAAGATTTTGAAGGAACTTGATTTAAGATATGCATAGTAGTTAGTAATGCATAACCCCAAAAGAATGTAGAAAGAGAAGAGTAGCTTATCATGGATCTTACCATGTCTAATAAAGTTCTATTTCTCCTTTCAGCAACTTCATTTTGCTGCGGATTACCAGGAGCCGATAGTTGTGACACAATCCCATGTTCCAACAGATAATCGGTGAACTCAGTATCTAAGAACTCGCCTCCCCGATCAGATCGAAAAGACTTAATAGTCTTACCTAATTGATTTTCAACACGTGCTCGAAATTCTTTGAACTTATCAAAAGTATCAGATTTTCGATGCATTAGGTAAATGAAACCATATCTAGAATAATCGTCAGTAAATGTGATGAAGTATTCGTAACCTCCTCTCGCACCTTCACTCATAGGTCCGCAGACGTCAGAGTGAAATAGTTGCAGTGGTTCGGTGGCTCTTAATCCTTTTCCAGTAAAAGATTTTTTGGTTATTTTTCCTTCTATACAGGATTCACAAACAGTCAGAGTTCCCACATGTAGGTGTTTCAATGGCCCAAGCCTTGAAAGCTTCTCTAGCCTCTTTATATTAATATGACCAAGTCTTAAGTGCCATGGATATGTTTGTTCACCACTAGACACTTTAATTCTTTTATTAGATGTGAGTTTAGCTACCTTAAACATTTCAACATTAAATGTACTTTTAAATTCAGTGGTTAAAACATATAAGCCATTGCATAAAAGAGCATCACATATAATTCTTCTATCAAAAGAAACACTCATAGCATTCTCATTCAAAGATAAAGAATATTTATTTTTAAGTAACTCAGAAACTGAAATAAGGTCTCTACAGAACCCAGGAATAAAATAAACTGAATCTAATATCAAATATTTATCTCCAAATTAGAGTCGAGCTACTCCTAAATCTTTAGCCATGACGGACTTTCTGTTCCCCACTCTAAGTTTTAGTTCATCTCCCCTCAGTTCTTCCCACGAGTCAAACACCTGTAAGGTTGTACAAACATGATTAGTGGTCCCCGAATCAATTATCCAGGACAAGAAAGAATCTCCAGCACAAAATGCATCTAATCCATGTAATTAAGTGAACGGTACATTACCTCCACACGACTCAGAGCTAATATCATCATCATTAGAAATCACTATTAGTGATGACTCTCCCACTGCGAGAACATTCTCTAATGGTAAATCTTCTGGTGAAGGTTGACAGGGCGGTGATGCCACAGTCGGGCACCCGAACATACATTATCAAACCATCACGCCAAGTAAGAAGTTTCCTTTAAAACTTCGACATCTTATAATTCGGGCCGTAGCCACGAAAATAAGTGATGAAGTCGGCGTATTCCTCGGCAAGCGAATTCAGAATGATTTCGCCCCGAGTTGCCTCATCAATCTTTGTGCCTTTATAGGCGGCTGCATTCATCCAATCAGCCATGTCTCGCATATAGAGAACAACACATTCTCCAGACTTCATTTTGTTATCCATTATAAGTTTCAAGAGATCATAATTCGAAGCCATGTTGAAATTAATAAAATACAAGTACATAAATTACTATTGAAAAGAAAAACATTCATCATTAATAAAATTAACAAAGTTCTTGGCCATGAGAGAAATTTGATCTGACACATCTCCTTGATCTTTATTCTCTGAATGAGTTTCAGCCTTCAGAGCTAAGCCCGTGTTCTTCTTTTTAAGCTCCCTCATGTTGTTAATGGTGCCCACAAGAAGAGTTGTAATCTTTATTTTGTACATTTGATGTAATAAAGTCTCATGAAGACTCTTGCTTGTAACTGCCTATTCATTTAATAATAAAGTCGAAACGTTCATTCATTCTTTCTTTGTTTGAAGCTTTATGATAAAACCTTAGTCTTTTAGTCCATAAACAAACTTAACAACTTACGAAGAGACAAATGTAGATTTGCATGAACAAACTCTTCGTAGTTTGCTTAAAACAATATATTCGCAATCTTAGGGTCAAAGGACTATTGACCTCAGTACGATTGTTAGAAGAATCTATGATGTCTGGTTATAAGGCATTGAGAGTTGGAGACTCTATAGTTCTTCTAGGTATCTTTCGAAGGTACTGAATTGACCAGTGCACTTCTAGAGACAAGATAAGAACAAACCATTTAACCTCTTATGTCTCGAAGTCACTATGTATGAATTGCATAATGCTTACCTTAATCCTGAAATGAGACATGTCGTTTCACACCTTAGTATTCTCATTTGAGAAAGTCAGAGTTCGGACTCACTATGTGATTCCGAACAGGGCCTATTGGTGAAGTACTAAGTTGTGAGAATGTCATGAGTAACTTTGTGAAGTTCTCATAGATATGGAATTCATGTACAAGATTGCTGAAATGCAATGTATGTCACCTCATGCTTTGTTCCTTGGAGTGTGAATAAATGAACTGGCCAGTGTCCAAATTGAGTCCTGACTCTTTTGGATGAAACAATGTGACTTGTTAGCTCCTCGTCAATACATTGTTTCTAACTTATTCACAAGCGACAAAGGAGTTGAGGAAATAACAGCTAGAAGGGCAAAATGGTAATTTAGTAAATCCCGACTAGCTGATGACATTCATGAAGGGTAAACATAGATAATATTCAGTGGATCCGCTCATCATAATTAGGTCGAATTCTTGAGTAGAAAATAAATTCATTTGAACCGAGAGATTTTCAGTGTCGACTCTTTAGTGGAGTCAGTTGGCATTAAGCTAAACTTGGAAAAGGTTTGTGAACTTTTGAGTCCAAGTGTTTAGCTCAAGCTTTGTTCATTTGGGTCCATGAGGTCACCGTCACGAATCACATCGATAGGAATAGTTAAACTGGAAGCTAAGTCAAAACGAGAACGAAAATAGTCAAAAGGGTAATTTTGTCTTTTGAGACAAATGATGAAATGAATGTCAATAAATTTTTTGACAAGTTCATTTGATGACTTAATGTCACTCGGTCATGACTTGATCATTGGGCCTGGTGAATTAATTTCATTTCATAAGAATTTTATTGAAAATTCTAAATGGGCCTTTTCTTATGTTGTCATGAACAAGTGAAGAAAATTCTAGAAGCCTTTTCTAGACATAATGGGCGCCTACCCTATAGAGAAATAGAAGAGATTATTTAGTGCATAAATGTATCAAGATACTTGCCAAAAGAAAAAGAGGAAACAAATTTCCCACACATGCCTGTAGGGAATCGGCCAAGTAGAGTCAAGGCAAGGCAAGGAACAAAAAAGGAAACAAATCCAAGCCTTCTAGAAGGCTGCCTTGGCCGTGTGACTTAAGTGGGAAAGAGGCAATATTTGCTCATGAATATGTGATATTCTATAGAAGAGGAAACTACCTTATTGAAGGTAAAGCCTCTCCTATAAATAGGAGCCTCATTTCCTCACATTTCAATTCATCCAAGTTTAAGAGATTTGAGAGACTCTCTCTCTAGAACTTTGGCCGAAACTCCTCTCTCTCTCTCTAGTTCATTTTCGATTATTCTTGTTTTGGCACCTAGGTCCTCACTCGACCTAGTGTTTAGCTCTGCGACTTCAAGACTTGTTCTTAAGTCGTAGTGTTTAAAAGTGCCCACTCACTGATTCCTTTTATTTCGAGTGATTTAGTGATAGAAACTATCGTGGTTGCTCGAGGTGCCGAGGAAAGAAAGAGAGACGTGCTGCGAGGAGACGAGGGTTGCAAACTTTCCAAAAGCTTCTACAAAGTTCAAGCTTCAAGAAAGGTTAGTAAACTTGTATACTCATAATAGTTTTTAATTACATGTACTTGCTCTTTGTCTAGGTTAGTAAAAACTGTTTTTACTTGAAAAGAAATTTTTTAAAATTCCGCCGCTTCCCGAAGCGTTTAATCTTTTGCTTAAACCCTAGATCAATTCCAACACCTCACCTTAAGCTTCATCTCAAAAGTCTCGAGGGATCCTAGAAGATCATCAAGTTGAATGTTCTTTACATCATGAGTCTCTTCAACAACAACCACCTTCATGTCAAATCTATCTGGAAGAGATCACAACACCTTGCTCACAAGCTTGGGTTCCTTGATAGGTTCTCCCAAAGCAAACACCTCATTAAAAATATCATATATTCTAGCACCAAACTCAGCAATAGTCTCATCTTCGTTCATGTTAAGATTTTCGAACGTGGTAGTAAGCATTCAGAGACGTTGTGATCTGACCTTGGCAATGCCTTCATGAGCAACAAGAAGAATATCTCGTGCATCTTTTGAAATTTCACAGATGGAGATAAACTTGAATATGTTCTCATCAACATTAGCTAATATGACATTCATAGCTTTTGAGTTTTCTATAAATTCTTTATGATGATCATCTGTTCATTAGTCTCGAGGAAGATCAATGGCTTTTCCATCCTTATCAGTCGTAGTCGTAGTCAGAGTCTTTCATCTATTCTCAACAGAATTCCACGCTTTATCATCAATAGCTTTGAGAAAAGCTTAAATCCTAGCTTTCCAGTAACCATAGTTATGTCCTTCCAACAACGGAGGTCGCCCGATACTCTGTCCCTCCTTCATGTTTATCTTAACAAAAAGTCAATAGACACACCAGATCACACTCTGTGAATTGAGTTACCCCCCTCTAATACCAATTGACATTACTTCATGTGATTAAGATGGTTGTTCAATTAGCATGTTGAATAACTTGTTGAACAACAGATTGCTTTGAACAGTTTTAATCAAGACGATAAACAAACAAAACAATCAAACATAAAGCAATAAGGACACACAAGAATTGGAAACCCTGTTATAAAAAATCTACTCTAGAGGACTGATACGTCCAGGTGCAAATAATTCACTATAATCAATCGTCAAAGGAAGAAGAATATTAAGTTTGACAAAAGTCTCTTTTGCAAACACCGTCGTCTTAAACTTCCAATGGATGTAGATATGAGCTCCCTTCATATTAGAGACTCCCTCTCTATGTTTCACCCAATCTTCTCCTGAATATTATCTAGCACGTCAATGCAAACACACGCACTCTCAATCTCTGATAAAAGAATGAATCTAAAAATTGCAAGCACCAATAGCTAGTTGTCGATGAAGATCTAACAGGTTTTTCCAAACAAGCCATGCCACATGAGATCTAACAGACTTTGTTCTTATTTTTCGTTCTTTTTATTAATTCTTATTTGAAATACTTGTCGTTTTTAACCGAAAATGTTTATTCACCAATACATAATTTACTTCTCGGTATCAATTCTTTATCTTTATTGTTTATTCATCGATATATCCATGCAATATCCATATTTTCATCAACCATCTTGGCACACCATCTTGTATCTAAATTATTTTAGGAAATTTCGTAAATATTACATTTGGAATTTATGTTCAAATTGACAAAAATATCATCCAACACATCGATTTCAAATTTTAAACACAACACTCATTCTCTTTCTCACTCCTATCTCTTACACATCTCTCTCCCCTCTCTCACTCTCTTTCATCATTTCTCTCTATCCTCTCTAACGCTTTCTCACTGTCACTCTCTCCTCTTTCATGCTCTCTCTGTTGCTCTCATATCCGCACACTCTCCACCTCACACAAGGTCTTCTAGCTCATCTCCCCTCGTCTCCGCCATCCATCATGCTCATAGCAATTAAAAAAATAAATGATTTGTGTATTGAAATTTTGTTTCTTAGATTGAAATGCTAGAATTTTTTTATTTTTTATTATTATTTTTTTTTTATGGATTTTGCGTTTACAAGTTTGTTAGATGTTATTGTTGATGATTAGATGGTGTATATTTTTTTGCTGTTGCAAGAACCCATATGAACAAAGGATTCAATGTGCTACGATGGCTTGCGGTCGTCGCCCAACATGTTATGTTGCGGTAGCTTGCGGTCCTTTTGATTGTGGGGCCTTGCTTAATATGTTTTTGTACACAACTACAGATGATCGCAGGTGAACGCATATGACCACATATGACCGCAACAGGTCGAATAGGTATATTTTTGAAAAATTGGATTAAAAAAAGTGAGGCGCTTTTGTCCTTTTGTGAGTTTTAGTTCTCTCTAGTGGGAAGTGGGTTTTGGGGGTCGCTGTGGGTTTTGTGGGTTGCCTGAGAAAACATGAGTGCTGGTGAGAACAGAACAATCGGGAAACACGGGAAGTTGAGTATAGGGGATAACACAAACAGTGAGACTTTATCATTGGGCTCAGGAGCTGTTACTGAGGAAATGAACAGGGAAGAGAACGAGGAGGAGGACTTGGAGATGGCGACTTCATTCCTCGCAAGCAACCTGCATATTTCGACCAGGACGACGGCGGAGGTAGCCAGAGGGAATGCCTCGTTCCTAGCCGGAAAAATGCTTTCCACTAGGCCGGTGCGTGTCAAGCAAATCTACGATGTCTTCTCGGTGGTTTGGAGATGTAAACGCCCGTGGAATGTAAGGGAAATTAGACCTGGTATTTTTCAGCTGAGATTCGATTTGAAGGAAGATGCGGATAGGATCTTGGATGGCAGACCTTGGACGTGCAAGGGGGCTCAGTTTCTGGTACAGAACTGGCCGGAGATGCTTATGGTGGAGGAACTGACGTTCGATACGTCGCCGTATTGGATGGGGATGTTAGGACTTCCACCGGGCTACTTGAATGAGAGGAATGGGAGACAACTGGCGGCGATGGCAGGCAGGGTGATAGGGTTCACAGGAAGGGATGCTACCTCGGTCCGTTTGAAGGTAGTAGTAGACATAGCGAAACCGTTAATGGCTGGTTTATTCCTGGAACGAGATGGCTTGGCCCCGCTGTGGATACAGTTTAAATTCGAGAAGTTGGGAAGGCTCTGCTTCAAATGTGGGATAGTGGGTCACGAGGAAGACGATGGTCACATTCGGTGGATGTGGAGAAATGTTGTGGGTGCGAAGTCTGCCCAGGAAGCGGAGATGTTGGGGATCTATTTAGCCGTGTTAGTGGCGAAGTTTCGGAACGAGCAGCGGGTTGAAGTTGAAGGGGATAACAAGCAAATTATGGATAGCTTGCAGAAAGGTTTTGGCTGTCCGAATTGGAGCTTGGAACCACTCTTTGATCAAATTATTTGTGCTGCTCAATCTTTTGTTTCTGTTAAGTTTTGTTGGATTCCAAGAACGGGGAACGCGGTAGCTCACTCTCTTTGTAAGAGCACTGTCGTGAACCAGGTGGCTGGGTTTTGTAACAAGGCTGATGTAAACCAGGAGGTGCTTACAGCAATCCTCTCTGATTCTGGTTAATGAATTTTCTGGGTTTAAAAAAAAAAAGGTATATTTTTGAAATTTTCAAGTTTCTGTCAATTCTTTCCAAAATTCGTAGAAGAACATGTTAACATTTTACCTTTCATAATAAAATATTGCAAAAAATGTAATAAATTGACCTAAATTTTGTTTAAAGAGACGGCCGACACAATGGACTAAAGAGGGTGAGCTAAATTTTGGCAGCTGAGAAGTACAAACAAATTAAATTTCTCTAGAGGTTGCAAATTTTCTTGGTCTTCCTCATGATAGAGAGAGAGAGAGAAAAAATATTAGAGATTTAAGTGAGATAAATGACAATTTTGTCAAATTAAACATATATTTCAAATTCGAAGTATTTTTCTTTATTTAGTAAATTTCCTCTTCATTTAAAATTTTCATTATATTTTTTGTAAACTATATTTTGTAAGTCTAGCAACAAAATCTATGATTACTTGTCTCCCTTAAAACACTATTTTTTGACATAGTAAGCAAAATTTACTTATATTAAATAGTTGCGTGTGAATATGAGAAGTTTTTTTGTAAATTTATTTATTTATTCATATATTTGATTATATGAAATATGTGTTTAAATTACATAAAAATCTTAATAAAGATAAATGGTATGAAATAGCCGATTTAAACTATGACTTTTGCAAAATAGTCATAGTTTCATTAGGTATAGCAAAATAGTCAATTGAGAGTACTACGACTTTTAATCCTGTCTCGATTAATTTTAATCCAACCTTCATAAAGCTTACATTCTGTCTTTATAGTTCGTGGGATTAAATTTAATCCAACCTAGATTAATTTTACTTTGGTTAATTTGCTTATAATTGACAAATTATGGCTATTTTGCAAAAACTTAAGTTCTATTTAACTATATAGCCGTTTGAATGGATATAAATCGAGAGAGCGAGTTGGAGATAAATCGAGAGATTGAACTCACGCTGTGAGCCTGTGACGCATGAAAAAATACTTCACGGAGGGTAAGTTCCTTACCGTAGCTGTGGAATTGTAGAAAGTATTATAATTTACGAGTTTCTTGTGCGAAAAGGTAAAAATAAAATACATTATCTTGGGAAACAAATTAAATATTAAAATTCCTTCTCTTCGATTCCTGGCTTTCTTGTCGGGATCTCAATTATATCAAATCTCTCTCTCTCTCTCTCTCTCTCTCTCTCTCTCTCATGTAAATGAATTTTACAATTTCTCTATCGAGTTTGATTTTACTATAAAACACCAAAACCCTAATTCACTTTCGGTTTTCGGTTCGTGACTTTCGTGTGTGTTTCCTTTGTTGATCGCAGAGGTATATTGTTGCCATGTCCAAGTGTTCGTTCAAGATGGAACACCCTCTTGGTTCGTATTTCTCTCTGATCCTTGCTTTATAGAATTTTTTTTATTAATTTATTTTACTATTTACTTGATTTATTTCCACGAATTGAAGAAGCAGTTTTGATTCCTCTAGGTTGGGTTATAACTTATGAGTACCTTTTTTGGGATTTTTTTTGTCGGAGTAATCGGCAAAATATTCATAAGAATGTAATTTTGATAACCCGATGTTAAATTACTGGTGCATTCCTGATCGATCGATTTTCTGAGTGGAGTATAGTTAAGAATTCTCAAATAATTGAAGGGTTAGAAAAAGAAAAAGAAAAGCAGATGAAGAAAATTGATGATTTAGTCTTTGCGGTTTTCTCAAATGTCAATCTTTCCGAGTAATTCAGTTATGGAGTGATGAAAACTGAAGTAATTGCTCTATGAATAATGTATTTCTTAATCAGATTTTCTAGTCTTAATTCTGGCTACCATTAGTGTCAGAACATTCTGGTAATTTTTCCTGGTATGTTTATGCGTTTCAAGAAACGCAATTACTAAGAATTCGATTCTTTGTGTGTGTGTGGAAATCAGAAAGGAGACAAGCTGAGGCTCGTCGGATCAGAGAGAAGTATCCCGACAGAATACCAGTACGATTATAATTTGATCGTGCCGAGTCTGTTCTCGTCAAGATTATCAGATTTGACTATATACACGTTTCGTTAATGTTTATTTTCCGCAGGTGATTGTTGAAAGGGCCGAGAAGAGCGATGTGCCTGAAATTGATAAGAAAAAGTTAGTTTCTTTAACCCATTACTTTGTTACCTCGTATAAATTGTTTATTGTGTAATTATTAATGAGCAGTGTTCCGAATCTAGCTCGTTGCCTTCCATTTGTTTGATTTAATCTTCGGGGGCTGTTAGTAACATTGATTTTGTAAGATAATGTTGAGGTCTTTCTTATCTTTTTGATCAGTCATTTGAGATGGGACAGGAGCGTATTCGTTTCGTTCATTTTGTGACACACACACACACACACATGCGCGCACACGCATAGTTAATCGAACGATTTAATAATGAAAATTCTGATCTGGGTTTGGTTCGAATATGCGCAGATATCTCGTGCCAGCTGATCTAACAGTCGGACAGTTTGTGTACGTGGTGCGGAAGAGAATCAACCTCACTCCCGAGAAAGCCATTTTCATATTTGTCAAGAACATTTTGCCACCCACTGGTGAGCCATTAAACGTGTGTCACATTTTTTTAGCAGCATACAAAAATACGGATTTGCGCATATTATATCGAGACCGTGCTTATAATCGTTTGAACCCTTCCAGCGGCTATGCTTTCTTCGATATACGAAGACAACAAAGACGAGGATGGTTTCCTTTACATGACCTACAGCGGCGAGAACACTTTCGGGCTCCCCTGAATCGCTGCGACGAGCTGCGTTTGTGTGAATATTGAAGCGAAGGAAAACTAAGAAACAAGTTTGAAAGTTTAAGACCTCTCGTGTATATCTTTTATCATCTCATGTCCATTTAACATCATTAATACACTTGTCTGACTCAGCTTTTTACTTTTGAAATGAATAATTGTCCGACTTCTCTAGTTATTGTCTGGCTATGTCAATAATTTAATAATACTTGTATGTTGCCTGTGCATTTTAAACGGAACCAGAATTCCGTTCAGGGAATTTTGGAATTTCGGTTCTGGTTTCATTGGGAATGAAATGTTCTAATCCAACAGTAAGGACTCAACAAATTTTTTGTTCCGCCACACCGAACGGAACCAGAAGCGACTGCAAATATTGGTCTCATAACAGCAATTCCGATTCTGCCTATTTACACATGCTCAGGATTTGGTTTCTGCATCTCAAATGATCCCAAAAAAATTTCCCGAAATTTACGGCAAGATAATGCAAGCAGCGTATATTAACAAGAGCCGTCTGTACAGCAGATCTCAAGAGAAAAGAATATAAGTTTGTTAACCTTTTTTTTTATCTTCCTATCAAACACAATGCCAAATTTAATGCCGTCTGAAGAATAAAACTCAAACAAAAGAATATACCAAAAACTATCCAAAATGTAAATAAAATAAAATAAAATCACTCTGAGTTAGTCTTTTCAGCTAGAGAGACTAGCTAGCTTTTTTTTTTATGGTGTAAAACCTACTTAGAGGTTCTCTTCTGGTACTGATTCTTGATCCACTTGACTCCGAAGGAAGTTCCGGTTTTGACCTTCTGAGCTCCGAAGATCGCAGCTACCTTTGCCTTGGCGAGACCCACCGAGGCCGCTGCTTTCACATCATCCATCTTCTTCCCGCTCTTCTTCTTCTCCATCGCCTTCTCGTGTTCATTTTCTCCGACGCCGTAATTCCCCGAACCCCACTGATCAGACCAACTCGGTGCTTTGCTTCCCATGGCTTCTTAGATTCTGGAGAAGGTTCAAAACACGAGTCACGTATGAACTTAAGAAGAAAAGGCACAGAAATCAAATTATGTTCATCCAATTTTTCTTAGGTCTTGGGGGTTATTCAAGCGCTTTAAGCCCACGGATCGGACCAACTTGCCATCGCTTTTTAGATTCCGAAATTTCTTAACATGTGAATTACGGAGGAAATTGAAGGTTCAAGCAATATGAAGAAGAAAAAAAAAAAACAGAATCAAACCATGTTTATCCAGCTTTTCTTAGGTGTTAGGGATTACTCAGGAGTTTAACTAAAGCTACGGTGTAGGGGTATTAAAGAGTTTCAAAAACATTAATTCCCACATAATTGGCACCACTAATCCAGGAAAAAAAATATAACATATAAAAAAATTACAAATTCGGCGAATATTACATATATCTCGGATTTGATGGAAAAGCTTGAATAAGACCCATGGTCAAACACTTTCTATGAATATTCATCATCCAGTTATCGTATCTATTGAAATATAGGTATACAGATTCAGTATCAAAATCTGCCCTAGAATTACAACTCGAAAAGGGAAAAAAAAAAAAAACTAAAACTTGTCTCAAATTAAACCGATTATAGTACGGAAAACACTGTTCCATTCATCCTCATAATCAACTAGCTCTTATAACTTAGCATCGAATTCGAAAGGATAATAGAGCTAAGAAAACAATAATATTGAAGTGAAACTCAGACGAGCCATGAGGGAGAGAGTGAAGCTTCTTTTACCTTCGAGATATCTGCGATGAGATTGAGAGAAAAAAGGGAACGGGTTTTGAGGCGTGACGTTAAAGAGAGAAAAAGGAATAACAATATTTTGGAGCGTGAGTACTAACTAAGACGGGTTTATATATATTATAACTTTACATACATCCAGACTGGGATTAAGGGTTGTTTTCGTAATTTCGGTTAAATTGGCTCATATAATGCGAAATTATGTGAATTGACTTTTGTGTTATGCTTTATTTTCTTTTCTTAATCAATATCTTAGCCGTCCTACGTGCTTTACACCTATGATTGGGTATCATTCGACCAGGATTTATACATACTTTTATTTAAATACTTAGTCCGTGGAATTACCGCAAGATCATGCTGGAATAGCTCAGTTGGTTAGAGCGTGTGGCTGTTAACCACAAGGTCGGAGGTTCGACCCCTCCTTCTAGCGGTTTTTGCTAATTAATATTCACTGCATTACATCAATTAATTGTTTAAAAAAAAAAATGGAAAAATGTTACAAAATAACCGTTTGAAACTAATTGATTATTAAAATAGTCAAAATTTCAGATTTTCAATAAAGTAGTCAAAGATACGTTGTCAAATATTTTTTGACAATAAAATTACAATTTTTGATAATTATTATAAGGAATTTATCATTTAAAAAAATATTACTAGATTAATTTTATTTTTGAAACTTGATTCCTGCACATTGTGACTATTCTTCTAATCTTAAGTAAAACTTGGATATTTTGTAAATCCTTAACTTTAAATCGGCTATTTAACCAAATCACAAAAACAAAAAAAAATTATTCTTATTATTAAATAACATTTTATAAAAAAAAAAAAACTAATAGCATTTATATTAAGAACACGTTTTCTTATTTCAGTGCCCTCAAATGTTATTTTTGTATGTGTACTAAATAAATATTAGGATGAAATTTATCATAGATAATTTCAAGATTCAAATGGTTTGTGGTGCCACCTTTAACTCCCAAGTAATGCAAACTCGTTTTCAACCTCTGTCTTGGGCTTCCTTCGCTCCATACAACACCACCAAGGCCTCAACAAATTGGAGTGAAAAGCATCGGCATATGACCTGCATCCGTGACAACTTCACTGTCATATATTGGTCTCTAGCCACAACCGTTATGCATTGATGAGATTACTCTAGATGTGTCACGGTCATTCGGGAGACGACTGACTGGGAGGCCGCTGGGGGCTTGAGACGGGCAAGAAACGTGTGCCAAGCATGGGCAAACGTCCTGCACGGATGGCAATCTCCTAAGGAAGTCTAAGGGGATCTCGGACGGGAGTCGAAGGCAAAGACCCGGTCACTCATGGAAGTCATGGCAAGTCAAACCGCAGTATGTTAACGGTGTCTATTCGGGGTACCTCGGTGTAAAGCTCTCCCCTACCCGACAGTCTCAGTGACTGAAGTGAGCTTCCCGTGTAGAAAACGTTATCACAACAAGCAACGCAAGGGACATGGGTGCCAGAATCGGGAAAAAGCATTTTGCAAGAAGCTTTGGGAACGTCGCGATTTTGCGGTTAATCCAAACACACTTCGCATTTCAAGTACTTTGTTCCTCCAACGCCGAACGAAGAAGTAATTAAGATACGTTGGGAAATGAGCGAGTTGAAATCTTTGATCATGAAAGCCTTTGGTGGAAATGGTAGTATTAATATCGGAGATGCTAATGTCGAGTCACCTAGTGTCAAGCGTGTGGAAGAATCTCAACGAGAAGGTTGTTGATGATGAATAGATGGCAAATGTTGCAGAACACGTCAATGAAGCGGTCTCTTTAGGTATGTTCATTCGTTTTTTTTTATCTAATTTAGTAATAAAGCTAAATGTCTTAGAGAACAACTGTTGGCCATCGTCCAAAGATTGATCCTATCATTGTTGATGATCATCCGAAGATCGATCCTATCATTGTGGAAAAACTCAATAGTGTTTGTGATAGTTGCTCATTGAATTCAACCACCCTGAGTACACCGAGTTCGGATGAAAGCGTCGAGTGTCTTCTTTTCATTGATGATGTTGTGAAAGGAGGCACGATTCATGTTTCGAATGGGCGAGCGTACATGAATGGAAGCGTAGTTTAGTTCTTACCTTTGAACGAAGAAAATGTACGCATGACCGTTTTGGGGGTTTTGATTAAAAAAGAAAAATTGCCAATTCCCACCGAAGAAGCTCAAACCATTGAAGATGCCATAGGGCGGTTTGTCTCATGGCCGAAGATATTGATAGAAATGGACACGGGAATAGAGAGTCGTGGTCCGGTTGTCAAACAACTCTCAACGCTCGGTTTTGAGAGTGAACCTAGCATCGATGATGATAAGAAGATTTCGTACGAGTTGATTAATGCCAAGTTTTGATTGCTCGCTCAACATGCCAAAAAAGTAGTGTTATCGGAATGGGTTAGTCCAAGTCTCACCGATATCCCAATTCTGATGTCATTTGAAGATGTTTCCAAGTTTTTGTAATACTTGGAAATTGGCGCAGGGAGCATAACAGTTTATATGGAGTAAGTGTTTTCTTTATATGTATTTTTTAATATCAATATTCAATATTTAGTGTTTTGATCAACTAAATACTTGTTTGTCATAGCTATCGCTCGAAGCTAGAAAAGGCGAAGAAGAGTCGAGACTATTGCTTTATAGATCTAGGCTTAAGATTGCACATCGTAAACAACGACGATGACGCTTATTTGTCAAAACGAGTCAAGGACATTGGAAACGTGGTACGAAAATGCAAATTTGGTGCACTAGCTTTGATGCCGTATAATAAAGATAAGCATTAGATGCTCGTTGTCCTCGACCTTTGGAGGGATAGCGCTATGTTCTTCGACCCGTTGAGAAATAAAATGCCAATCGATTTAACTCGATTGATAAGCAGGTAATATTTTGATTTCTTGAACTATTTTTATCATAAATCATTGTAGTGGTTTTTTCTCTTATGATTTCCGTGTTATAGGGTTTTTGTGGATTTCAAGCTCGAGCACCAAAACGCCCATAGTAACGGCGAATCAACGTACATCAAGGCTTGGAACGCCCCGAGACAAACCGGAAACACGGAATGCGGGTATTTTGTGATTTCTTATATTCGCGATATAGTCGTAGGTGGTGTAGAAAAGAATCGATAACTTATGTACAAATATTTATTAATTATGATGATTAGTTAGTTTTTAGTGAATTTTGGATTGCTTTTAGATGTAAATATTTGCTTTTGAATGTTTTGAAGATATAGATATATTTTTTTTTTCTTCTGGATTTGAAGATTATTTTCAGGTACCAGTTTTTACAACGGGTTTCAGTACAGTGTAAAAACTGATACTTCTCGACGCAGCGACTTAGATTTCTCGCCGCCACATGTAACATGTGCCGCGACGAGAAATCTGAGTTGCCGTGGTGAGAAAGATAACAAGAGTACATATTTTTTTAAATCTTAAATTCGCCGTGACGACGTTTTATTTTCGCCGCGACAACAAATACCGCCGCAGCGAGTTTTTTTTTTAAAATTCAGAATATTCCTACAACGGATCTGGATCCGTTGTAGAAGCCTGTCGCCACGGCTTAGAATATACGTCGCCCCGGCAACGTAGAATTTTTGCCGCGGCGAAGTATTCTTCAACGGATATTTTAACCGTTATAGAAGCTTCTCGCCGCGGCAAGAATTATACATCACTGCATCGACATTTTGTAAAAAAAAAGAAGATAAACTTCTTGTGGCTGCAACGTATAATTGTCGCCGCGGCAAGAGGCTTCTACAACGGTTAAAATATCAGTTGTAGAATATCTCGCCGCGGCGAAATTATACGTCGCCGCTACGAGAAGTTTTAAAGTATTTGAAAGTTACACAATGAATTCATACCGTTGTAGAAGCTTTTACAACGGTTAGATATCCATTGTAGAAGCTTGGATTCTACAATAGATATTTAAGCATTGTAGAAGCTTCTACAACGGTGGATTCTATAACGCTTGACAAGCGTTGTAGAATCATTCTACAACTGTTTTTAAGCGCTGTAGAATCGTAGTTTTGTAGTAGTGATCCCACTTACACTTACGTTGAAATCATTCCCTTTCCCTTAGAATTTTGTCTTTAATCTTAACTTGCTCTTCATCACCATCCTTTTCCCTTCCAATTTCATTTGAAAGCAAAGGCTGCACCTTTAAAGCCGATATCCTCTCATGCATCAAAACTAGACCAAAGCCATCGACTTCCTTTCTTAACCTTTATGATATGCCCCTTAGTGACATTAAGGATTTTGTGGTTTTTTTTGGCTAAGAGCATCAGCAACTTTGCTTGCTTTTCAATGATGATAATGAATTTCACAATCATAATTAGATAGGAATTCAAGCCATCATCCTTGTCGCACATTCAATTGTTTCTGAGTAAAGACGTACTTGAGAGTTTTGTGGTTGGTGAAAATATCACAATGCACACCGTATAGATAATGTCTCCATAACTCCATGGCAAAAATGACTGCTCTAACTCAATGTCATGAATAGGATATCCTTGCTCATACTCTTTCATTGTCTTGACGCATAAAATACAATTTTTTCCATCCTGCATTAGAACTGCTCATAATCCAAACTTTGACGCATCACAATATACTGCGAATCATTCGCTTCCTTGTGGTACCGTGAGGATAAGAGCTGTTGTTAGACGATGTTTCAACACCTAAAAAGACTCCTCGCGGGCTGTGGTCGAAAGAAATTTGTGCTCTTTTCGGGTGAGTTGAGTGAGTGGCATGGCAACTTGGGAGAATCCTTCCACAAATCTCCGATAGTAGCCTGCTAATCCAAGAAAACTCCTCACTTTTGTTGCTGTTTTTGGTTGTGGACCATTTCAAAACCGTTTCAATCTTTGCAGGATCTACTCTCACGCCTTCCTTAGACACCACATGTCCTAAGAATATCACTTGACCCAACCAAAACTCGCACTTGGAAATTTTTGCATGCAATTGACGCTCTTGTAATCTTTTCAAAACAAATGCTAAGTGTTGAGCATGCTCATCTTCGTTCGGAGAGTATATTAGGATATCAACAATGAAGATAATAGCAAACTTGTCTAATTAGTCTTTGAATACCCAATTCATCAGATCCATGAATGCTGTTGCAGCGTTCGTCAATCTGAACGACATTACCAAGAACTCATAATGCCCATAACGAGTCTTAAATACCGTGTTAGGAATATCTTCTTTGCGTACCCTAAGTTGGTGATAACTTGATCATAAGTCCATCTCCGAGAATAGTGACACATTTACCAACTGATAAAAAAGATCATCGATCCGTGGTAATGGATATTTATTCTTGATAGTGACTTGATTGATACCCCTATAGTCTATACATAATTGAAGGGAACCATCCTTCTTTCTTACGAATAAGATTGGAGCTCCCCATGGTGAGAAACTTGTCTCACAAAACCTTTGTCAATTAACTCTTGTAATTGAACTTTTAGTTCTTTTAACTCGACGGGAACCATCCCATAAAGGGCTTTAGAAATTGGAGCGGTACCCAGTAAGAGTTCAATTGTAATCTCTATTTCTCTTTCTGGAGGTCAACCACGTAGGTCTTCTGGAAAGACCAACAAGAATTCTCATACTACATTCACGTCTCTCAGGCTTCGTTTTTATCCCTTCGTCCTATCCATAATATTGGCGAGGTACCAGTGCATCGACACGCTAACAATCTCTGAGCTTGCATATATGAGATTCTAGGAATGCCTTGTCCCCGCGGTGTTTCTTTAAATTGGAAATGCTTCATTCTGGGTGGTCGAAAATACAAAACTTTTTGACAACAATCTATTGTCGCATAATTAGCGCTTAGCCAATCCATTCCTAAGATAATGCCAAAATCTTCCATATCTAACATTATCAAATTTGAATGAAGTATACGTCCATCTATATACATAGGTATATCTTTATACCAGTATATAGGTTGGTAAACTTCTCCACCAGGGGTGGACACTAAAAAAGGGCTAGAGAATAGATTTTTCCTCCATTGAACCTCTTGCACTATTCTACTTGCTATGAACGAATGTGATGCTCCTGAATCTACTAGTGTGTATGCATAAATCTCGTTAACAAGAAGCTAACCTGTCACCATGATTGACGGTACCGCTTTAGTAGTTCCGACTCGACATTCTCCAGGATGATGACGTACGCACTTTAGGCATTGCGGTATACCTCCAGTGATGACTTGTGGAGTTCTTTGATCATTCAAGTTCCTCATTTTGTTTTTCCCTTCATTGGATTTGTTTTTGTGTCTCTTGTTGTTGTTATTATTCATGTGGTTTGAGTTCTGGGGTTGAAACCTTCCTGTATTTCCACGAGGTCTTTGCCTTGACTGAAATCGATCTATGTCCGATTTGTCGATCTAGAACTTGCTTCTACTCGTGTATTCTCTTTAAATCCATTTGGTCGATGAGAGTCAAGTACGTCATCCCAACCATTAATTCGAAGGGCTCGTTGAATAGCACTGACGTATGTTTGTGGGTCTTGCTCGCCACTATCACTTGCTTGACGATGTCCCTCTGAAGTCCCTTCATTGGATTTGTTTTTGTGTCTCTTGTTGTTGTTATTATTCATGTGGTTTGAGTTCTGGGGTTGAAACCTTCCTGTATTTCCACGAGGTCTTTGCCTTGACTGAAATCGACCTATGTCCGATTTGTCGATCTAGAACTTGCTTCTACTCGTGTATTCTCTTCAAATCCATTTGGTCGATGAGAGTCAAGTACGTCATCCCAACCATTAATTCGAAGGGCTCGTTGAATAGCACTGACGTATGTTTGTGGGTCTTGCTCGCCACTATCACTTGCTTGACGACGTCCCTCTGAATTCCCTTCATTGGATTTGTTTTTGTGTCTCTTGTTGTTGTTATTATTCATGTGGTTTGAGTTCTGGGGTTGAAACCTTCCTGTATTTCCACGAGGTCTTTGCCTTGACTGAAATCGACCTATGTCCGATTTGTCGATCTAGAACTTGCTTCTACTCGTGTATTCTCTTCAAATCCATTTGGTCGATGAGAGTCAAGTACGTCATCCCAACCATTGATTCGAATGGCTCGTTGAATAGCACTGACGTATGTTTGTGGGTCTTGCTCGCCACTATCACTTGCTTGACGATGTCCCTCTGAAGTCCATACATGAACTTAGTCTTCCTAGCAGCATCCGTAGGTATGATGGATGGTGCGTACTTTTCCAATTCATCAAATTTAGCCGAGTATTCGGTGACCTTCATATCACCTTGCCATAATTTCATAAAGTCGTGCACCTTTGAAGACACACGGGCCTCACCAAGATACTTATCATGGAACAACTTCAAGAATCTTGCCCATGTTAGAGTTTCCACATCCTCCATTTGTACCATGATCTCCCACCAACACTTTGCCTCTAAATCTAATTTTGATTTACGGGACATGCTACACGCTCGTTATCAGCCAGATACATGTAAGTGAAAATATGTTGAAGTCGCTTTACCCAATTCTCCGCTGCCGCAATATCATGGGATCCATCAAACGTTGGTGGTTTCTGTTTCCTGGACCTTTCATACATTAGTTCTCCAACATCCGGTGCTAATGGTACCATTGCCAATATATTCTCCTCCAAATCGGCTCTTTCATTTGCTGGTGGCACCGGGGGATAATGAACTGGAGGGTTTGGCACCGCTGGATCACCTTCAGGTGCATTAGGTGGCGGTGTTTCCACACCGATAGTGTCTAACCATGCCAAAACAGTGGCTAGCAACACATTTTGTTATTGGATATGAACATCTCGCTCTTGAGCGGCGGCTGTTTGTCGCTCTAAACTCGCTTTAACTTCATTTAGTTGCTCTGCTATTTGTACAGGTGTCAATTCTTGAGCCATTTTTACCCAAGATGAGACCTACACACGTATTTGACGCATATATTTACTTATCATTCAAACATAAAAAAAAAAAAAAATCTAAGTCTAGTCTTGTATTCATAAGCACACAAAAGTCATACAAACATAGTATTAATACTTATATAAACAAGACCACTACATACGGACAACCTCAAAAGATATCATACATACACTTCTTTGTTACAACAGATTGTTTTTTTAGAAGTACCCAAAAAATACAGTGTCACTATGACATTCGAAAGGTCATCCTAAATACTACACATATATGTGTTTATATACACATATAACCCAAAAGGAAAACATGTGTATAACCCAAAAGGAAAACATTCATCACCATACAGACTTCTGCTCTATGGCTCGCTAGGGTGATAGTCATGATCGTCGCTCGGTCGTCCTCTGACTGCTCATCAGAGCCCTCATCCAAGTCATCAGTAGAATCCTCCATTGTGTCCTCCTCTACTGCCTCGATAGGATCCTCAACCACGTCCATGATAGGATCCTCCACTTGATCCTCCTCGGGATCCTCCTCCATGTCCTTCATTGTAGTTCACCGCTTGGAAAATGCTCAATGGTGGTCTGTAATATAGATGAACACCATATAAGATGTCTTTCACCATCCGATCTGTGAAAAAATCCATTGGAGCTGGATACATAATCTCATCATGGAACCGTGCATAATACTCCGCGATAGACTCTCCGAAAATCTGACAGAACCTAGATACCTTCGCTCGCCAAGTCGTGATATTGTATGAGTAAGAAAATCGGTACGTGATATCTGCTCGTAACTCCATCCAATCAGAAAGTCCCTCTATCTTACGCGTCTCGATCCTCTCACCCCAAAATCGTGCAGCTTCTCCCCTCAGCATAAGAGCAGTAACTCCTCCACGATACTGGTAAGGAATTCGCATATCGTTCATCCATATCAACATATGCGAAAACCAGTCAGCAGCAGTGATCGGGCCTATCTCTCCGTAGAACGGCTTAGAACCAGCAAGGATCATATTCATATAGTCAATCCGGACCCTATTGTTTGGAGCAGGCATTAGGGCACTACTCGCTCGTGACGCATCAGATGGAACTGGGGCTGCTAGCTGCTGGTCAGCATTCGATTGCGCTTCATATTCGTTGCTCATTTTGCATCAACAATCTGTAGAGCACATCATTAGTTGTTCACATCTCAATATGCATATAGATAAAGTTCAAGGCAAAGTGTATATCTAGTTCACCTCTTACACAAATAATTAACTTATAACTATGGTTTGCCTAGTTGACCATGTTTTGCCCTGATACCACATTGTGACGCCCGCCCCTTAGGAGCTTCTCTCTTAAATGTTTAGACGAAAAATGAAGTGAAGGAAGAGAGAAATTCTAGGTTTTATCTAAAAAAAATTGGGGATTTTTTTCACTTGTCCCTAAACTTTTTAAAATTCTCTTGAGACCCCATTTTTGTGTTGACACCACACCAACACCCTTTATTATGATGACAACTCAGCCATCCTTACTGATGACTCACGAATTTTGCAGATAAGTCCCTCGAATGTTGTATTTTAGCCCTTTTTATATAAAAAAAAAAAAATTAACATTTTAGCCATCTCTCCTTATAAATTCTGCAAAAAAAATTATTTAAAATAATTTGCTTCCTTTTCTGGCTACCTTAATAGAAAATATAAGGTTCTGGAAAATTTCACATTTATCCGATATCGTTTGCTAACTATTCGGGATTTTCCGAATCTTGTGCTCGAAATATTCTATTTTCTCTTTATGTGGCCGAACCTTCTCGGAATTTTCTCAAAATTTCCAGTCCAACTCAAATACATGTTTATGTTAGAAGAAAATTTATTTTCCATAATTTTTTGACTTTTTCTATCATGAGGGCAAAAATGTAATTTATTTTTAACGTTTCGAGCAATTTTTACAAACTCAAATCATTAACTCCAAAATTCACTATTATAATGTGAGAGAAAAATTAAAAACCATATAATACTCAAATAAAAATCCTTATATATTATATAATGTGAGAGAAAATTAAAAACCATATAAAACTCTAATAAAAATCCTTATATATATATATATATATATATATATATATATATATATAAAACTTTTGACATTTTGATATAGTCGTGGCGAGAGCAGATAACCCGGTGGGTTACATAACTGAAGCTCCTACGAATCCGAACAAAATAAATGACATGTTTCTTATTTTCTCATTCGATTCGTCAATCTCAGCGTCACTCAACAAGATGAGCTGAGACTGCACCCTTTTTGTTATTAGAATTATATTTTACTCAATGTTATGAGCGTCCATTGATATAATCAGTTCATGAGCTAAATCCTCCACATATTCAATTCGTATCGAGAAATGTCAATTATTTCGTTATACATTACTTGATGTTACTCAATGTTACTAAGCATTCTTGCTTCCCCAACGAATTCTTTCGTATGTACTTACTACGAAAGTACGCGCAATCAATCGGTTCTGGAATCAATCCTAAGGTGAGTCAACATTGACCTTCTTTCTAGAAGGATGGATTATGTATCTGTGAACCACTTTCCGCTCAGATGTATTTATTAAACTTCGAGTAGCCATTAACGAATGAGTAAAACAACTCGATAATACAACCTAGAAGTCTGTGACCACTTCAGGATTATATTAAGTTTCACTGTGACTATCATAACGACATATCAATAATCAAAGTCTGTCCAGATTGTACACATACCAAATATGTAGAATGTTCCCCTCAAATGATCAAATTTTCACTTGTGTTCTACATATGTGATTTTAGATCGAGCTATCCAGGCATGAATCAATCACTGACCATGTTTTCACTCACTGCCCGAACTTAGATCCTAGCATGTAACTCAATTTAATATGAAGACTATGGATGATAATTGTTATTGATTCTAACTAGAAAATAACCTAGTAATCAATAATGCTAATAAAGTAAAATTGCTATGATATTTAGTAATCATTCATGTTTATCTTATTATCTTCAGCGGACAATATTCCTAAGAATCTCTCACTTTGACCAAAGAAGATAAGGCAGTGTCCTTAGATCACTAATGCTCAGCCATCGCACAACAAACAGCTCAGATTTCTAACTAGGATTGAGATTCTCACCTTAATTTATATCTCTATCAATTCTGTCGATCGATGTATATGACTCATTTGATATTTTTCCAGTACCTGCTTCTTTGCAAGTGATATTTGACTTACCACCTAAGTTCAAGTCAAATTGTTCATAGTTAATGATTTACTATTGAACACATTATCACTTTGCATATCTTTTAGGTCATAAGCCAGTCTTTATATCTTTAAGATAGTAAGACATATTCTTGGTGTACATCCCTTGTGGCGCCAAAACTAGTTGTATTATAGCATGTTTAATCTTTATTACTTGGTTATTTATATTTTGTAAGAACTATATATTGACCTATTTCCATTACTTGGTTATTTATATTTTGTCCTTATTAGTCGTGTTCATATTCAATAAACACAAGACTAAGAATTTACTATATTTTAATAACCCGATATCTCAATATTTCCATAAATGTTAGTGTTCAACACTTTATTATTTCATAAAAATTTATTCTTGTCTAAGGTTTGTTTATCAATCTCGCTAATAGAGTCTAGCCTCGTCAATCGAGTTTATACCTTATTTCAATAAATATAATTTAGACAATGGAACAAAATTGCCATTTCTAAACTTAATGTTATAAAAACAATTAGCTCAATCAATTTACCTATTTCATAATTTAGTTAACCATTAATTGGTATGGACTTTATTCATGACACATATTTATGAGTTCACAAATCGCTCATTTTCAAATCTTGATTCTTGATAAACCTTCATGTATACTTATACTTGGTTTATACGACACTTGGATCAACTTTTTATTTTCAAAAAGTTTAGTAGAATAACTACATTGATCCATGTCTGGTTTTTTCTAACATTATCCAAAGTGAAGTGTTCATTTTCTTAACTGAAGATCCCGATGAACTAGTTCGTGGTAGTAGAGAAAAGGACAAAATCGTTGCTGACGTCTTTTCTCAAGGGTTAAATCCATTCTTTAACAAATAGCTTTTCAAAGCTCGAACATATTCATATGTCTTTTTATAGATCTTTCTATTTCCATTAAGTCAAGGACTTAAAGGATAGATCAATTAAAATCGGGTTTATGACTTTTTCTAGTTAGTTTGATCTTTTGTGATACTTCACGATCAAGTGTTTCCATTTGAAAAAAGATCTTGTTGATAATAGCAGTAATGTTCCAGTTAAGGATTCTCCCACTAGCTTAATGATAAAAGTGGAAAGGCTCCACTCAAGGATGCTTTCACTCACCCATTGAATAATAGTGGCAATGATCTAGTTAAGGATGCTCATACTCGCTTATTGAATATCGTGGCAAGCACTACTACAAAATTGGGATCCTACAACGCTTAAAAACAGTTGTAGAATCCAGCGTTGTAGAAGCTTCTACAACGTTTAGATATCCGTTGCAGAAACTTGGCTTCTACAACACTTACGCATCCGTTGTAGAAGCCTCTACAACGATAGAGTTCCATTGTTCAATTTTCAAAAATTCCAGAATTTCTCGCCGCGGCTATGTATATTTCTCGCCAAGGCGAGGTATTCTACAACAGATAAGACATCTGTTGTAGAACTATCTCGTCGCAGCGAAAAATATACACCGCCGCGGCGAGAAATATCTGGGTTCTGCCCCAATTCTCGTCGTGGCGATGTATATTTTGAGGTTGTCTTCTAGTTTTTCTTTTACGGCTACCACTAGAACTAGTAGTAGTGGACGACATGAAATCTAAGAAACACAATTCCAACTAAATATCAAATGCAAACTCAAATCCAACGAAATATCAAACAAATATGGTGTTTTAACCTAAATTATATCAATCCATACTCTCAATTCCAAACAAACACATATTTTCAACCTAAATTATACATAATTCTCAACCAAAAACTAACCCGAGTGTAGATGAGGAGCATGGGGGCGTGGAAGAAAGAGAGAGTATGAGTTGTCACCGGAGATGCCTAGGCATGTGTGAGTTTGACGTAGTGGTGGATTTTATGGGTTTGTGGTTGTGGCTTTTGTTGGTTTGAGGTTTGGGTTTTATGGGTTTGTGGGACCGCTTGCGCGTCCGCCTTGCTTTCCAAAAAAGACGGAGAAGAATAGTGAGGGTGGAGAGAGAGTGAGGAAGGACAAGAAAAGAGCGAGGGCGGAGAGAGAAAGAGAAGTAAAGGCGGAGAGAGGGTGAGGGCAGAGAAGAAGAGAGAGGGCGGAGAGAGAGAGAGAGAGAGAGAGAGAGAGAGAGAGAGGAGAAGAAGAATGAAGAACAATGAAGAATAAAGAAGAAGAAAAATTGACTAAGTCTGAAATTCGGACGGGCTTTTTGAAAAAAAAAATTAAATTTTTAGGTTTTAAAACGATTCTACAACGCTTAGAGTAAGCGTTGTAGAACTCTCGCCGCGGCAAAGACTATTTCTCGCCGCGGCGAGACTGCTGAAAAGTAAACCCATAATTGTCTCGCCGCGACAAGAGATAGCCTTCACCGCGGCACGAATATCTTCTCCAAAAAAGGCTCTCTAGAACTCTTCTCGCCGCGGCAAAGAAGGATTCTCGCCGCAGCGAGGTTCATTAAATTTCACTAATCTCACAACGCTTAGATTATCCGTTGTAGAAAGTTCTCGCCGCGGCGAAGCTTTTACAACGGATAGTCTAAGCGTTGTGGGTGATCTGTAATATGGTGAAATTTTACAACACTTATAGTAAGTCTTGTAGAAATACCAAGCTTCTACAACACTTATAGTAAGCGTTGTAGAAACATCAAGCTTCTACAACGCTTAGCCATAAGCGTTGTAGAAACATTAAGCTTCTACAACGCTTAGCCATAAGCGTTGTAGAAGCAACCAGTTTCTACAACACTTATTTTAAGTGTTGTACAATCTCCAGTTTCCACAACACTTAGCCGTAAGCGTTGTAGAATATGGATTGTAGAATCCAACATTTGTAGTAGTGAAGGTTCCAATTAAGGATGCTCCCACTCAATCAATGCACTATCAACACTAACGTGGTTTGTGTCTCCTTATTACCTCTCACTCATATAAATCATTGTTGGTGTTTAAATAATAATTCAGACGCAATCATTGCTCTATATAGTTCTTACACTTTAACTATAAAGTTACATTCAACATAAGAAATAAAGAAAGCAATAAATGCTAATTAAATTTCTAGCAGAGATTTATCACTTAAAAATATAAATTATGCTTTTGATAAATTATGAAGGGTCATCCAATTCTTTCATATCTTCTATCATTTGTTTCTAGGGAAAACATTAATGCATATCACAATATCATAAAGCATTCAATAATAAAGAAAACAAATATTTGTTGGTACAACCATGTGATTAGAAATAATGAAATAAATAATAAAGAAAGATAAAATTCATAATTTCTAAAACAACTATAAAATGTCTGCAATCCTGAAAAAATTGGATTATTATTTTCACACATCACGATGTTCATAAATAAATATTAATCCAGTATATGAAAGTAACAAAACTAGGGGGATATTAGATCTACGATTGGAGCATGAGCTTCTCTACAACTCGGGCTTGAATCCGACATTGTGTAGCAAGCTCCTCGACTCAATCGAGCTCCATTAAATCTTCTCTGCAACACAAAAGATGAATGCTCGTGATTAATTATCCTAAAAAATATTTTGAGGATATCTTTAATCATGAATTTTAAGGTACCATACCAGCATTCTTCTTATTGTCTCAAGCTCAGCCAAGTGCCTCTTCCAATGACCATCTCTGTTGAAGCGATGACATATACCAACGTTATATCGCTTCTTCTCTTTCCCTTTTCCATTCCTCTTGAATTTTCTATTTTCCTTCTTTGCAGGAGCTTTAGAGGACTCAACACCAGAAGACCACTTCTTCTTGGTTTTAGGCGAAGAATCTTTGTCAGCATAGTGAGTCGACCCCTTGTTCTTCCCATGTCGAGAAACAGACTCAAAATTATGTAATTCATTCAACAACTGAGATAGTACATAACTCAACTTATTCATGATATAGTTGGATGTGAACTGTATGAAATCACTCGATATGGAGTTCAGTAATTAAATGAATTTCAAAATTACGCACCGCGGAAACCAAAATTATCATCATAGTGGATGTTATTATCGTCACGGGATAATATGTATCAAAGTGGTGAAGAATCTCGAGACTTGTAATCAAAGGTTATAAGACTCTCTAGATGTCTTATAACCTTTGATTACAAGTCTCGCCTTGTAATTAACAATATAAGTTATCTAATTTCATCTTCCTCGTAACGATACACTTATTAGCCAACTTCCAAGTGTTGACATGATAGAGTCTCTTTCACATCTTATGGCATAAGTCCATAATTGACTCTCAAACAAGTTTATAGACTCTTAATATGTTATTAATATGTTAAGTCAATCCTTTAGCATATATGTTAGAAATTCATAATCAAATGACATTTTTACATATAATTACTCGGGTCGTCTAGATCCTTCAGACACTATTTCTTTTTTCGCCTCTTGATCAAGTACTTGAGTTATTTTCTCAATAACCTTAATACTTTACTAAGATGAGCTCGGTTCATCTTCCTTAGAATTATAAGGAAATATGCATGCTCGAAGAACGAAGCAATTTCAGATTTTATAATTGAATCTTACTGTATATTGGGTTATTCGACATATACACAATAAACCAATGAGCATCACTAAGATGTGCGTATGCAAAGAAGATGCAACCAAGGCTTTTGGTTCAATCTTCATTTTTTTGGGAGTGGTTGCCAATACACAGACAGAGTACCCCCCACATTCACAAGTATATGTAGGAAGACTTCATTCCTTTAAATAACTCAAACTAGGATATAAAATCCTTCTTTTAACATACCTTATTCAGAAACAAACTGTTATATCACGTGGAGGTCGCATACAATCCAAATACGGTGGCGCACTCAGATACACAATTAAAATTGTAGTCTTCAAGTTTGTACAGAATAAAAAAAACACTAGTTTCTCATGAATATTTTAACAACGGAAAATAAACAAACCGTCTAGAAACTTCGGGAATGCAAGTTTCCGTTAGATTGAAATACAAATTTTTAAGATCATTAGCCATAATGCTATAATAGGCGGGAATAATTGACAAATCTCTTAAATATTATTTAAATAAATAATAAACAAAACTAATAAATAAGCATGTAGACATGAGTACAAAAATAAAATAAATAATTAAAACTGAGTTGAACGAAAGCCAGTGTAAGAGAAAGAAATGGAGAATGTCGAGACTTGTTTGACGATTTCCTTAAAACGTTATTGATCTCCCACCGGATGCTGGAAAACATATGTAATTGCCTCTTAGGATACAACGACGTACGAGATGAACAAAGCACCACCTTGTTCAACTCCGGCGAACTTGAACATGTGCTAGAAACTACCACCACCGCAAGAGAATTGAGAGGAAAGTTAGAGATATTTTGTGTGTGTTTGAATTCTGCCTTTCTACCCTTGTCTTGGATGTTTTTCTAGTCATAATGAGCAAAACAATTCCAGCCTTATATAGGAACAAAGGCTGAACGGTTATGGAAACATAGTAATGCACCATGAATTCATTTTACTGCCCATAATGCTCATAATTTTTAACGCTTTTAACTAGCCATAATATATGGTGTTATGTGCACTTTAACAGCCATTAAAATGGAAAATCGTTTATAACAAATTAAAAATTAATGAATGAACTCAGCCTAAAATATTTAGACTTCAACCAAGCCAAGCCAAGACCAACTCGGCACGATAGACCGACTGAACAGACAGTAGGGACGGCGTGCGTTCGTGTGTTATGGATATGAGCTTGCCTACGCTCCAATATTTCTACATATAAGCACAACAAATCCACACATCTAATCCATGTAGGACTCTTGTATGTGCATATCCATTCACAACACACTTAAAATTTCCTTCACAATATATTTAATTTTTTTAACACACTTTTAAACATCAATTTCTCATTTACCTTAACTCGATTTCGGAAAATAAATAACCGATCTCATAGTTCTCGTAACAAGGAATAGAATATGTCAAAAAATTTCAGTTTCAACGAGTCGTTTTCACAAATATTTACCCTCCATGAATGTGAGAATGTCCAACCACGTGGCATCATCAACCTCAAAGTCTGTTTCGTTGATGTTCAAGAATGCGTTACTAACTTTCCATAGGGAATCTTCCCCTTGTTGAAGTAGTTATCCGATAAATCGATAAGGGTGCCATGTGTTTGAATTTTGTCTTTCGATCGCCGGTGGGAGATCCATAGATAAACTCGTGATCAATAAATATTCGAAACGCAAAAATCTGTTCACATAATTATATTTAGTAAAACATTATAAGTTAAGGTTTAAAATCATTAGAAGACTATAACAAATTCAAAAATTTAGGAAAATAGTCAACTTAAAAGTTTGACATTGCTAAATGTCCAACGTTTGTTAAATCTATTTACCTAAGATTTACCAAACATTGGCTATTTAGCAATGTCAAACGTTTAAGTTGGCTATTTTCTAATGGACCCTAACAAATGATAGCTTACCTGCATTCGATTTCTCGTAGCTTGAAATGGATCTCATCCCTCTTTGATATCTCTATATTCCGGAGTAGAAGACTATGCATCAACATACCATGAAATTCCATTTCCGGAACAAAGAAAAAGGACCAAAGGGTGACTTCTTAACCCTAAGACAGATTTTTAAATTCTTGATTTTTTTCTTCTCATAGGCAATACAACCTCCACAAGGTTTTTCAAAATAGCCAGAAAATAATTTTCATTGGGAATAAACAAAGTCACCATCTATAATATAATGCAAACAAAACTAATCAAGTTAACCACATTCAAACAAAAATAATTTTTCTCAATATTTACTTTTTCTCCTCAACAATCTATAATATACCGCAACTCACCGTATACTGTCATGTTTTTTTTTCTGCGCAATAGACCGCAAGCTACCGCAAGTCTAAGCATGAGACCGTATAATACCGCAGATAAGAACCCTCAAACCATGAAGCTCAACTATTTTAAACAATTCTATCACATACAAGCCAAGATTCCAACAAAAAATAACCCTAATAAATCAAGTCCAATCGACAAAAAAATCTAATATTAATCTATCAAGTTAAACACCAACACCAATTCTAACCCACGAATCTAACATCCATGTGCTATATAACACTAAATCCCTTCTACAGACCTTTTTCCGGCGAGGATTTCGCCTAATGGAGAGCTTGATGGGGCACTAGTGGCGTGCTTGCAGCATGCGACGCTGGCTTCCGTTGTGAGGTGCGATAAAGGTGCTTGCAACTTTAAGCTTCGATGGCGGCGGGCAGCATGCGGCGGTGAACACTACTACAAATTTTGTTTTCTGATGCGCATGACTATCATGTGCGACTAGTCGCACCTAAAAGTCGCATCTAAATGACTTTCGGGTGTGACTAATCGCGCCAGATTGTCAACCCAAAGTCCAAAAAATTTCACTAAAATTGTTTTTGCTTTTGAGTATTAGGTCGCACCTGATAGTCAAAAAAACTATCCGGTGTGACAAAGTCGCACCTGATAGTTCACAATTTTAAGCGGGCCAATTCTCCCCCTCATTTTTTCATTCATGATTGACGTGGCATTTTGGGTTAGTGTTTTTTGAGATATTATTTGATGCGACTAGTCGCACCTGATAAATTATTAGGTGCGACTAGTCGCATCGAATAGAGCTTTCGGGTGCGACAAAGTCGCACCTAAAATTTAGGGTTTCTATAAAATCAAATCTCTGCATTTCGTCTTCCTCATTTCACTCCGCCGATTTAAAAAAAACACTCTCTCCAGTTCTGCAATTGCGCTCCGCCCTATCCACCACCTCCGCCGCGCTCCACAGCCTCCGCCGTGCTCCGCCGCTTCTCTCTCTGCCACCAGGAAAAGAGGAAAAAAAACAGAGCAAAGGAAAAAAAATTTCGTCAACAATAACCGCTCAAGAACGTCCCCGGCCGCTTGAACCACCATCGCCTCTCCTTCATCTTCTCTTCTCATTCTTGCTTGCGCTCGGCCAGCAGCTTCTCCACCAAGCCGCGCGCGCGCCACTAGCCACAAGGAGAGGATCGGGACCTCCGCCGCGCTCCGCCGTCTTCTCCGCCTCTCAACCGATATTTCTCTCTCTTGAATTCGCTCTCCCTTAATTAAACTCAGTGTTTCTCTACCTCTCTCTGCCTCGCTCACAGCCTCGTCGTCCCGTGTCTCTGGACCTCGCCGTGCGCTCAGCCCCGGCCCCGCTGCCGAGTTCCTGTCCTCCGAGTCCCAGCCACCGAGCCGTTGTCCCCGAGTCCCAGCCTCCGAGCCGCTGTTCCCGAGTCCCCGGCCGGCAGTCTTAGGTTAGTATATATATTAGTTTTTTTTTATAAATATATATTAGTTAGTAAGCTAGGTTAGTTAGGTTGATAAATATATATTAGTGTATATATTAGTTAGTTAGGTTAGTGTATATATAATATGTTAGTTAATATGTTAAGTTAGTTAATATGTAGGTTAGTTAATGTGAAATATGTAAGTTAATATATGTTAATAATTGTAAATGTTAATTAGCTAGTTAGTAATTTAATTTTGATTAGTTTGTTTAATTTGATTTTGATTAGTTTATGTTAATTGTAATTGTAATTGTAATTAATTTGATAACATGTTAATGTTTTGTAATATGCTACTTTGAAATTGATTAGTAGCTGTATTGATAATTTCACATGTTTAATAATTTAATTAGTTTAGGTTAAAATTAAGTTTTAATTGTGTTTTGTGACCTGTTTAGTATAAAATGAAGTTTAGATTAAAATTAAGTTCATGAATTTGTGATTAGTTTTGTTTGGTTGATTTAACATGAAATGTAATTGAACTTTAAATAAGAAAAATAGTTTGTGACATCTTTTGATAGTTTGTGATATTTTGTTAATTTCGGTTTTTCATTTATAAAATGTTGTGACCGAACCACGGAGATTCGGTTTAGGACTGAGCTAATCTGTAGGATAGTTCTGGATGGTTTGTATATGTTTTTAAATAATTTTGCAGGTTTTTGGTTTGTTAGTATAATAGGGGAAACTCTGGCGAAATTTCGGTAGAGTTTCGAATCAATTAGTCTAAAAACTCCCAACTTATTCAATCCGACTTCAAAATAACATACAATTCATAATCTCTCTTTCATTTTGTTCTCCGTCCTTTATCAATAACTCTTCACAACTTTCATTTTTCGCTCTCATTCTGCGAAATGTCCAATCCAAGTAGAGATTGGATCACGGAGAATAATCGGGTGACATTGCAGTACAAAACCGGTGTTAACGAGTTTATTCGCGCTGCAAGAAGATTCCACAACGAAAATGACAAATATCGGTGTCCTTGCAAACCTTGCAACAACGTGAGATGACACGACATCGGGGTTGTCAGGAATCATTTGCTGAACAAGGGGTTTACCCTAGGCTACACAAAATGGTATCATCACAGCGAGCTCGAGCGTGCCGTCCTTCCTCGTGAAGAAGATTCCATCGGATGAACAAATCAGAGAGGAATATGAGGATTGCACGGTGTTGTGGAGGATATCAGGGATCACGAGAATTTCGATGGATATCAGCGACAAGCAGCGGAGTCAGGTCAAACGTTTGACATAGACCAGGGGGAGCAGTACGCGATGGATACTGTTCTCGGGCAACGTCAAGATTGGTCAGTCGGGATAGGTCCCTCGATCCCTAGATCATCGTATCTCTTGGCTCAGGCTCAGGACGAGAGCTCGTCATCAGGTTCGTCATCGAGGCGCGTTCCAGATCCAGTGGTTAGCGAGCTACAAGCAGCGTTGGTCGCACAACAGGTCGCAATGGAAGAGATGAGGCGTGATCAACGAGCTCAGATGGAGGCCTTTCAGCGACAGTTCTTTGCCTACACACAGCATCATCCGTCTCCCATGCAGACATCCCCCGCGATGCTGCACCTTGGGACGACGCCGCCATCAGCTTCAATGCCGAATGTTCAGACGCCACCATCCGCTTCAATGCCGAATGCTCAGACGCCGCCACCAGCTTCAATGCCGAATGCTCAGACGCTAGATTCAGTAGAGTGTTAGTGGCATCGTTTGAGCGGCAGCGCACCAGGACGCCAAGGCGCACGAGGAAGATCTGGCGGAAGAGGAGGTCGTGCATTGAAGAATTTAATATTAGAATTTCTATTAAATTATTTATATAATTATTATATGAATCAACATATATATAATTATTATTCTAATTAATATTATATAATTATTATTATTAAAATTATTTAATTAATTTAACAAAAAAATATTGATTCTAATAGAATCTTTTTATATGCTGATTCTATTAGAATTAGCATTTAAAAAAAAACTAAAGATAATCAGATGCGACTAGTCGCATCTGATTTATTCGCGCCAAAGGTTTCAGATGCGACTAGTCGCATTTGATTGTATTGTATCCCGCCAAAATATTAGGCGGGAATGAGTATCAGATGCGACTACTCGCATCTGAAACTTTCGCGGGAAAAGTATCAGATGCGACTAGTCGCATCTGATACTATATATCCCGCCTTAATATATTATTTTGGATTAAATTTAGGTGTGACTTTTGGTGCAAGAAGTCGCACCTAAAATGTCGCACCTGATAGTGATGACTTTCAGGTGCGGAAAGTCGCACCTAAAATCATCAGGTGCGGACTTTCAGATTCGACCTTATCGCATCTAAAGTCGCACTTGAAAGTGTCATCAGGCGCGACTTTTGCACTTTCAAGTGCGAAAAAAAGTCGCACGTGATGCTATATTTTGTACTAGTGGAAGTGTGGCAGGGTGTCGTCGAAGGACTTGGCCGAGACTTTTGCTTTGTTGTGCGTTTGTGCGGTAGCAAGAAGAGAGAAAAGAAAATAAGATTTTCTTATGTTTATTTTGAAAAGTACGTGCAATGAGTATATATGAGTTATTTGGCGCGCGCATATATATATATATATATATAGGGAAAATAACACATTTATACCCTGTGTTTTAGTGAAATGTCGAGTTTAACCCTCGGTTTTCAAAAATGTCGCGTTCATACCCTCTGTTTAACTAAAATGACGAAATTATACACTCTGTTTAACTAAAATGACGAAATTATACCCTGAAATAGACAACAGTGTCACGAATATTATTTTTATTGACTTTTCATTGACGTTGACTATAATATTTATATATAAACACCGATTATCTTTATTCATTCGCGCCATATATGTAATTTATTTAAAAACTAAAAAATAAACAGCAGTCTCTTAATCGTGAAGAACACAGAAAGAGGCAAATGAGTAAACATTGATAGTTGATAGTCATCAAAATCACATATTCTTACAGAGAATCCAGGATTTAGAGTTACAATTCGAACACGGAATGAACTCATTTATTAGGAGGTATGAGTTTTATTATTTAATTTCAATTTAAGACTATTTTTATTTCAAAATTGAGAATTTAGAAGTTAGAGTACTGATTTAGATTTGATTCGATTTTTCTTATATAAGAGTTAATATCAATGAAAGGGAGATTTGTGACGCTGTTATTCATTTCAGGGTATAAATTCGTCATTTTAGTTAAACATAAGGTATAATTTCGTTATTTTAGCTAAACAGAGGGTATGAACTCGACATTTTTGAAAACCGAAGGTTAAACTCGACATTTCACTAAAACACAGGGTATAAATGTGTTATTTTCCCATATATATATATATATATATATATGTGTGTGTCATATTTTCATATTTAACCTCATTTATAAAAGGCAATTGTTGTATTGAATTCATGACCTCCAACTTATCATGATAAGGTGCAGTATCATACAATACAATTTCCCTTTCCCTTTCCTAGAGTAGATATCTTATCCAACTCGGTGGCTACACTACACCTACACAAAAGCGCCTCAATCTGATGCCTAGTGGCTCTTCTAAGACTTAACTCTCATTTTTTAACCATATTTTTGTCTTTACTCTTATTCGGAGCTGTATAATTGGTCCTTTAATTTCTCTCTCTCTCTCTCTCTCTCTCTCTCTCTCTCTCTCTCTCTCTCTTCACATTCAATCAGTTGATAAGAACTCAAAATTATATTATGTCATTTGATAATCAGTTGTAGCATTAAATCATGACTAATGACTGATGACTGATGACTGATGACTGATGACTGATGACTATATGCCATGTACTACAGTCAAAATAATTAAAGGGTAATATAGCTAAATAGCCTCCTATAAATATGTAGTTTTGGATATGGCCAACATTTTGTTAATTTCGGGTAAATGGCCAGCCCAATTTATTTACACACACAAATGTACCATAATGTCCTCACTGCAGCAGTTTCTCTATATAAACCGATCCCGCCCAAAAAGCCTACAAAATATATTAATTAATTAAATATTAAGGCTAATAACTACCTCATTTATTGAGGCCATTTAACGCTCTGTAATTAATACCGAAGATAAACGTAATCTTCTCTGATACAAACGCGAATGGCAACACGAAATCCCCAACCGATGCAAAAGCAGGAGGCAAAAGGTCGGCCGTCGCGAGGGAAAAGGTGTTTTGGACACAACCGGTTCGCTCTTGCAAATTCATTTGCACAATATTGACATTCATTTTTTTTGTTTTTTTCTCTTTGAATCTGAGTGCGCAGAATAAAAGCCAGACGTACAGGGACAGAGCGGCCGAGAGGAGAGCCTTGCACGGCGCTTTCAGCGTTGCTCCGGGACAAGACGGTGACAGTGAAAGTGGTCTCCGATCGGAGGAAGCCGCGGCTCAGGCTTTGGACATGTCGTTCGGGGCCGGAAGTTACGCCAGAAAACTTTTGGAAGGCATGGGATGGAAGCAGGTAAATAATGAATCGCTAACTGTGGTTTACTTCAACAAAGTCTGATCAGTGTCTCTGTTTTTTTTTTCTTTTTCCCTTAGGGTGAGGCATTTGGAAAGAGTATGAAAGGTTTGGTTGAACCGATTCAAGCCGAAGGAAATATTGGAGAGTGAATGATTTTACTTTCTTTTTTTTTCAGGGTGAAGACCGTGTGGGCCCAGAGAGGAAATCAATTAACATCAGAAATCAATTAACAGACAATAAGCTGTCAAAATCAATTAACAGACAATAAGCTGTCAAAATCAATTAACAGACAATAAGCTGTGAAACTAGTCATGTTAATGGACAATAAAACAAAATTCATTTACAGGTTATTTGTATTGTAAATAAGCTGACAAATCAATTAACAACAGATAACGTGAAAATTACCATTATCGTGAAATATTGATAATACAAAAACTGGACGTTTACAGTGCTGTTTATAGCATCATGGTATACTAAATTCTAAAATAAATTGCCACCAGATTGAATGAAATATTTTCGCTCATTATGAATCAAATAAACTCTATAACTGCTAATAAGATATGGACTAAAATTATCCCGCCAGAATTATAGAAAGTAAGTCTCAATAACTTCTCGCACATTTTTCTCAAACCAAATAAAAAAAAATCGGGATTAGAATAACTACTATTTATTCAGTTAATAATCACGTCAATTAATAAGGGCTGAATAACTACTTCCCTATTTTATTTATTTTTAAAAATAAAAAACTGCTGAATAACTAATAAGTCACGTCAATTAATAAGGGCAATTTAGTAACAAAAAAACAGTTAATTTCCTGCCACGTAGGCGCAATGGCCATTTACAAAAAATTAACCAAACGTTGGCTAAAACTCAATTGCCACTGTTTTTAAGGCTTATCTAGCCAATTTTTTGATAATTAAATCCATGTTCAAAATTAGTCTAATATATTGACTGTGGGTTGGCACAAATTATCGTGTTCGCAAATATTCACACATGTCAGATACAAAAATCCAAACCATTTTAAGCATAAACTCTTAACGGATGTGATCGCGCGCTCTCATGCCAGCTTGGCCTCAATTATTCAAAGAAGAAATAAATCTCCACAAATTCAATCCCGCATTAATTACACTGTCCACACTCACCTACGTACTCTCTCTCTATACATAGATAGATATAGTTGTATTGAAGAAGAAGAAGCCCACATCATTCTCAGTAGTAATACATTGACGATCTCGAAGCCTTCAAAGCAAATTCGATATGAAGTTCGGAAAAGAGTTCGCTGCTCAAATGGTCCCGGAATGGCACGAAGCTTACATGGACTACAATCACCTGAAGAAGATCCTCAAAGACATACTCCTCTTCAACCATAAACACTCTGAGTCCATAACCACCGCTGATCAGAGCCAGAGCTCTCTGAAGAGGAAGGTTCATCTCTACCGAGCTTTCAGCGGCCTCACGACTTGGAATCGCTCGAACTTGACGAGGAACAGCGACGAAGAGGCGGCGGTGCTTTTTGCCGCCGCGGATGGTGAAGCCGAGGCTCACGTGTCGGCATTCTTCTCCGCAATCGAAGGCGAGCTTCGAAAGGTCGCGAGGTTCTACTCGAGCAAAGTCGAGGACGTGGTGGCTGAGGCCGACGAGCTTAGCAGGCAAATGGATGTTTTGATCGCGCTCAGGATCAAGATCGAGAATCCAGATGCGACTTTGGGAAATTTCAACAAGCCCGATAGAGAACAAGGTGATTTCTATTTTTGCGCCAAGGATTTCGTGTTTGACAAAGGTTTTTTTTTTTTTACAATTTTTTGTTTGGTTGAATATTTTGAAGTCCAAGTGAAGCACATGGATGCGATTCGTGAGATCGAGATGAACAAAAAAGGAGTGGTTAGAGAAGAAGAAGAAGAAGAAGAAGAAGAAGAAGATGAAGAAGATGAAGAAGTAGGGATAAATCAGATGAGAGAAGTGAGTGATCAAAGTGGAAGTAGCGGAAATAAAGTGGAAGGAGCGATGATAAGTCCGATGGAGATACTCGAAAATGTGAAGATAAATAAAGAGCACGAAACTCCGATTTCAGCCTTAAAACGCAAACTGTTTCAGGCGTATTCTTCGTCGGAGTTCAACAAGGACCAGCTCAGGCAATCAGTGGATTTGATGGCACAGGCTTTCAGTGAGTTCTATCAGAAGCTCAGGCTGTTGAAAAGCTACAGGTAAATATAAGCAGATATAACGAAAAACCAAGGTATTTTGTCTTTGAGTCTTGAATAATTGTTTTTGTGATGAAATTGTGACAGGTTTATGAACAGACTGGCTTTCTATAAGATCACGAAGAAATACGATAAGGTCCCTAATTAAACACTTACTATTCTTTTTATATCAGTTCTAATTTGATGAACTAAAGTAGTTGTGCTAGTATTGCAGATAACAAAGAGGAGTGCTTCAAAGGCTATCTTGGACATGGTTGATAGAACAGATCTTGGAAGCTGCGAAAAAGTTAGTGCATTTTGTTTAATGATCAATCAAGGAAAAATTCGTGTTCATAAGCGAGACGATCAATCAATCGTATGGTCGACATTGTTTCATCAGGTAACTAAGCTGATGGAGAGGGTTGAACATTCCTTCATAAAGCACTTCTGGAATGGAGACCGCGAAAAAGGAATGAACGTCTTGAGGCCGAAAAAACGAAGAGAAAAACACACCATTACCTTTTTCTTGGGTAAGAAATTCATTAATTCCATAAAAAGGAAAAAAAAACAAAACAAATATATATTGACATTGTTCTGCCTAAATAATATGGGAAGAAATTTGCAGGCTGTCTCTTTGGTTGTTCACTGTCTCTCGTAGTGACTATTGCCGTGCTTGTTCATGTAAGAGGTATAGTTGACAGCGAAGGTCGTGGTACATATATGGAAAATATATTTCCTCTTTACAGGTAAACTTCTCGATTCTCATTATTGTGTCTATTTTTTTTTTTTTGGTGACCTGAATGGGGTTGGTTTGACCAAAAGGCCTGTCGTGCGATAATATGAAATTCAAATTACATAGTTGAAGAATTGAACTGATATTCACGGGACAAAATCTGATACTCATGGACCTTTATGGTTTCCCACTTGCATTTTCTCCAATCATAACAAAATTTCTCAACATAATGAATTTCACTCATCTGCCAGTGACTTTTCACGTGTATCTGTGTTCTCGATTTTCGTATTCTACAGTTTTATTGTTATCCATTTATAAAAGTTTCATTCTATTAATATGCTAATTTAGTGAACGTCGTTTTCATTTAAATTTATCTATATCCAGCTTGTTCGGGTTCATCGTCCTTCACATGTTTCTGTTCGCGGGGAACATATACTTTTGGAAGCGGTACCGAGTCAACTATCCTTTCATATTTGGGCTCAAAGAAGGAACGGTACTGGAATACAGAGAGGTGTTTCTTCTCAGCGCAGGTCTTGCCGTTCTTTCTTTGGCTGCTGTAGCCTCGAATCTGAATATGGACATGGACCGAGAAACTAATCACTTCAAAACATTACCCGAACTTGTTCCTCTTATCCTAGTTTCTGTGAGTTTTTGCTCTATACAAGTCCACTCAACCAAACATATATGCTCTCTGATTAAATACAAATAAATTGTTTCTATTTTACAGGTTATTCTTATCATATTGTTCTGTCCTCTCAACATAATATATCGCTCCACTCGCTTTTTTCTGCTAACCTCTACATTGCATTGCCTTTTAGCCCCGCTCTACAAGGTCAAGATTCAAACTTTTTAGTCCCTCAAAAACTATTATCATCAAAATCACAAATGTCAAATCATATAGGTTACTCTTCCGGACTTTTTCTTGGCAGATCAACTGACAAGTCAGGTTTGAACTCATAGCGCTTGTTTTAACATGTGAACCATAACCAGTATCTAAAAATAAACCACTAAAAAACAAAAATACAGGTTCAAGCCATCAGAAGTTTGGAGTTCTACGTGTGTTACTACATCCGAGGAAATTTCAGGAAAAGAGACAGCAGAAAGTGCCTAGACAGCACCGTCTTCGAAGCTTTCTACATCATCGTCGCAGCTTATCCGTTTTGGATTCGGTTCCTTCAGGTACCCCAGAAAAGACCCTTAATTATATATTTAATTTTTATTTTTATTTTTTATCATTCTGATCAAAACCACGTCCTTTATAACGTTGCAGTGTGTACGGCGTTTGGTAGAGGAGAGAGACAGAATGCACACATATAATGGCCTTAAATACTTCTCCATTCTTGTGGCAGTGTGTACGAGGACACTTTACGAGCAGAAGAAGGGCAATTTACTTCTTGTCATTGCTGCAACCACGTCAGCTGGGGCAACCATCTTCGCCACTTGGTGGGATATCGTCTTGGATTGGGGTCTTCTTCAAAGGAAGTCAAAGAACCCTTGGTTGAGAGACAAGCTCGTCCTGCGCAGCAAGGCAGTCTACTTTGTGGCAATCGTAAGAGATCAAATTTAAAAAAGTATATGGATTTTTTTTTTTATATAGTTTTCTGTGGCCAGTCTCTAGAGTTTTTATTATACTACTGTTTATCTAAAACCGGTGCTAATTTTCCCGGCAGGTTTTGAACTGTTTGCTGCGGTTTGCTTGGATGCAGACGGTTTTGGGGTTCAGAGAAGCTCCATTTATTCACAGAAAGGCATTGGCCGCAATTTTTGCATGTCTCGAAATCATCCGTCGAGGCATTTGGAATTTCTTTAGGTATCATTGTGACTTTTTATCTATTCTTTGCTTGGAAAGCAACATCATGAACTGAAAAAATGGTGATGTTTTCTTTTATTTGTTAGGTTGGAAAATGAGCATTTGAACAACGTTGGCAAGTACCGAGCTTTCAAATCAGTGCCGCTGCCCTTCAACTACGAAAGTGGCGACAAAGAGTCCTGAAACATACGTAAGAATGGTGGGAATTGAGAATTGAACCTAAGTAGGAGTCTCTTTATGGTGCATTTCGAGATAATACAACACATTTCGAGCAGTAGTCTCATCCTTATCGGGGGTGAGTCTGTTGAAGGTGTGGAGCCTAATTGGTAGCCCAGTTGAAGGCCGACACCAACTTAATGTTGTCAATGGTGCCTACAAGAAGAGTAGTAGTAGTCTTTATTTAAGGCATTTGATGTAATAAAGTCTCACGAAGACCCTTGCTTGTAGCTGCTGAATTATTAATAAAAGTTGAAACGTTCATTCATTCTTCATTGTCTGTTTGAAGCTTTATGATAAACTATAGTCTTTAGTCCTTAAACAAACCTAACATCAAATGAAGAGTCAAATATAGATTTGTATGAACAAATTCTTCATGATTTGCTTAAAACAGTATATTCACAATCTAAGGATCAAATGGCTATTGATCTCAGTATGATTGTTAGGAAAATCAATGATGTCTGGTTATGGGACATTGAGAGTTGGAGACTCTATAGTTCATCCTAGGTATCTTCTGAAGGTACTGAATTGACCAGTGCACTTCTAGAGATAGAATAAGAACAAACCATTTAACCTCTTATGTCTCGAAGTCAGTACGTATGAATTGAATCGTGCTTACCTCAATCCTGAAATGAGACATGTCATTTCATAGATTACGTATTCTCATTTGACAAAGTAAGAGTTCTAGATTCACTATGTGATATAGACAAGACCTATTGGTGAAGTACTAAGTTATGAAGATGTCATGAGTAACTTTGTGAAGATCTCATAGATATGGAATTCATGTACAAGATTGCTGAAATGCAATGTATATCACCTCATGCTTTTTTCTTTGGAATGTGAATAAATGAACTGGCTAGTGTCCAAATTGAGTCATGACTCTTTTGGATGAATTAATGTGACTTATTAGCTCCTAGTCAATACATTGTTTCTAACTTATTTACAAGTGACAAAGGAGTTGAGGAAATAACAGCTAGAAGATAAAATGGTAATTTTGTAAATCCCAGCTAGTTGATGATATTCATGAAGGGTATACCACTCCGTCTTCTCGAAGCATCAGCTCGCAGCATCAACCTCTGTCTCCGAGACCTCGGAATGAGCACACCTTTGCGAAACGCAAAAGTGCAGTCGCCTTCCATGCTGGCCGAGACAGACGCCATGATCTTCCCGTAACAGGCCACAATTAGACAATAATTGCCATGCTAGTCATCGACGAGTCCCACAAACTCCGGCTTGAAGATATCATCAAACAAAACGCCATTGAAGAAAGACTTGGGCGGGACTTCACCCAAAGATCAACAAGTCGCGACACACCGGTCCACCTCCGCACACGCGCCCGCCTGCTTGCGCGCGCACGTTCCCTTGCTCCGAGGCTAGAGCGATGGATGCAGTTGCCTCCGCCTCGCCCACGTCGAGCTACGCCTCATATCCGCTTAGATCCTCCTCCACGTGTTGATCACACACTCGTGTTGAGAGAGAAGGAAAAGCGAGAGAGAGCACATGGAATTGTGGGAACATTCTTCATAATCACAAAGGCTTCGTGACGACGAAACTCTGGGAAATAAATTTTACTCAAACACTCGGCTGAAACAACTGAAAGTTCACTGCCCGGAGCCTCTCGAGCGAGGAACTTGTGGGGCTAATGTTGTCGGTCGTTTTCGGAAAATCCGAAATACCGAGAAGACACGCCGTTCAAAGGGCCGAAGGTCCTGAAGAGCGGCAAGCCTTCTGTCACGAGTTGACTGGCAAGTCCTCGTGCCAAAGTTTTAGCTCCTCGAGTCGAGTCACTTTCCTCTAGTCAAGCCTTGCTCCTCGAGTCAAGTCATCCTCCTCGAGTCGAGCCGTCTTCCTCCTCGAGTCGAGATAAATCCTTGAGTAGAGTCACGTGTCCACGAGTTTATTAACAAATCCTCGTGTCGACCTTGATTCCTCGAGTAGAGACTTTTATGTTTCATGCGACTTGCATGAAATACCTAGCCCCGAAAACCCAACAGGCCAGGTCATCGAAGATCAATAAGGCCCACAAACGGCCGACAAGGTGGGCCACACACCCCTGGAAATGAAGCGTGCGCGCATAGCTATCCATGCCCCGCACCAAGCATTCTGCGTGCCGCGCCGTGCAGACTGCTCGCCGCGCCATACCATGCTCACACCGCGCGCGCTGCGCTCCTCTTCTTGGCGGAGCGCGCTCTCTAGTCCCACATGGACGAAGTACAGGCCTCTTAAGGCCCTTCAACTACTATAAATACCCCCTCTCATTGAGGGGAAACCCATCTCATTCATTCCCTTGGAAACTCACTCTTCTATCTGCTTCTTTGGATACCATCTTTGACCTGAAGCACCCTCAGCAAGATTTCTCGCTCTCAGAGATTCTGAGACGCTCTCGAGGACTCCCAAGCGTCGCTTCTTCTGATCGAGCGTTTAATCTAGAGCCCAAGCGTGCTCCCAAGATTTTCCACTGAAAATCTCCTGCGTGTCTAACACACTAGACGCGTCCACCATTTTTGACAGAAAATTGCCTACGCGTCCACCATTTTCGACAGAAAATTGCCTACGTGTCCTGTACACCCCCCCCAACAAGGAACTCTTTACTTAGAGTCTCCAACGCCTCCAAATAAGAGAAAACACACATTCTCTCCCGAGTCACTCGATCCCAGTCGTCGAGGACTCCTCCGTGCTCGGCCTCCTCTGTCGAGCACATCGTTCAGGCTCCGCGCCTGATACAGCGTTACATACCCCTTCAACTACGTTCTGACTTGATTCCTATTCACAAGGGCACAATCACTCCCCCGATTCACCCCTTCTCTCCTCTAAAAAACCCTCCGACTGGAGGAAACCCAACTCGAGACTTTCGAGTTCACACTTTTGGCTCAGGTGCGGCCACTTGGTCCGACCTTGGATCGAACCGACCGAAGATTTTAATAGTTGTTCATTTTCGTGCGACAATATTTTGGCGCTAGAAGGAGGGGTACTTCTCGACCTATACAGCCCGAAAACCCTTCTATCCATCTTTTTCTTTTCTTCTGAAATCTCGATTTTCTCGGACTCGAGAAAAGATTAGTAATCAACCACCCATATGTTCTGAGGGTGTTAACAACCCCGATAACGCTGCTGGGACAAAAAAATATTTCTTGCGCTCCCGAGCGCATGGTGATGAAGAGTCGCTCCCTGAAGAGAGCTCGACCAGCTCACCATCTCCATCTCCAGATAGCAGGGACGACCGCATCATGGAGTTGGAGGAGAATATCCGCCTAATAAAGTCGAAGAATGCAAGGTACCACAGGCAGACTGGCTGCGAAATAACCTATGCATAACACGGTGATCTCCAACAGGGATCCCAAGAACCTTAATGAGGAAAGTCGCGACCGCGATCTAGATTACGAGGGCGCTAATGATTCGGACGATATCGAGGCTCCTCTCACAAAGGACGGGGAACTCCCCGCTGTGAATGAAGCCGGTCCTTTGGATCCTTCACCCAAGACGGGGAATACAAATGCGGCCTTGCAGGAGGGGAACTCCCGACGTTCGGCCCATGACCGACTTGGTCAGAGGAAGAATGTTGTGGAAAGTCAGGGCACACGAAGAGCGCGCCGTCTTAGACGAAGCCTGCACCTCCGTGCGGCAAGCCCAGATCTTACAGACATCTTACTACCCAACGCAACGAGCGTGATGATGACTTAAAAGAGCGACTAAGCTCTCGGCGAAACATCCCCCCGGCAGCCCCGACTAACGGGAACCGCCGCACAGGTCAAGGGTCCAATGAGAAGCGGCAGGTGACTCTTCGCGAACATGGAGTTACTCCGACTACCGGTCTCGATGTGGTCACTGTGATCCATAATCTTCGAAATGAAGTACGAGATCTCCGAGAATATGGAGTAGGCGGAAGCGCCTATGGGGTCGTTGGGGAGAATTCCTTGCCTTTCACGGCTTAGATATTGGCCGAGGTATGCACGGGAAATTTCAAACTCCCGAGCCTCGCTCCATACCATGGGAAAGCGGATCCCGCTTACCATATCCAGCACTATGAAACTTGGATGACGATGCAGGGTGTCGCTCTCGGTGCCATGTGCCAAGCTTTTAGTCTTACCCTCGTCGGAATCGGCTTCGAGTGGTTCAAGAACTTAAGGCCGGGAAGCATCCCATCTTTCAAATACCTGAAGGACATGTTCCTAGCATGCTTCGCTACATCTATGGTCCAAAAGAAGACCAAGATGTACCTATGGTCAATCAGCCAAGAGAGTGGCGAGTCTCTTAGATGATACCTTGCCCGAATCAATGAAGAATCGAACAAGGTCGACCGCTTTGACGACAATGACGTAATCGCCGCCATCATTGAAGGCATGCGCACAAGTGACTTCCTCAAGTCCGTCATCGGCCATGTCCCTTCTACCATGACCGAGTTAATGACTCGAGCGAAGACATTCATGGGAATCGAAGATTACCTCGACGACTGCAAGAGCAACAATCAAAGCACTCGTTGTCGAGATGAACCTAGCCACGAGCAAGGCGACTCCCGCAAAAGACGAAATAATGGGAGTCAGGCTTCCAATACCCAACCCCCCGTGCCTTAGAATCCGCCACTTGCGGAAGACTTTAAGGGTTATTCATCGTTCACACCTTTGAACACAACCCCGAATCGAATCTTGTCTTTTGCTCGTGACAAGTTCACTACCCCGGCTCCAATGAAAAAAGATCCCGCGGCAGGAAGCCCTTATCCAAGACAGGAAGCTGAAGGAATACGTCCTCAGAATGATCGGGACGACCGCGGCAGGCGGAGAACGCACGCGGCAGGAAAGGAAAGGTCCGGCGATGGAGAACCGGAGAGCTCGCAAATGCACGTTGTGGGCTCAATCATGGGCGGACCGGAGTTTGGAGACTCAAGCACGCAAAGGAAAAAATACGTGCGGGAAGTTTCGCAAGGGAAAATAGCACACCATATCAACCACACGTACGAGGCTTCGCCTCCGACCCCATTCGAGTCCATGTTCTTCATTAACCAGGAAGCGGTGCGGGTGCTCCACCCGTACAATGACGCGATAGTCATCTCGGCCCCTGTCGCTAACAATCTTGTCCGAAGGATCCTGATTGACAAGGGCAGCTCTGCAGACATCATCTTCAAATCGGCTTTGGACAAGATGAAACTGACCAGACTGAGGTCGACCCCAATCTCAACCCCACTACTCGGCTTCTCCGAGGAAAGGGTCATGACGGAGGGCAACATCGACCTCCCGGTTACCTTCAGGACACCTGGGGGGATCGAGGTCACCTACATCATGTTATTCCTGGTTGTGGACCAGCCGTCAGCATACAACATCATCATATGTCGTCCAACTCTCAATTGGCTGAACGCCATAACTTCCACCTACCACCTGATGATGAAATTCCCAACCGAAAAGGGAATCGCCATAATGTTGGGAGACCAATCAATGGAAAGAATGTGCTACATCCAAGGTGTGGATGGAAAGGGGAAGGGGAAGATGGTGAGCACCGTCTTCCAACTCGGAGACAAATTCCCGTGCAAGATCGAGGAAGGAGGCACCCTTGGGGAATTAGACCAAAGGGACGATGTCGAGCGTTAGAAGGTGGATACACCGGATGACCTCGTTCCCGTCGTGTTGGACGCTGCCAAGCCTGACCAAGTAGTCAAGATAGACGCCCAGCTCCCGTCCGAGATCCAACTCCAACTCGCAGCCTTCCTCTGTGAGTTCAAAGACGTCTTCGCGTGGACACACGCAGACATGCCAGAAATCGACCCCGAGATAACGGTCCACCGCCTCAATGACGACAAAAGGGTGACCGAACGCGTCCAACCGAGATGGGTTTTCAGCGGAGAGAGATACCAGGCCATTGGTGAAGAATTCAACAAGCTTCTCGCCGCTAACTTCATTAGGGAGGCGGAACACCCCAAGTGGGTGTCCAATGTCGCCATGGTAAAGAAGCCGAACAGGAAGTGGCGGATCTGCATCGATTACAAAGATCTCAACAAGGCCTGCCCGAAGGATAGCTTTCCTCTCCCAAGAATCGAGCAACTCGTGGATGCCACGGCGAGCCATGAACTGCTAAGCTTCATGGACGCCTATTCGGGATACAATCAGATCCGCATACACGAACTGGATCAAATCAAGACCACCTTCGTTACGAACCGCGGACTCTACTGCTACAAGGTCATGCCTTTTGGCCTAAAAAACGAGGGTGGGACGTATCAAAGGTTGGTCAATCGAATGTTCGCCAACCAAATTGGAAAGACAATGGAGATCTACATGGACGACATGTTAGTCAAAAGTCTCAAAGCCCACGACCATGTTCGAGACCTTAGGGAGATGTTCGCAATCCTGCGGCATTACAAGATGAAACTCAATCCCAACAAGTGCGCTTTCGGGGTTGAGTCTGGAAAATTCCTGGGCTACATGGTGAGCCTCCGTGGGATCGAAGCTCATCCCGAGAAAATTAAGGCGATCTTGGAAATGAGGTCGCCGTAAAGAGTTAAAGAAGTGCAGAGTTTGACGGGAAGATTCGCCGCCCCGACGCGATTCGTTTCCAAGGCCACCGACAGGTGCCAACCATTCTTTAAGGAATTGAAAAAAACCGACGGGTTCGTGTGGACGAAGGAGTGCGAGGAGGCATTCCATGAAATGAAGGCGTACTTCAGCTCCCCTACATTCCTTGCAAAGCCGAAAGACGGCGAGACCTTGTATGTCTACCTCGCGGTTTCGGACATGGCCGTGAGCGCTGTTCTAGTACACGAGGAAAACAAGGTCCAATGGCCGGTTTATTACGTTAGCAAGGCACTCCTTGACGCCGAGACTCGATAACCGGGAATCGAGAGATTGTCCCTCGCCCTTCTCATGAGCGTGAGAAAATTGCGCCCTTACTTCCAAGCGCATCCGATCGTGGTTTGCACGGGACATCCCATCAAGAAGGCTCTACAAAAAGGGACCTCGTCGCGAATGGCTATATGGTCCCAAGAGTTGGTAGAGTACGGGGTCGAGTTTCAACCGAGAACCGCTATCAAAGGCCAGGCCCTCGCCGACTTTGTGGCAGAGTTCACCAGCACGCCCTTAACGGATAAAGACAACGAAGACGAGGAAGACAAGGAGAATGACCACGATGGGTCGTCGAAGAAAAGTACAAGTGACCCGATAGGGCCAGTCTGGGACTTGCACATAGATGGAGCATCGAATGCCCGGGGGCTGGCGCCGGCGTCATACTCACAAACCCCGAAAGGGAAAAATTGAGGTATGTCATACGATTCGAGTTCAAGGCCTCCAACAGCGAGGCGGAGTACGAGGCTCTGATTGTTGGCTTGGAGTTGGCAAATAAGCTAGAAGTCCAGAACCTGCGCATCTATTGCGACTCACAACTAATTGTGAATCAGGTGAAGGGTGACTTTGCAGCCAAGGAGCCGCACATGGTCGCATATCTGTCAAAGACTCAGAAGAACCTGGAGGCCCTGTCATGGTTTGAGATAGTCTAGGTTCCCCGAGAGGCGAACTTAAAGCCGACGCCCTGGCGCGCCTTGCATCTGGGATAGACGAAGATGGAGAGGGCAGCGTTCCGATAGAAGTGCTAACTTGGCCCTACATCTCGAGAAGCGACGTAGGGGTGGTCAACGTAGTTCCACCCCCCTCATGGATGACGCCACTTGTGGAGTACCTCAAGCGAGGAGTCGTCCCCGAAAATAAGGAAGAAGCCAGAAAGCTAAAAAGCTTGGCGCCGAAGTACATGATGAGGGGGGACAACCTGTTCAAAAGAGGGTACGCTATGCCCCTCCTCTGATGCTTAACCGAGGTCAAGGCAAAGAAAGCGCTCCGTGAGATACACGAGGGGTTGTGTGGGAACCACGCCGCCGGACAGTCTTTGGCCCTGAAGCTGCTAAGGCTCGGGTACTTTTGGCCGACCTTGAAAAAGGACTCTTATGAGTGGGCCAAAAGATGTGACAAATTCCAAAGATTTGCCCATATCCCACGCCAGGCGCCGGCCCAGCTATGCCCGATCGTTGTACCTCGACCCTTCGCAAAGTGGGGAATCGACCTCATTGGTGAGCTGCCTACGACCCCGAGACAATACAAACACGCAATCGTGGCTATCGATTATTTCACAAAATAGGTAGAGGCAGAACCCTTGGCAAAGATCACGGAGGAAAACACGACTAATTTCATCTGGAAAAACATTGTCTGTTGCTTCGGGATCCCCGCGTCGATCGTGATTGACAACGGAAAGCAATTCGACAACGTACGCGTCCGCGACATATGCGAACTGTTGGGCATGAGCAAGACCTTCTCCTCCCCTCTTCATCCTCAGGCCAACGGCCAAGTCGAGGCGGTCAACAAGACAATCAAGGAAAACCTAAAGAAGAAGCTGGAAGAAAGAAAGTGGGCGTGGGCCGAGGAGCTCCCCATGGTCTTGTGGGCATATCTGACGACCGTGCGGAACGCAACTAGCGAAACCCCTTTCGCACTTGCATTCGGCATCGAGGCCGTAGTACCCATCGAGACCAAGCTCTCGACCTTTTGCATCGAAGAATTCGAGGAAACCGCCAACAACGAAGCAATAAGGCTCGAGCTGGACCTCATTGACGAGAAGAGGGCGGACACACTTACTCGCCTCGCTGCACTAAAGAGAAAGGTCGAAAAGTACTACAACTCCAAGGTCAAGCTTCGGAAGTTCGCCGACGCGAGCCTCGTCCTCCGAAGGGTGTTCCAAAACACCAAGGTGCAGGGGGCGGGAGTCCTAGGTCCCACTTAGGAAGGCCAGTATCGTGTGCGCCAAGCCATCCATGGCGGCACGTACGAGCTTGAGAACCTGGAAGGACTCGTATTCATGCATCCATGGAACGCCGAGCATCTGAGGTAATATTACCAATAGAAGCTTGTTCCCGATTCTTTATGCTCGTTTGTTTTCATTTTATTTCCGATTTTGTTGAGAGACAATTTCAAGTTTAAATAAGGCCAATGGCCTGGGAATGTAATTTTAATCTATTTTGACATAGTAATGGGATTACATTTCGCCTCAAAACCTTTGTCGCACATTATTATAATTTCTAGTCTCCTCTACGAGTACACAAGAAACTCGGGGGGCTAACAGGTACATATCTTTTTCGCACGACGCTCTCGCACGATTCGATGCCTCGCACGCCGAAAGGTAGCAAGATGTCAAAAGGTCGCGTCCGCGCAACGGACCGCTGATCCTTTTTCGCGCGACGCTCTCACACGATTCGACGCCTCGCACGCCGAAAGGTAGCGAGATGTCAACAGGTCACGTCCGCGCACCGGACCGCTGATCCTTAGGCGGCAGTCAAAACCCAAAACGTAATACGCATACCGACAGGTACCGCGCTCGATGGGAACTGCGCTTGCCTCATGCCCGTCCCGGCACATAACACGCACGCCGACAGGTAGCGTACACGTTGGAAAATAAGCACGGTAGCCATCCAGCTCGCGCACCGATAGGCAGCGAGTCGCGAATGGATTTCAAAGGCTCACACCTGCCGGACGAAACTGGTCTAGCCAGCGTCCACGGGAAACCTCGCCACTAAGTATGGCGTTAAGCCGTGCAAACTGGTTACGCTAGACATAGTAAACCAAGGGTCGTAAGACACGCACTAGCCGGATTACACGAATCGATTACGCTAAGCATAGTAAATCGAGAAAATAAGACGCACAATAGACCGGGAAAAGATTTAACAGAAACAAACAATGTTGCGGAAAAAACCCAACGAAAGAAAAAGAAAATACGACAAATATTCGTAAGGAAGATAAGACAAGCGCTAAACAAATGCGCGGGAAATCAAAACAAAACCGACTACTCGGAACCAAAGTCGATCTGCTCCTCATCAATCTCGGGCGGAGGGACGCCCGACCCGTCGGTGGCCTCTCCGTCAGGTGGGCAGTTCGTCGACTGAGCAGCCTCTGCAGGAACCTGGGGACGAGGGTCGTCCACCTGTGGCACGTCATCCAAGGGAGGAAACATGCCATCGAAGAAAGAAAAGGTGGTCCCGCAATACGCGTTCTCCTTTGCGGTCGCATCACGGACCCGTACGGCCGACGTGTAACGAGCCTCCTCTAGGGCGATGTCCCAGTCATCCTCTAAGTCCGTCTTAGCCCGCACGGCGTCGTCCTTCTCTTCAATGAGGGCTTGCATCTCCACCATCAGGGAGTCTCTTTCCCTCTTCTCCTTGACGCGAGAAATCTAGCTCGCCGGCTTGCATCTTCAGTTCCTCGTCTCGGCCCGAAAGTGACGCTTGGAGTTTCCTCGTCTCCCCTAGAAACGTGTCGGCCGACTGTTCTGCCTTCTCCCGAGACGCTTGCTCAGCCGCTCGCAATGACCTCTCGGTGGCCAGCTCCGCGCCTAGATGAGACACCTCCTCGCGAGTCCGCTTCGACTCGTCCTCGAGCGCTTTAAACTCATGGGCAGTCCGGACCCCCGCTAGAGCGGCGGCATGATCGGCCGCCGCGCTCTCCATGTCCCGGAGAATGCGGTCGCCTCGCTCTTGATGTGCAAGCATCTGCAAAAGAGGGGTGCGCGTGCGCAATCGAGATAAGTATCATGGCTATGTATGAGTCAAATAGCAGATCGTACCTTCCGAGCATCGCTGATCCCGTTCTGGAAATATTCGATGTCGCTTGTCGTTAGAAGACCTTTGAAATCTCTCAGGGGGGCTTCGTTGATTCCTTGGGAGCATTGGCCCCTCAGCTCCACCGCTTCCGCTAGGAGCATCGAGTTCATGCCGTCTGGCGCCACCGACGTATGAGCGCGCTTATGACTTAAGGGCGAACTAAGAGAGACCGACGACGTCGGTCGCGTGTTCGAAGAGATCACCTCATTCCTCGCCCGCACCGGCGATCCCCCGCGACGAGCCTCAACTCAAGAGTGGGCCGCGGCCACAGCTTTGGCAGTAGGTTGCATCCTCGGCACATGCGCATGCGAACGATCTCGAGCCATAGTATCTGTTACAAAGAGCGTCAATCAATTAGAACGAGATAACAAGCGTAAGTGATAAAAGTACTGCGATAGCAAAAAAATTAATATATGTGGTTAGTACCCCCCGCGTCGGGGATGGGAGCAGAGGAACCTCCCGCCTCAGACTCGAGGCCCTCCATGACCTACGCACTGAGGACCGGGCATCGTGGCATGTCATCGCCGGGAATGAACCACCCGGTCGTCGCCATTAGGTCCAGGGATTCAACGAGCGATCCTTGCAGCCTCGAATCTGGGACCGCCCTGATTACCGTTTCAAGCTCGGAGCCCTTAATATCGCATACATGTGAGAAGTCGGCCGCGGGACCGAACGCAAGGGGCGCCACCCCGAAGGCAGACTCAGACACCCACACCTAAGGATATCGGTGCTTCGAAGTGACCTTCATGATGATGGCGAGGCGCTTTCGGTGTGCCACTAGATAGGAACCCGGTTTCCCGGGCACCCCGCGAACAACCATGAGGTTCTGGATGTCGTCTACAGTGACGGCTCTCTTCTTCGCTCGATAGAGCATCATGTGGCATGATGCGACCACCCGGTAGAAAAAAGGGGACATCTGCGAAGCATGTACCTTCAATCGAACCAACAAGTCCTGAATCACAGGCTGGAAAGGGAGTTGCAACCCTTCGTGAAGGCTCGCTTCGTGGACTGCAGCGTACCCCTTTCGCAGGTGAGTAGGAAGGTCGTCGGGCAGCGGCCTCAAGATCGATATCGAATCTGGGATGCAATAGCGCTTTCTCAGACTCATAAAGTTAGCGAGCGAAAACGAGCTTGGGACGTCGACACCTGAACAATCAATGTCGCCGCGAATCGCTGAATCTCCGACCGGAAAGGCTAGAGCTCGCGCTTCCTCGCGCGCGGTCAGTGAAAGCATCATGGTCGGCGTGGCGTGGCGGCCAGACGAATCGCCCGAGCGCTCGGCATCGGGAACGCTCCTCGAGCAAGATGAGACCCCCTGACGATCGCTCGATCGAGTCGGCCGGCTCCCCGCGCGCACCCGCGGTACGGCAAGGCCCGCCTACCCCACGTCAGACCTGCGAGATCACCCGTATGCGCGTCCGGCCCCTGGTCGGCCGGGCTCCCAACTTCGGGCCGGCCCGGCCCTTGACCGTTCAAGCTCTTCCCTATGCGCGCGTACGGCCCAATGGCCCGGCCCAGTTTTCGGCCGACAGGGTCATTCCCACTCAAGCCCGGCCCGAGCGGGCCCTCACCCTCCTCGCGTGCGTCTGGCCCAATGGCCCAGCCCAGTTCTCGACTGGCTGGGTCCTTCACACTCGGGCCCGACCCGAACGGCCCCACGCCCTCCTGGCGCGCGCCCAGCCCAACGGCCCGGCCCGGTTCTCGGCCGGCTGGGTTTGCAACGCGCAGGCCCGGCCCACTCGGGCCTATGGTTTGCTCGGGTGACAAGCAGGCCGCCACCCCCTGGCCGGCCCGCCTCCTGCCTGGCACCTCCTCATCGGCGCGCGCCCTCTCCGGCGCGGCCACACCCGGGCCGCTCGCGTCGCTGGCACGGCCGACAGACGGTGAGCGCGCTCCACCCAGGACGTCCACGGGCAGCCAAACACCCCATCCCGGCCGGGGGGGGGGGTGGGGGTCTCTCCCGACACCAGCAGCGACCCGCGCGGCACCGCCCAAGGCTGGCGCGTCTCCCGAAGACGCCCTCGCCAGGGTTGTGCAACCCGCCGGCGTCCTCTTAGTCGGCCCAGCCTGCGCGCACGACGTCCCCGGCATGCCTATCGCCCAGGCAGGTCCCGCGCCGGTCGGTCTGGCCCTCCTCGGCGCCAAGCACGGTCGGGCCGGTATCCCTCTGGCGGCACGGGCCGTCTCCAACACGCGCGGCCCCTTCCTCGCCAGCCAACCATGCTTCAATCGAAGAAAAATCGTCCCCGACCATCTCTATCTTGTTCGTGTTTGATGAGGACGAGTATGGTACGTTGTAGGCAGTTGAGGGGGATGAAAATTGGACCAAAAAACCGTCCAAGTCCACGTGTTGATCCCCGAGTAGAGGAAAAAGATCATCCTCAATGGCCCCACACCCTGAGAGGTGGTTGGTAGGCTCCATAGGCACGTGCAACGAGACGAAAAGATGTGGAAAATAGAGCGGCCAAAGAAAAAATAATAATTAAAAGCGATCGGGACATACCTTTTGACGATGGGTTGCTCCGCTGGGCCAACGACAACGGAGACCTTGAGTTTACCACACGAGTTACACTCGATGATAAACTTCGGGGGCTAATGTTACCTGCCAGTCCCAACCCGGTGAGACGATGACGACCGCGATACCAGCCAACCTTGGGTCTTCCTTCGGTGCACGGCCGGCCCTAGGCCGTCACCTAGCCAATGGCCGGCCCAGGGCCGTCACTTGGCTGATGTTCGGCCCTGGTTAGTCGCTCAGCCAGCCCTGGGCCGTCGCTCTGCCAATGGCAGCCCAGGGTCGTCACTCGGCCGATGGCCGGCCCTGGGAAGTCACTCAGTCGGCCCTGGGCCGTCACTCAGCCAATGGCCGGCCCAGGGCCGTCACTTGGTCGATGGCCGGCCCTGGGCCGTCACTCAGCCAATGGCCGACCTAGGGCCATCACTCGGCCATTGGTCGGCCCTGGATCGTCGCTCGGCCGGCCCTGGGCCGTCACTCGGCCAATGGCCAGCCCATGGTCGTCACTTGGCCATTGGCCGGCCCTGGATCGACGCTCGGCTGGCCCAGGGCCGTCACTCGGCCAAGGGGCCTTCAAAACGTCCCTCGGTCACCTATAAATATAAGGCTCGACCCCTCGAGACAGGTAATCCGAAATTGAGTACCGAAACGCTGCTGAACTCATAACTCACTCGTTTCTCTCAAGCTTCGGCTCTCTAAACACCTAACCTCTTTTACCCACCTCAATCCTACTAATGTTGACCGTCAGAGAGGTAAACAGAGGTACCCCATTTGTTTTCCCTTTGTAGTTCACACATTCTTTCCCTCTTTTCAGGTGTTTGGACGAGGCAAGCATCTTCAACAGCTAAGGGACGACTTGAGATACCAAGTCCGACACGCTCGAGCCAAAGCCAAATCACTTGGTCCGGCCTTGGATCTAACCGTTTTAGGCTCCTAAATAGTTGTCCAAAAACGAGCGACAACATAACGGTGTATGAGGCGCGGAGCCTAGGGAGTGTGCTCGACAGAGGAGACGGATCACGGAGTAGATCTCGACGACGTCTCTGGACTCTAGGATCGAATTACTCGGGAGAGAATGTGTGTTTTCTCTCTTTTGGAGACGTAGGAGATTCTCAGTGGAGATTTCCGGGCGCGTTTGGACGCGTTGGGAGTTCTTTAACGACTTGAAGCCGAGTCCGGTGAGGGTAAGACTAACAGCTTGGCACATGGCACCGGAAACGACACCCTGCATCTTCATCCAGGTTTCATAGTGCTGGATATGGTAAGGAGGATCCACTTTCCCATCGTATGGAGCGAGGTTTGGGAGTTTGAAATTTCCCGTGCATACCTCGGCCAATATATGGACCGTGAAAGGCGAGGAATTCTCCTCGATGACCCCATAGGTGTTGGAATAGATCTAGGATTAAGAATAATTTATCGCTTCTTGTAAGCGACTAAAACATGTAAAACGATTTTACTACCTAGACAAAGTGCATGAACATGTAATCTAAAATAAAACTATAATGAGTTTTCACTTGGTACCAACCTCGCTTGAAGCTTGAGCGTTGAGAAGCTTGTGGATTGGTTGAATCTCTTGTCTCCCCACTTAGCTTGTCTCCTTCGTGTCTTCTTGAATCCGAGTAACCACGATAGTTTCTACCACTAGAGTCTTCAAGTTTGGAAAAGATTTAGTGATTGGACACTATTAAACACAATTACCTAAGAACTATTCTTAGAGCCAAAGAGCTAATACAAAATGCTAGGTCTAATGAGGACCTAGGTGCCAAAACAAAAGAGCAAGAAGAAAAGAGGGAGAGAGGGTACGCGGCCAAACAAGGGAGAGAAAGGCTCACCAAAACTTGTTTTAACATTATGAATGAGGTGTGGTATTTATAGGAGAATGAATTGCCTTGAAACAATGCAAAAGATGCAATTTCCTCTTTTCTATTATGGCTGAATATCACATATTCATGAGCACAATATTTGTTTCCCATTCCTATCATAGTAATACCAAGGCTGGAAATTTGTTTCCCTTTTTCTCTCTTTCGACGTGTAACTCAATAGCCATGTGCTATAATTTTGTTTCATCTTTTCTTTTTTGGCAAGTATCTTCATACATCAATGCACAAAATAATTTCCCTCTTTCTTTGATGGAAGCCACGAAAATTATCATCTAGAACATGCTTCTAGATGTTTCTTTATTTGTTAAAGACAATACAAGAAAAGCCCATGTAGAATTTTCACATAAAATTCCATAAAATGAAATTCGATCCTCAAGGCCCAAATCCAATCTTGGCCATGTAAATTACTTCACATTGTCATCATATGACAATGTCCAAAATCGTATTTTGACATTTATACCATCTTATGTCCAAATAGACAAAATTTCCTTTTAGACAATCTTTGTAAAATTCGTCTAGTTCAACACTTGAACTTGTTTTGATTTAGCTACTAGTTTAACAAATCCTACTCTAATGACTTGTGATAGTGACCTCATGGATCCAAATGAAAAAAAACTTGAGCTAGCATACTTGGGCACAAAAGTTCACAAACCTTTTCCAAGCTCTAGCTTAATGTCAACTGTCACCACTAAAGAGTTGACACTAAAAATCTCTCGGTTCAAATGAATATATTTTCTACTCAAAATTCTACTTAAGTGTGATGAGTGGATCCATTGAATATTATCTATGTTTACACTTCATGAATATCATCAACTAGATGGGATTTATAAAATTACCATTTTACCCTTCTAGTTGTCATTTCCTCAACTCCTTTGTCACTTGTGAATAAGTTAGAAACAATGTATTGACGAGGAGCTAACAAGTCACATTGATTCATCCAAAAGAGTCATGACTCAATTTGGACACTGACCAGTTCATTTATTCACATTCCATGGAACAAAGCATGAGGTGATATACATTGTATTTCAGCAATCTTGTACATGAATTCCATATCTATGAGATCTTCGCAAAGTTGTTCATGACATCTTCATAACTTAGTACCTCATCGATATGTCATGTCTATATCAAATAGTGAATCTAGAACTTTGACTTTCTCAAAAGATAGTATGTAAGCTATGAAGTGACATGTCTCATTTCAGGATTGAGGTAAGCATGATGCAATTCATACATAGTGACTTTGAGACAGAAGAGGTTTAATGGTTTGTTATTACATTTTCTCTACAAGTGCACTGGTCAATTCAGTATCTTTACAAGATACTTAGAAAGAACTATAGAGTCTCGAACTCTCTATGTCTCATAACCAGACATCATAGGTTCTCTTAACAATCATACTGAGATCAATAGTCCTTTGATCCTTAGATTGAGAATATACTGTTCTTTAGCAAACCATGAAGAGTCTATTCATGTGAATCTGTATGTGACTCTTCATTTGTTATTAGGTTTGTTTAAAGACTAAAAACTAAGGTTTATCATAAAGCTTCAAACAAACATGGAAGCATGAATGAAAGTTTCAACTCTTTATTAATTATTCAGCGGTTACAAGCAAGAGTCTTCGTGAGACTTTATTACATAAAATGTACAATAGTAAAGACTACTACTCTTCTTATAGGAATCAAAGCCTACAATAGGCACTTCCGCCAACTCCCTATTCTCGGAGATCTCGTACTTTATTTCTAAGATTGTGGATCGTTGTCACCACTTCGAGACCGGTAGTCAGAGTAACTCCCTGTTCGGGAGGAGTCACCTGTCGCCTCTCATTGGACCCTTGACCTGTACGACGTTTCGCGTTAGTAAGGGATTCCAGGGGAAGGCGCATGCTTCAGCTAAGACGGCGCGCTCTTCGCGTGCCCTGACTTTCCGCAACATTCTCCCTTTGACCAAGTGGTCTTGGGCCGAACGTCATGAATTTCCCTCTTGGGAGGCAATAGGTGCATCCCTTGTCTTGGGTGAGGGATCCAAAGGACCAGCTTCATTCACAGCGGGGAGTTCGCCATCCTTTGTGAGAGAATTCTCGATATCCTCCGAATTATCAGTGCCCTCGTAATCTGGGTCGCGGTCGCGACTTCCCTCATTGAGGTTCTCAAGATCTCTGTTGGGGATTACCGTGTTATGCGTAGGTTGTTTTGCGGCCAGTCTGCTGTGGTACCTCGCATTCTTCGCCTTTAGTCGACGGATATTCTCCTCTAACTCCATGATGTGGTCGTCCTGACTATCTGCATATAAAGATGGTGAACGTGTCGAGCTCTCTTCAAAGAGCGACTCTTGGTCACCAGGCGCTCAGGAGCGCAAGAAATATTTTTTGGTTCCAGTAGATTATCGGGGTTATTAACGTCCTCAGAACGTATGGGTGGTTGATTACTCATCTTTTCTCAAGTCCGAGAAAGCCGAGTTTTCAGAAGAAAAGAAGAAGATGAATAGAAGGGATTTTGGGATGTGCAAGTCAGGAAGCCCCCTCCTTCTAGAGCCAAAATATTGTCCGCACAAAAACAAAAAATGATTTAAAGCTTCGGGCGGTTCGACCCTAGGCCGGACCAAGAGGCCGCACCCGAGCCAAGGTGTGAACTCAAAAGTCACGAGTTGAGGTTTTTCTCCAATCGGGGTTCTCTGAGGAAAGAAGATGTGAATAGGTAGAGTCACCGTGCTTTTTGTATAAGCCGCCTACGCACCATGTGCAAGATCAGGTCAAAACATAGTTCAAGGCATGTGTAACGCTGTATGAGGCGCGGAGCCTGGGGAGTGAGATCGACAGATGAGACGGAGCGCATAGTAGATCTCGACGACGTCTCTGGACTCTAGGATCGAGTTACCCAGGAGAGAATGTGTGTTTTCTGTCTCTTGGAGATGTATGAGATTCTCAGTTAAGAATTTCGGGCTCGTTTAGATGTGTAGGGGATTTTCAGTGGAAAATCATGGACGTGACGGGAGTGTTGGACGCGTAGGCGATTTTCACTCGAAAATCGTGGATGCATCTTGTGTGCAAGACGCGTAGGGGATTTTTAGTGGAAAATCCTAGGAGCGCGCTCGCGCTCTAGATTAAGCGCTCGATCAGACGAACTGGTGCTCAGAAGTCTCTGGCAGCATTTCAGAACTCTGAGAGGGAGTAATCTTGGAGATGAAGGAGTTTCCGGCCAGAGATGGCATCAGATGGAATGAGATGGAATGGGATGGAATAAGATGGTTTCTCCTCACTGGGACGGGGTATTTATAGTGAATGAGGAGGCCTATGAGGCCCTAGGGTCGCACCTCAAGGAGCAGGGAGCAGGTTTCGAGCGCGCGCGGCGCGCCGTGTGCTCAATGTGCCACGCGCGCCCTATTTCCAAGAGCGCGCTCGTGCGCTCCTTTTGAGGGGCGCACGCTCCTTGACAAGGAGTGCGCTCGCGGCCTCAGGGAGCGCAGCGCGTGCTCGTTGACAAGGAACGGACTTCGAGTGTGCGCTCCTTGACAAGGAGCATGGTCTCGAACTTTTTGGGCCGTTTGTATGGGCCTTAGTCGTTGTGGGCCTCAGTGGTCTTTGGCGATCCGGCCCGTTGGGCTTTCGGAGCTCGGGATTTCGCGCAAGTCGTGCAAAATAGGAGAGACTCTACTCGAAGAATTATTGTCGACACGAGGACTATACAATCGAATCGTGAACACAAAATTCGACTCAAGGAGCAAACTCTATACGAGAAGAAAGACTCGACTCGATGAGCTGAAAGTTTCGACACGGGAGTTGTCAGTCGACTCATGGAAGAAGGCTTGCCACTCTTTAGGACCTCCACCCTGACCATTGGCCCATTGAATGGCGTGTCTTCTCGATGTTTCGAGTTTTCTGAAAACGACCGACAACAACCCCAATTGAGTCCTTTGACCCCTTAGAAACATCTTCATCAATATTTTGCGAGCAACAAGCCACGGACTTGGAAAAGTTAACCCTTTTGCCCAATCCACGCTCATAGACTTCCAAAATAGAAAACACCGGACTACAATTTTGGTCATTAGTCTCACAAAGAAGGACACAATCTTTCATAAAGAGTAGACGATTTATCGTAGGAGCAAATGGGCAACAAGCAAAGCCCTTGAGAAGTCCAAGCCGTCCTGACTCCGGATGTCTGGATAAGCGTGTAAAAGCTTTCCGCACGAAGGAGGAAGAGGTAAGGGGATAAGGTGCACCCTTGTTGTAGACCCCTCTTGGGAGTAATCATACTTCTCACCCTCCCATTATTAATCACCACCGAGAACACCGGCGAGGAAATACACTCAAGCAACCGCCAATAATCTTAGCCCAAATCTCATCCTCTTTATCTTGGCCTCCATGAACTACCATTCCACCTGGTCATAAGCTTTACTCATGTCCAATTTGATGGTCATGATACCCTTTTTGCCTTTAGTCTTCATCATGAGTAAGTGGAGGAGCTCGCAAGCGACCAAAGATGATCAATGAAAGCGACCGTGAACGAATACGCTTTGCGCCTCGGAGATGATCAACGAAAGAACAGCTTTGATATGATTTGCCAAAGCTATTGTGACAATCTTGTTCACCACATTACATAAGCTTATGGGTTTAAAATCCACCACCCGGCAAGGATTCTTTACTTTTGGAATACGGACAATGTTGGTTGCGTTCCACTTTCCCACTGGCTCGCATTCATTCAACACATCCAATAAATCTTTCTGATTTCCAGACTCACAATTTCCCAATTATTTTTAAAAAAAGAGGGTATGGAAGTCGTCCGACCTCGGAGCCTTGGTGGGCCCCATTGCGAAAGCACCCCGGTTGATCGCATTGTCGGAGAAGCATTCCTCTGTCATGTCCTTCACTTTCATTCTCAACGAAGCCAACTCCTCGTTGGTGATTCTTCGAAAGTCTTATTCACTCGCTTCGTTTGACCCAAAAACCTCCGAGAAGTATCGCTCCACAACGCCACTCAACTCTGCCTCATCAACAACCCATCTATCTTCCTCATCAAAGATGCCTCGGATCGAATTATGGCTCTTACGGAGATTTGCACTCGAATGGAAATACTTCTTGTTTTTATCCCATCATTTAAGAAACTCCGCTCTAGGCTGTTGTCTCCAATAATACTCCTCCATGATAATTAGGTTTTCCAATTATCTGCACATCACTTCTGCCATTTTGCAATTAGCCTATGTAAGGGCCGCGTTGTTGATCTGCTCAAGCAATCCCGACATCTCTTTGATACGTCCACTCGTGCAACTTTTCCTCGCAGAACTTTAGGTGGTGCGCGCAGGTCCCCCTGGCCCCATCACAGCTCGAGCTATGCCACACTTATTTAATAACGTCACGACATTCCGAATTCGTAAGCCAACAGGCTCAAAAAAAGCCCACCTTTTCCTTGACACCATGTGGAGCGGAGACACTGGAGGCGGGGCTTCCAAGTCGATGAGGATGGCCTTGTTATCTGAGCTGTGGAAGTCGAGAACATCCATACAGCTTGCCAGGAAGACCTCGCACCACTCTTGGTTATCCGAAGCTCAGTCTAGGCGGCTTTAGACATTCCTATCTCCATGATTCTTGTTATCCAACGTAAGCATTTTTCCTTAGAGCCCCAGGTTGCTCAGCCCGCATTTCTCCAGCACCTCACCGAAGCCCTCTATGTTACTGGATCGTCTTATCAAGCAACTCGCATGTTCATATTCAAACAACACTTTATTAAAGTCTCCCACGCATAACCACGGACCCTCCCAACCATATTTGAGATGCTTCAGAAGTTCTCATAAGAGATGGCTCTTGCTATAACTCTGAACATTCACCTCAATATTTTCTCTCCACATAACCCGATAGAATTCACACCAATACAATTTGTAAAACCTAACCTCCACTTCAGATTATCCGCATGTCGTCCTCTTAATTTTGTTTCCAAAATAAAGAAGAGGTTCGGTTCCGATCACGGATCAAGTTTCGTAAGCGGCCCATCGCCTTTGAATTCCCAATCTCCGAACGTTCGAGCATAAGATTTTCATGGCTCTCGGAATATTCCCCCCCCCCCCCCCGCGCGAGACCGGCTGCCGATATCGTGGGTTCCAAGTGACTTGTGGTGTTCTTTGCTTTCTTCTTTTCTTCCTCCGCGGTTCGTATTTTGTAACTCTGGACGAGCACTTCTAGTTCTCGCCAAAGAGCAACGGAGAATGGCCGACACCAAGAAAATAGGCTCCCCTGAGTTTGGTGGTTCTGCCAGACAAAGCGACTCTTCCTGGTCTGCTCCCTTCTATCTCTTTCCTTGTTGTCAACGGGTACCGCTTGAAGAGGAGACACCACGCTTCCCCTTAACAGAAGCAGACTCCACTCGTGTAAAAGTACCAATGACGATTGCCACCTCAATGAGGTCTTCATCATCCTGGTACCCTGGTTTGTCTTCATACGAGAAAGCTTGACACTGTTTTTGGATGCATAGGCAAAAACGTGATGTGGACATTCAATAATTCCAAATCTCTAAAAACCATATCCACAAATGGGCCGAGAAAAGTCGGACCCTTTCGTTTTCCTGATTTGAACCTGGTGGGACTTTTTGGCCCAATAGCCTTTTTACCCTTCTCAGGGGGACGTTATGGGTATGACTCAATTCCAAAAAAATGGAATTAGGGTTTGCTACAGTTCCACGACCCAGATAGCCCAACACATGTGAAACACTGGAGTGGAAATAAATATTACCAAGCATTCCAGACGATAGGGCCAATGCAACACCCGAGGTCTTAGATGAATAGAGCCACCATGCCTTTGATCACACCTAGGCTCCTTTTCGTGGTCACCCAGGTCAACCCTTGTGGTCCTCACCTAATAATCCTCGAGAATCTTCTCTTTCGACAATGATTTCTTCTTCTGAATCTTCTTGCGCCATTATGTCAGAGAAAACACTTACCACATTCGAATTCACATAGAGCTATTCTCCGAACATATGTACGCTTGGAAACCCCTCTTTCTATAAGAGAACATTTCCTTTTGTGTTGCAATCGACTTATCCTTACCCAAGATATCCGCATCCAAAGAAGAACAAGCCAAGATTCTCATATTTCACCGAGACCCATAGCGTAGGGAGATCCCCCCTATCTAGGAAGAACCCCGGGCACAATGGTTTGAGCATGGACACCAGAATTCAACCCTAATAAAATGATTAAGTTTTGAATTTCTTCCCAGCTTGCACTCAAACGCTTTGCCAAATTATGCGAACTTCTTTAATGAGTGTTCGTTTACCATGGCCAGTGGGAGCCCCATTAACCATACCCAGAATGGACCCTTATGGAAGCAAACCTCGTCCATCGTCAACTCATCCTGCCATTATTCTAGCAAGAAGTGTTTTCCCTTCACCGTGCAAGGAAATCATTAACCAATGGTGTCCATATCGCTTCAAAGATCAAATGAAAGGATAAAGATGTTTCTGCAGAAATCCGATATAGTCCACTTTGCCGCCGTGTTGCAAGCTCGAGAAAGGACCCCCATTATGGTACTCTTGCTAATGGGCTTCCTTGCTAGCACTTCCCGACCAATATGTGCTTCCCTTCATCGCTGCTCGAAAAGCCTTGGGAATTTTTGTCGAGGCGGAGTTCCGACGCCAAGGTAGAGGTCGTCTCAGCAACCACCTCCACAAACTATGTTCCTTCATTCTCCACCTCAATCTCCGAAGTACTTTCTTCGTTCTCCATTTGCCAATACAGGGATAAAAACCTCAAGGATCATATGATTTCCCACTCCAAACCTCAGCCTAAATCAAGAAAAGCCCACATGCTACCGTCAAGAGATTAGTGAAGGAGATTTTGAAAAAGTGTACGGAGATAATTTTCACCCATTTTCTAAACTTAATTCAATAATAATCAGTTTGGATATTGGACATCATAGATTAAGAAGAATTAGACATAGATACAAGTATATTTTGAAGGTTTCACATGGTATAGATTTTCAAGTATACATTTATAATAAGGTGTATTTTTACGTAAAATTTTAAGCACATTATACAAATGTTGTTTATTTGCAAAAAAGAAAGAGAAAAAGAAAAAAAGGCATTGTATATATTTGTACAATGCATTGATTTAGGTGGTTTTATGTTCTCGAGCAAGGATTGAAATTTCGCAGATTCCGATCGAAAATCGGACCGAAATCCTCTTTTTTTAGAGTCCCCGTACCGGTATGTACAAAATCGTAATTTTTCTTGGATTCCGAGGAAAACGTTCCGGTTTTCGGCGTTTTCTGACGAACTCTTCCACTTTCCGGTTATCTTTAGGTAAATTCTCTCGCATTCCGACGGAAACTTACCAGTAAGTGGTCAAATACCGGCAATTTTTAAAACTTGATGATATTTAGTCGTCTTCACTAAATTTGTCATTATTTTTTATGATTTAATTCAAATTCTTAGTTTCTAACTTCATTATTGTGTTTAATTTGAGTTTGTTTCCAATTTTTTTTCAATATTTTTATTACATCCGAAAATAGGGTTTAGATTTGAATGTGTTTTAGGATTTTTTTTTTTGTTAAATTAGTTGTAGAATATGAAATTTTATGTATAATTAGTTGATTTTTAACATTAATATTATCATTATTTTGATTTCGTGCTTTGTATTCAACTATGGCATTAAATTTGTATTGGATGTTTGTTGAACTATTATTGTAGACTTTTACTATTTAAGTCCTATGTTATGTATGATTTTTTTTTTAAATATTTATTAACTACATTCTTCTCGGTAACTATGGTATTTAACGATATTTCTAGACGGTAATGGTATTCTGAATGGTACGGTTAATTTTTGTTTTGTTTTTTTTTTTTTTTCTGAATTCCACGGTATTCCTCTGGCTTACCTTCGGATATGAGTAAAATCTGAGTCCCGTAACTGTTGGAATTGATCTATGGTTAAGAAAAGATTTAACGCTTCGAGCAAGCGGCGGAAAATAAAAATTTTCTTTTAAACAAGTAAAACAATTTTATTAAACTAGACAAAGAGCAAGCACATGTTCATATTTAAATTAACACTATTAAAGAGCATTACTCGTTTACTAACCTTTGTGAAGCTTGAACGTTGAGAAGCCTTAGGAAGGTTGAAACGTTTGTCTCCCCACGTTCATGAGTATCACACATTCATGAGCAAAATTTTGCTCCTTCCTTCAACAAGGTAGTTTCCTCTTCTATAGAATATCACACATCCATGAGTAAAATTTTGCTCCTTCCTTCCTCATTCACACCGCCAAGAGAGCTTCTAGAAGACCTTGGATTTGTTTCCTCTTTTGCTTCCCCTCTTGCTTTGGCCGAAATTCCTCTTTCCTTATAGAGGAAATTTTTTTTTCTCTTTTTCTTTTGCCAAGTATCTTCATACATCAATGCACAAAATAATCTCTCTTTTTCTAGCTATGTTGGGTGGCCAAGGGGCATCTAGAAGGAGCTTCTACATGTTTCTTCATATGTTCATGACAACATAAGAAAGGCCCATTAAGAATTTTCATGTAAAATTCCATGAAATGAAATTATGTTGTCAATGGTGCCCACAAGAAGAGTTGTAGTCTTTACTATTGTACATTTGATGTAATAAAGTCTCACGAAGACTCTTGCTTGTAATTGCTTATCCATTAATAAAAAGTTGAAACGTTCATTCATTATTCCTTGTGTGAAGCTTTATGATAAAACCTTAGTCTTTAGTCCATAAACAAACCTAACATCACATTAAGAGACAAATGTAGATTTGCATGAACAAACTCTTCAAGGTTTGCTTAAAATGATATATTCGCAATCTAAGAGTCAAAGGACTATTGACCTTAGTACGATTGTTAGGAGAATCTATGATGTCTTTGGAGACTCTATAGTTCTTCTAGGTATCTCCGAATGTACTGAATTGACCAGTGCACTTCTAGAGACAAGATAAGAACAAACCATTTAACCTCTTATGTCTAGAAGTCACTACGTATGAATTGCATCATGCTCACCTTAATCCTGAAATGAGACATGCCATTTCACAGCTTACGTATTCTCATTTGAAAAAGTCAGAGTTCGGACTCACTATTTGATTCTGAACAGGACCTATTGGTCAAGTATTAAGTTGTGAAGATGTCATGAGTAACTTTGTGAAGTTCTCATAGATATGGAATTCATGTACAAGATTGCTGAAATGCAATGTATATCACCTCATGCTTTGTTCATTGGAATGTGAATAAATGAACTGGCCAGTGTCCAAATTGAGTCTTGACTCTTTTGGATGAAACAATGTGACTTGTTAGCTCCTCGTCAATACATTGTTTCTAACTTATTCACAAGCAACAAAGGAGTTGAGGAAATAACAGCTAGAAGGGTAAAATGGTAATTTTGTAAATCTTGACTAGCTGATGATATTCATGAAGGGTAAACATAGATAATATTCAGTGGATCCACTCATTACAATTAGGTTGAATTCTTGAGTAGAAAATAAATTCATTTGAACCGAGAGATTTTCACTGTCAACTATTTAGTGGAGTCAGTTGACATTAAGCTAAACTTGGAAAAGGTTTGTGAACTTTTGAGTCCAAGTATTTAGCTTAAGCTTTGTTCATTTGGATCCATGAGGTCACTGTAACAAATCATATCGAGTAGGAATAGTTAAACTAGAAGCTAAGTCAAAACAAGAACGAGACAAGTTTTACGAAAATTGTCTAAAGGGTATTTTTGTCTTTTTGGACATAGGACGAAATGAATGTCAATAAATTTTTTGACATTGTCATGTGATGACAAATGAAACTTAAACCACTCGGCCATGAATAGTTATTGGGCCTTGAGGATTAATTTCATTTCATAGAATTTTACTTGAAAATTCTTAATGGGCTTTTTCTTATGTTGTCATGAACAAATGAAGAAGCATCTAGAAGCTCATTCTAGACAGCATGGCCGTCCAACCCAAAGGAGAAATAGGGAGGCTATTTTGTGCATCAATGTATTAAGATACTTGCCAAAAGAAAAAGAGATAATAAATTTCCTCTATAAGGAAGGGGGGATTTCGGCCAAAGCAAGAGGGAAGCAAAAGAGGAAACAAATCCAAGGCTTCTAGAAGCTCTCTTGGCCGCCCAAATGAGAAAGAGAAAGAGGGAATATTTGCTAATGAATATGTGATATTCTATGGAAGAGGAAACTACCTTATTGAAGGTAAAACCTCTCCTATAAATAGAGCCATCATTCTTCACAATTCATTCATCCCAAGTTTTAGAGATTGAGAGCTTCTCTCTCTAGCTTGGCCGCCCCTCCCTCCTTCTCTCTATACTTTTCTTTTGTTTTTGTTTTGCCAACTAGGTCCACATTTGACCTAGTGTTTTAACTCTTCGACTCCAAGACTTGTTCTTGAGTCTTCGTGTTTAAAAGTGCCCACTCACTAATTACTTTCTTTCTCGAGTGATTTTAGTAATAGAAACTTTCGTGGTTGCTCGAATTCCCGAGGAAAGAAGAGAGACGTACTGCGAGGGGAGACGAACGTTTCAACCTTCTGAAGGCTTTTCAACGTTCAAGCTACTCAAAGGTTAGTAAATTTATAATTCTCATTAATGTTTTAATTTATATGTACTTGCTCTTTGTCTAGGTTAGTAAAATCGTTTTACTTGTTTTAAAGAAAAATTTTAACTTCCGCCGCTTGCTCGAAGCGTTAAACTTTTTCTTAACCCTAGATCAATTCCAACGAATTAATCCTCAAGGCCCAAAATCTTATCATGGCCGAGTGGTATATTTGTCATCATATGACAATTTCAAAAAATTTATTGACATTCAATTCATTAGATGTCCAAAAAGACAAAAATACCCTTTTGACAATTTTCGTAAAATGTGTCTCATTCTTGTTTTGACTTAGCTTCTAGTTTAACTAATCCTACTCTATATGATTTGTGACAGTGACGTCATGGATCCAAATGAACAAAGCTTGAGCTAACATACTTGGACTCAAAAGATCACAAATCTTTTCCAAGTTTAGCTTAATGTCAACTGACTCCACTAAAGAGTTGACACTGAGAATCTCTCGGTTCAAATTTTCTACTTAATAATTCAACTTAGTTGTGATGAGTGGATACACAGAATATTATCTATGTTTACCCTTCATGAATATCATCAGCTAGTCGGGATTTACAAAATTACCATTTTACCCTTCTAGCTGTTATTTCCTCAACTCCTTTGTCGCTTGTGAATAAGTTAGAAACAATGTATAGAAGAGGAGCTAACAAGTCACATTGTTTCATCCAAAAGAGTCAAGACTCAATTTGGACACTGGCCAGTTCATTTATTCACATTCCAAGGAACAAAGCATGAGGTGATATACATTGCATTTCAGCAATCTTGTACATGAATTCCATATCTATTATTACTTCACAAAGTTACTCATGACATCTTCATAACTTAGTACTTCACCAATAGGTCTTGTTAAGAATCACATAGTGAATCCGAACTCTGACTTTCTCAAATGAGAATACGTAAGCTATGAAATAACATGTCTCATTTCGGGATCGAGGTAAGCATGATGCAATTCATACGTAGTGACTTCGAGACATAAGAGGTTAAATGGTTTGTTCTTATTCTGTCTCTAGAAGTGCACTGGTCAATTCAATACCTCCAGAAGATACGTAGAAGAACCATAGAGTCTCCAACTCTCAATGTCCCATAACCAGACATCATAGATTCTCCTAACAATCGTACTGAGATCAATAGTCCTTTACTCTTTAGATTACGAATATATTGTTTTAAGCAAACCATGCAGAGTTTGTTCATGCAAATCTACATTTGTCTCTTCATATGTTGTTAGGTTTGTTTAAGGACTAAAGACTATAGATTATCATAAAGCTTCAAACAGACTAGGAAGAATGAATGAATGTTTCAACTTTTATTAATGATTCAGCATTTACAAGCAAGAGTCTTCGTGAGACTATATTATATCAAATGTACATAAAAAGACACTACTACTCTTCTTGTAGGCACCATTGACAACAAAACTCCCACTTGACTCAAAGAAGATGTGAGTAGTCCTTCATGCGTAATCCATCTCAATGTCGGTCGAAGACCTTGTTCGCTAGGGCCTTGGTGAATGGATCTGCCAGGTTGTCCACCGTTGAGATCTTCTTCACCACCATGTCTCCGCGCTGCACAATCTCTTGAATCAAATGGTATTTCCTCTCAATATGTTTAGAGCGCTTATGGCTTCGAGGTTCCTTTGAGTTAGCGATAGCCCCACTATTATCACAATAAAGGGTTATGGCCTCGTCGACATTTGGAACGACTTTCAAATACTTAAGGAATTTTCTAAGCCATACAGCCTCCTTGGATGCTTCACAAGCAGCCACATATTCTACTTCCATTGTGGAGTCAGCAATGCAAGATTGCTTAATACTCCTCCACACAACAGCTCCACCATTAAGGATGAACATGTTGGAATTGATCTAGGGTTTAAGAAAAAGTTTAACGCTTCGGTAAGCGGCGGAATTTTAAAAATTTTCTTTTGACAAGTAAAACGATTTTACTAACCTAGACAAAGAGCAAGCACATGTAAATATAAAAACTATTATGAGCATAAGTAACTTACTAACCTTTTTAGAAGCTTGAACGTTGATGAGCCTTCGGAAGGTTGAAAACGTTCGTCTCCCTTGCAGCACGTCTCTCTTCTTTCCTCGCCAACACGAGCAACCACGATAGTTTCTATCACAAGAATCACTCGAGAGAAAAAGAATTAGTGAGTGGGCACTTTTAAACACTACGACTCAAGAACAAGTCTCAAAGTCGAAGAGCTAAAGTCGCTAGGTCAAATGAGGACCTAGGTGCCAAAACAAAAACGAAAAAGACTTAGAGAGAGAACGAGAGAGGGGCGGCCAAGCTAGAGAGAGAAGCTCTCAAATCTCTAAAACTTGGGATGCTTGAAATGAGGAGAATAAGGCTCCTATTTATAGGAGAGGCTTTACCTTCAATAAGGTAGTTTCCTCTTCTCTAGAATATCACATATTCATGAGCATATATTGCCTTATTCCCTCATGAGTCACACGGCCAAGGCAGCCTTCTAGAAGGCTTGGATTTGTTTCCTCTTTTATTCCATTGCCTTGCCTTTGACTCACTTGGCCGATTCTCTCTTGCTATGCATAGAAAATTTATTTCCTCTTTTTCTTTTGACAAGTATCTTGATACATTCATGCACAAAATAATTTCCCTTTCTCTCTTTATGTTGGGCGCCCAAGGCTTCTCTAGAAGGAGCATCTAAAAGCTTCTTCATTTGTTCATGACAAAATGAGAAAGGCCCATTAAGAATTTTTAATAAAATTCTTATGAAATGAAATTAATCCACAAGGCCCAAATAAACTAATTTGGCCGAGTGACATTAAGTCATCAAATGACCTTGTCAAATAATTTATTGACATTCATTTCATCCTATGTCCAAAAAGACAAAATTACCCTTTTGACAATTTTCGTAAAACTTGTCTCGTTCTTATTTTGACTTAGCTTCTAGTTTAACTATTCCTACTCGATATGATTTGTGATAGTGACCTCATGGATCCAAATGAACAAAGCTTGAGCTACTTGGACACAAAAGTTCACAAACCTTTTCCAAGTTTAGCTTAATGTCAACTGACTCCACTAAAAAGTAGACACTGAAAATCTCTCGGTTCAAATTAATTTATTTTTTACTCAGGAATTCAACCAAATTATGATGAGCGGATCAACTGAATATTATCTATGTTTACCATTCATTAATATCATCAGCTAGTCGGGATTTACAAAATTACCATTTTACCCTTCTAGCTGTTATTTCCTCAACTCCTTTTGTCGCTTGTGAATAAGTTAGAAACAACGTATTGACGAGGAGCAAACAAGTCACATTGTTTCATCCAAAAGAGTCAAGACTCAATTTAGACACTGGCCAGTTCATTTATTCACATTCCAAGGAACAAAGCATGAGTTGATATACATTGCATTTCAGCAATCTTGTACATGAATTCCATATCTATGAGAACTTCACAAAGTTACTCATGACATTCTCACAACTTAGTACTTCACCAATAGGCCCTGTTCAGAATCACATAGTGAGTCCGTACTCTGACTTTCTCAAATGAGAATACGTAAGTTGTAAAATGGCATGTCTCATTTCAGGATTAAGGTAAGCACGATGCAATTCATACGTAGTGACTTCGTGACATAAGAGGTTAAATGGTTTGTTCTTATTTTGTCTCTAGAAGTGCACTGGTCAATTCAGTACCTTCGGAAGATACCTTGAAGAACTATAGAGTCTCCAACTCTCCATGCCCCACAACCAGACATCATAGATTCTCCTAACAATCGTACAGAGGTCAATAGTCCTTTGACCCTTAGATTGCGAATATATGGTTTTAAGCAAACTACGAAGAGTTTGTTCATGCAAATCTACATTTATCTCTTCGTAAGTTGTTAAGTTTATTTATGGACTAAAGACTAAGGTTTTATCATAAAGCTTCAAACAGACAAGGAAGAATGAATAAGCAATTGCAAGCAAGAGTCTTCATGAGACTTTATTACATCAAATGTACAAAATAAAGACTACAACTCTTCTTGTGGGCACCACTGACAACAAACTCCCACTTGACTCAAAGAAGATGTGTGTAGTCCTTCATGCCTAATCCCTCTCGATGTTGGTCGAAGACCTTGTTCGCTAGGGCCTTGGTGAATGGATCTGCTAGGTTGTCCACCGTTGAGATCTTCTTCATTTCCACGTCTCCGCGCTGCACGATCTCTTGAATCAAATGGTATTTCCTCTCAATATGTTTAGAGCGCTTATGGCTTCGAGGTTCCTTTGAGTTAGCGATAGCCCTACTATTATCACAATAAAGGGTCATGGGCTCGTCGACGTTTGGAACAACGTCCAAATACTTAAGGAATTTTCTAAGCCATACAGCCTCTTTGGATGCTTCACAAGCAGCCACATATTATGCTTCCATTGTGGAGTCAGCAATGCAAGATTGCTTAATGCTCCTCCACACAACAGCTCCACCATTAAGGATGAACACAGATCCCGAAGTGGATTTCCGGGAATCCTTATCCGCTTGAAAATTGGAGTCGGTATATCTCGTCATAGTCAGGTCAGTACCAGAGTATGTAAGAATCAAGTTCCTAGTTCTTCGAAGATACTTAAGAACATGCTTAACAGCAATCCAGTGCTCGGGTCCTAGGCTGGATTTGAAACGGCTAACTACGCCAACGGCGATACATATATCAGGTCTAGTGCAAAGCATAGCATACATGAGGCTTCCTACGGCAGAGGCGTAAGGAATTTTCCTCATGTCTTCAATCTCTTGTGCAGTCTTGGGAGACTGGTCCTTAGAGAGTGAGACTACGGGGAGACCTCCGACTCAAATTTTCAAGAGCATATAGATTTTGAACATATGTGATATAGATATAGTTTCAAAATTTTTTTGAAAACTTATTTGATTTCAATGACAAAATATTTTCAACTGGTGGCTCGGAACAGTCGCGCACCTCGGAGTAAAATCGCCATAACTGGTGGCTCCGATGTTTTTTTGACCTACAACTAATTGCATTGGAAAGAGGACAAATAGACCTTTAATTTTATTGAAAAATCATTAAATTTAGAATTCTGAGCAGAGAGTTATGCCACTTTTACTGCGGATTTTTCTCAAGCTCGAAGAAAACTGGAAATAATTAAAGTTCGGACTTGAGTGCGAAAAAGAATCGAGTGTAACGGAACGTTTTAGGGAGTTTTTAAAGCTTTTATATGTGTTTTATTAACATGGTATAAAATTAAATAACAATAAACATAAAACGAATCGAGTAAATAAACGAAACTAGAAAGACAATATAACTAGTCACAAAATTACCCGAAATTTCTCAAACTTTAAAAACACGTTTTTCATTATAAAAAAAAACTTTTATAACTGATTCTATTGTGTTTTAATAACATCCTAAAGTCATAGAAAATCAACATGACTTTTAATTTAAAGGCAAGAGCAATATATTAAAAAAAATCTAAGATAACAATTCTAACTTGTCAAAAAAACGAGTAATCTTTCGAAAACGATTTTCAAGCTCATAGTTTTAATCACATGTACATGCATATCTTTGATCATAGCTCTGATACCATTTGTTGGAATTGATCTAGCGTTAAGAAAAGATTTAACGCTTCGAGCAAACGACGGAAAATAAAAATTTTCTTTTAAACAAGTAAAACAATTTTACTAACCTAGAGAGCAAGAACATGTTCATATTTAAATTAAAACTATTAAAGAGCATTACTCGTTTACTAACTTTTGTGAAGCTTGAATGTTGAGAAGCCTTAGAAAGGTTGAAACGTTCGTCTACCCACGCAGCTCGTCTTTCCTCGTTCTTCGGGAACTCGAGTAACCACGAAAATTTCTATCACATGAATCGCTCGAGAAAAGAAGGAATTAGTGTGTGGGCACTTTTAAACACGATGACTCAAGAACAAGTCCAAGGGTCAAAGAGCTAAAACACTAGGTCAAATGTAGACCTAGGTGCCAAAACAAAAACGAAACGAACTAGAGAGAGAGAGTCGGCCAAGAGGTTCTAGAGAGAGCAGCTCTCAATCTCTAAAACTTTGGAATGAATAAACAATGAGAATGAGGGCCCTATTTATAGGAGAGGAATTTCCTTCAACAAGGTAGTTTCCTCTTCTATAGAATATCACATATTCATGAGCAAAATGTTGCTCCTTCCTTCCTCATTAACACGGCCAAGAGAGCTTCTAGAAGACCTTGGATTTGTTTCCTCTTTTACTTCCCCTCTTGCTTTGGCCGGAATTCCTCTTTCCTTGTAGAGGAAATTTGTTTCCACTTGTTCTTTTGGCAAGTATCTTCATACATCAATGCACAAAATAATCTCTCTTTTTCTAGCTATGTTGGACGGCCAAGGGGCATCTAGAAAGAGCTTCTAAATGTTTCTTCATTTGTTCATGACAACATAAGTAAGGCACATGAAGAATTTTCATGTAAAATTCCATGAAATGAAATTAATCCTCAAGGCCCAAAATCTTATCATGGACGAGTGGTTTATTTGTCATCATATGAAAATGTCAAAATATTTATTGACATTCATTTCATCCTATGTCCAAAAAGAAAAAAATACCTTTTAGACAATTTTCGTAAAACTTGTCTCGTTCTTGTTTTGACTTAGCTTCTAATTTAACTAATCCAACTCGATATGATTTGTGACAGTGACCTCATGGATCCAAATGAACAAAGCTTGAGCTAACATACTTGGACTCAAAAGTTCACAAACCTTTTCCAAGTTTAGCTTAATGTCAACTAACTCCACTAAAGAGTTGACACTGAGAATCTCTTGGTTCAAATGAATTTATTTTCTACTCAAGAATTCAACTTAGTTGTGATGAGTGGATCCACTGAATATTATCTATGTTTACCCTTCATGAATATCATCAGCTAGTCGGGATTTACAAAATTACCATTTTACCCTTCTAGCTGTTATTTCCTCAACTCCTTTGTCGCTTGTGAATAAGTTAGAAACAATGTATTGACGAGGAGCTAACAAGTCACATTGATTTATCCAAAAGAGTCATGACTCAATTTGGGCACTGACCAGTTCATTTATTCACATTCCAAGGAATAAAGCATGAGGTGATTTACATTGCATTTCAGCAATCTTGTACATGAATTCCATATCTATGAGATCTTCACAAACTTACTCATGACATCTTCATAACTTAGTACTTCACCAATAGGTAATGTTCATAATCACATGGTGAATCCGAACTCTGACTTTCTCAAATGAGAATACGTAAGCTATGAAATGACATGTCTCACTTCAGGATTGAGGTAAGCATGATGCAATTCATACGTAGTGACTTCGAGACATAAGAGGTTAAATGGTTTGTTCTTATTCTGTCTCTAGAAGTGCACTGGTTAATTCAATACCTTAATAAGATACCTAGAAGAACTATAGAGTCTCCAACTCTCAATGTCCCATAACCAGACATCATAGATTCTCTTAACAATCGTACTGAGATCAATAGTCCTTTGATCCTTAGATTGCGAATATATTTTTTTAAGCAAACCATGCAGAGTTTGTTCATGCAAAACTACATTTGTCTCTTCATATGTTGTTAGGTTTGTTTAAGGACTAAAGACTATAGATTATCATAAAGTTTCAAACAGACAAGGAAGAATGAATGAACGTTTCAATTTTTATTAGTGATTCAGCAATTACAAGCAAGAGTTTTCGTGAGACTATATTACATCAAATGTACATAAAAAGATAATACTACTCTTCTTATACGCACCATTGACAACAGTAACGATAATGGTATTTCGATCATTGGTTCAAATACCATATAGATGAGGCAAGATGGATGCGGGGGGCTTTAGCTTTCATTCAACTACGCTTAAAATTGTTTTTACAAATATTTTAGAATATTATTATAAAAGTAAAATGTTATTGTTAATTGTATTGCTTTGTATAACTTATATATTTGGTAATATCCAAATCTAAAACTATTCTTCTATAAGAATATCTTAATTTTATATTAGCTATTGTTTCCATTTTTGTTTTTTACAAATCCAAGTCACTATAATAAAGTGAGTTTTCAATAATAAGAAAACAGATGTCCACACTACATAAATAAATTTAAAATGATACAAATGAAACACATTTTTAATTAAATATTATGTATATAAACACATAATAATAATGAATTTCAATTTAGTTTAATAAAAATCTATTATGTGTTTTTTATTTATATATATTATATATGATGATTTTATTTTTCTGTAGATAATTACAAAGATAAATTATATTAGATAGTCATCTGAAATTAATTGATTAATAAAATGACAATCTAGTTTTTAGCCAAATATCCGTAATTATGTACATTGTCAGAATATTTTTTGTCGTTAAATTTTTTGACGATTATACAAGCAATTTCTCAGTTGTAAAACAATTCAATTACATGATAAACAAAATTAGTGAAACATGTTAGTTGTGTATTTTAGCTACTTTACTAATTTTACACAAACCCTGACTATTTTGTGAATCCATTATATTAACTGATTATTTAGCTATAAAAATATGAAGACTTAAGCCACTTTAAACATTAAGATTTTAGCCAATGTTTCATGGAAGTTTTAAATAGAGAAAATATCATCCGTCTCCTCCTGTGGTTAATCGAAATGCCGCGTTTATTCCCACATTATTTATAAATATCAGAAGTGTCCCTTATTATTCATATTAATATCAATTATATACCTGAAAACACGTGTACATATCAAAACTCTCCATTTTTACACGATTTTGTTGATTTTTTAAAATTTAAAATTAAACGACCCATTTTCAAAAGAGGTGATCGCACATGGCCACCGACGACAACGTTCAAAGGAAGAGCTTCCCGGAAACAAGAGAAAGCATTGTTATCGCTGCCACATAGTTGGCGACACTACTACAAAAATAGGATTCTACAACGCTTAAAAACAGTTGTAGAATGATTCTACAACGCTTCTTAAGCGTTGTAGAATCCTGCGTTGTAGAAGCTTCTACAACGCTTAAAAATCCGTTGTAGAATCCAACAGCTTTCTACAACGCTTAATTATCCGTTGTAGAAACTAAGATTCTACAACGGATTTTTAAGCGTTTTCGAAGCTTCTACAACGGTTAGAATCCATTGTGTAATTTTTAAATATTTTCAAACATCTCGCCGCGGCGAAGTATATTTCTCGCCGCGGCGAGGTACGTTCCGAGCCGCGGCGATAACATTCTACAACGGATTGTGAAGCGTTGTAGAATCAACTCGCCGCGGCGAATATTACACTTCGCCGCGGCGCGAAATTCACCACGGCGAAGTCAAATCTTAGCCGCGGCGAGATTATTCTACAACGGATTATTATGCGTTGTAGGAAGGCGATGATTTTTTTTTAAAAAACTCGCCGCGGCGAAGAAAAAATCTCGCCGCGGCGAGACTAAGATTTCTAATTTGCCTGCTCTCGGTATCTTGTCTCGCCGCGGCGAATAATATTTCCCGCCGCGGCTCGAATTACTTGCCGCGGCGAGAAGTATAGTTCGCCGCGGCGAGAATCATTTATTTTCAATCCAAAATCTGTTTTTACACGGTACTAGCACCTGAAAATAATCTTCAATACAAAAAATATCTAATATATACATTCATCTTCAAATATCCTCATCTTCAAAACATTCAAAATATAATATATACATCTACAACCAATCCATAATTCAATAAAAAAAAAACTAGCTAATCATCACAGTTAATAAATGTTTGTACATAACTTACCCATTCTTCCCTAACTCTCTCTAAATCCTCTTTTGTATAGGATTTCTTATTTTCTAATTTTCCTACACCTCCTACGACTATATCACGCATATAAGAAATGACAAAATACCCGCATTCCGTGTATATCAACATTAATATACATAACCATTTTAACCACTAACCTATGTAACAATATGTCAAACACAATCCGGACATTTCAATTTAACTCAAATTCTCATTCAAATTCACTCATTCAAATTCCACTAACCTAAATTCACTCATTCAAATTCCACTAACCTAAACCCTAATTTCTTGTTCTAAAAAGAGAAAATCAAACAAAACCCTAAATTTGTGAATTCAAAAAATCAAACTATATGCAATTCGGGTAAACAACAAGAAATCCATATCAACAACACGAAATTAAATCAATATACACCTTAAAAAACTTTTAAAATCATACCTTACAATGAGGCGGCAAGAGAGAGAGAGAGAGAGAGAGAGAGAGAGAGGCGTGAGAGGAAGCACGGCGAGGACTCGGCGAGAGAAAAGTGACGGCGAGGACAAGGCGACGGCGAGATTTTGGGGCGGCGAGGACGTGGCGAGGGATTTTGAAAGAAAAAAACTGGAGAGATGCGGCCGAAAATGGTTGTCTCGTGTGTGGGTATTGGAAAAAATGAGAAAAAAAAACTGAAAACGGCCTTTTATAGTGAAAACCTAAAAACCCTCGCCGCGGAGAAAATATGTCTTCGCCTCGGCGAGGAGTTCCTACAACGGATATTATAACCGTTGTAGGAACGTCTCGCCGCGGTGAGATTCCTCACTCGCCGCGGCGAGACAGTTTCTTAAAAAACTGCTTGGCCACGGTATCCACCTCGCCGCGGCGGAGGATATTTTTAGCCGCGGCGAAATTATGTCGCCGCGGCGAGAAATATTTATCGCCACGGCGAATAGATTCTACAACGCTTGTAACAAGCGTTGTAGAAAGTGTCGCCGCGGCGATGTTTAAATTGTGCCGCGGCGAGGCCCATCATTCTACAACGCTTTTACAATGCGTTGTAGAAAGATCTCGCCGAGGCATAAATCACGTGGTGCCGCGGCGAGGATTCTACATAGGATAGTGTAAACGTTGTGGAAAATCTGAAATTTATGTACTTCTACAACGCTTAACAAAAGCGTTGTAGAATAACTAAGTTTCTACAACGCTTAGCTTTAAGCGTTGTAGAAACCATCAGATCCTACAACGCTTATCCATAAGCGTTGTAGAAACACCGAGATTCTACAACGCTTAGCCATAAGCGTTGTAGAAACACTATGTTTCTACAACGCTTATGTTAAGCGTTGTAGAATCCCTAGTTTCTACAACGCTTATGTTAAACGTTGTAGAAAGTGGGTTGTATAATCCAACATTTGTAGTAGTGCGAGCAAACCGTCCAAGCTCTCTAAATTCGGTTGACTATCTCAATCAAACTCTCCATATTTGTCATGATCAACAGCTCTATGTAAAGTTTTTCTCGCTTGAAACCATGTAACTCTCTCCCCTTTGCTAAGTCCTTAACGAAGAAGAAATGGAAGACCAAGTGCGCGAGCCAAACAATAATTTTGTTTTTTTATTTTATTATAGATATAATTCAGGGTAAAATTCATTAAGGGTAAAATGATCGGTTGCATTTTAATTAAAAAAACAAAATTTTACAAAAAGGAAGGGTTTTGATATGTAACCACATTTTAACATGTATTGTTGGTATTATAATAGGAAGGGACACTTTTGACATTTTTAAAAATTGTGGGATTAAACGCGGTATTTCGATTAAACACAACGAAGACATATGATATTTTTTCTTTTAAATATAGCCAACCATGCTTACATGACAAAATTGATCCCAATAACTTTTATATAAATAACCTTTTGTAACAAAACTAGAATAACGAGGTAGTCAACGTTTGTGAACTAAATCGTAAACCTACACAACGTTTTTTTTTTTATTTTTTATTATTATGTTATTAATGAATATGATTGAATTTACTATTTAATATTAAAATCATAATTTTGTGGAAATTAAATCCCTCAATTAATTTTGTGGAAATTAATCATTATGGAAAATATTCTTGAGCTTATTACGTACGGTTTTATTATGAGTATAATTTCAAATTGACATCCGGTATGTTCTTTCTGCTAGAGTAATTCACGTATAAAAATAATTTGAATTTTATATGGTAATTTTGGTTAATATTGGTTTGTTTTATATGCTATGTGAAATTTTCGTGGTTATATGTGTTATTTTATCGTGCTTTTTTGGATCGATTCTTTAATTTTTTTTTTTTTTTAATGTTTATTCATGGTTATAAAAGTTAACTTGCGTTTATATCAATTAATTTGTACACTATTCACTTCAGTTTCAATTTCAATTTCGAAACTACATCGTCATCACTAATTTATTACTTTTAGATCCGATATCTATCATATGATAATTTCAGTTTATTAATAGTATTTACAATAACCATCATTTTTTTCCTTACTTTGGGCGAAGATTTTAATGGTTTCTTGACTGAACTTTTAGATCACGGTTCTTTTTTTTTTTTCTTTTTTTTTTTTTTGCTTTAATATTAATTGTTTATTTTGTACTATTAATTGTTCATACTTCATACGTACATGGTCAACACATCTAATGACTTATTTTTTATTTTTTTTATTCTAGCGGCCAACTTGGGCCATCAACTAAATTTCTGAAATGTAATTTGGATATTATATCCTCATAAATTTCTGTTAATGACTATTTTGTAAAATTAACAGAATTTTAGCTATTTCGCAAAAATAAATTTACTTTTGGTTAGTTAGTTACTTAATAATAATTAGTATCTAATTTATATCATTATAAATATATACTGAATGTTCTAGGCTATATTCGTCTCCTTTGAACATATTTTATGGCTTCCTCCATGTACACAAATACATCATACGTGACGTCTATAATATCAAAGAATGGAGTATATATACTGCATACATTTTTCACATAAAGAAAATTCTTCGTTTTCTATACTTTAGAGTATTACACGATTTCGTATTTTCTACGGTTTAAGAGATTTTGCGTGGGTTTTGGAATAATCTGAATCCATGGCGAACCGGAGTGAAAAAAGCCAAAACGCGCAAACGTGAAACACATTTTCATTCTTGTATAATAAAATCTCAATTTTGCGGGTACAAATATTGGAGATCATGTCGGAAATAAGGCCGATGATTGTGGAAGACATACAATGCGCGTGAAGAACCTATGATTTATTTTTCCTTTAATATCAAACTTTCTTTCTGACCACAAGAATATTTATATAATTATGAATGACGTGGGATAAAAGTGCAAAATAAAGCCTTACATATTCAGATTTTCGATATCTTTTTTTATATAAAAATATTCAGATTCTCTATTTTAACATTAATTATATCGCCAAATGATTTGAACAATGTTGTTTGTAAAAAAGAAACCATACTCATTATTATCAACTTTTAATTTTGTTCTTTACGCTATAATTAAGCTAGACGTGTATTTTTCTTGTTATCTAAGACGAGATAATAACAACAGGCTAGCAGCTATTTTGTAAAATTTCTTTCTAAATTCTACCACATCAACAACTAAAATAGGCTATCCATATCCATCTCGTTTCCATGAAATCCGGCACGTCACCGTCAACATATTTTAAAAAATAAACACCCCGGATAAAAGTCTAAAAAAAGTAGAATTAGAAGCACTTAAAAACCAGGCAATTTGTTGATGTGTCCTCATATTTTTCTTCAATGCATGTTGTACCAACATGAAGTACTCCGATCACTTTTTCCGGCGGCCGAATACAACTCTGACTGCTCCGGCGTGGCCGATGACTGAAAATGGTTGAGAAGGCTCATCAAGTCGTCGTCCAATGGACCATCACTCTGCTCCACTACTCCTATACATTAAATCAAGAAAGATGAATTATGTTAATGATGTCACTAATTCTAAGCTATAATTTCAGTATACGGCTAAAAACAAATTATCTTACAAATTGGCTAAATTACTTATGATTAAATAATTTGGTGGAATACTAATTAATTTATCGTAATTGAATAGTTTATTAATATGCTACGTATTTTGTGACCCAAGAAAAATAAAGTTGGTATGAACTTAAAAAAAAAAAAAAAAAAAAAAACTAGCTTAGCTATTTGATCCAAGGTAATTGTCAGTGTCACTGACTACTCAATAACTATCTTTCTTTTTAAAAAACTACCCAGTTGAGAATAAATTAGAACAAATTATAGGGACAAATAAATATAATTTAGGGCACAAGGAAAGGGCTCACCGACTGAAGAGTGGTCACAAGAGCTGAAATTCTCAGCAACTCCGCCGATCTCACTCGCCTCGTTCTCGTTCGCCAAAACAGCCAACTTGGAGCGTGCCACGTCATCTTCATCCTCTTCATCAACATTTTCCCTAAGTGTGCCCACGTCGCCACCACCCACAAGATCTCCCAGCAAACCACTCGGAGTGTTGCTGTCGTGATCTGACGTGGCTGGCGTTTGGCTCGAAGGAAGCTCCATTGCCGCGAGAATCATCGGATTAGGGTTGTTACCGATATTATAATTATTATAATAGTTGTAGTAAGGATTTATGATCAAAGGAGAGAAATTGTTGGTGTTGGTCGGAATCAAATGACTGAACGGCATGATTATCTGATTCACATGAGAGACTGGGAGAGAGAAGCCATATGGGTTTGTATTATTATTAGCAATGATTAGAGGGTGATTATAGATACTGTTGTTGTTGTTGTTGGGTGAGAGTAGAGATGGTGATGATGAGGAAGATGATGAAGATGAAGAGCTGTATTGAAGAGATGGTGTAATTTGGTGTATTTGTTGGAGTTGATCACTACTAATAATATTATTATTGCTGATATTAATATTAATATTAGTATTAGGGTAAAGAGAAAGGCCGGCTCTTTGGCGTCGTTTTGTTCTTGTGTTCCAAAAGTTCTTTATTTCATTGTCCGTTCGCCCTGGCAGCTGCAAAAATATATATTAAGATATTTATTTATTATTAGTTATTAAGAAATTACTAATATATATATATATATATACACAGATATATATATATATCTAATTAACTTGTCTATTTGATACATGAATGTTAACGTTTGTTAAATGAAAGTTTTGATTTATTTATCTTGCTAGCTTTATCTGTTTAAATGTAAAAATAGTGAAAATAAAATATCTATCTTGATTAATTAATTGTTTGTAGTTGTCAATATATTTGTTTCGGGTGCAGTTGGTTATTATCATCATTCATATATTTCCGCTCTTGCCATCTATTGAGTGTACTAAAAAAGAAAAAAATAAAGGAAAAAACGTACAGCGAATAAAAGGGAGATAAACAATGAAATAGATATATTGGGTCCAAAATGAAAACAAATATTCGTGCGCTAGTGTTTTTTTCTTTCTCCTAAATTTTGTTGAGAGAATTGTGTAGAGAAAATGTATTTAGTAAAATGCTGGTTCATTCGTACGTTAGTGTCTGTAATATTGTCAAAGGGAAAAATCAGAAGGTACACATTAACAGAGTATTTTTTAAGGAAATTTATTACCGAGTTGAAAAAATAATTAATAATCTGAGTTTCATCGTTATTTATACTAGTGTAAAGCCGTTTGTATAGCTATACGTTACCCAACGGTAAATCACATAATATATAATATAATATAAAATAAGAAGCAGATCGGAAAATGCAAAAAATAATAATGAAAGTCATGTCAAGAAAGACAGTCAAAAGCGGACCCATATAATGACAAAAAAGAAAGAGACTCAGATATGCAATCACCTTTTATCTTTACAGTTATACGATAATAGCGAAGCTGGTGGGGCTTTGAGAACCAGAAAGAATAAGAATAAGAAAGAAAGAAAAGGACAGCGAGTCAAGCAGAGAGAAGCGAAGAAGAACAGAGAGATAAGATTCCCGGCTGAAATGATTGCAGAATCAAATATAATATAATATAATAATATACATAAACGATATACGAACCGTTGTACGGATGAGATGGGTTATTAATAATATGATTAATTACCTGAGATGCCATCCGGGCCCACTTGTTGCCGAGGCGGGAGTGGAGGTCGATGATGGTCCGCTCTTCCTCCGGCGAGAAGCTTCCTTTCTTGAGGTTGGGTCGGAGGTGATTGGCCCACCGGAGCCGGCAGCTTTTGCCGCACCGGGAAAGTCCGGCGTTCCTCTGCACGGCGTTCCAGTTCCCTTCGCCGTGTCGCCCGACGTACTCCGACAACATCGCGTCCTCCGCCGCCGTCCACGGCCCTTTCTTCGTCCCTACACCTCTCTCCTCTCCTCCGCCGGAGTTATTAACGCCCAATCTAGCCATGCCCACAGAGAGAGGAATGAGAGAGAGAGAGAGAGAGAGAGAGAGAAGTGGAAACACACACAAACAACACAAGCTCAAAATAAAGTGGAGGACTTGGGTGTGTGAGATTTTGAGAGAGAGAGAGAGGTGAAAAATGAAGGGAATATTATGATAATTGTGAAAGGGTAGAGAAGAGGGGTTTAAATAAATAAAGGGGTGAGCTTTCGTTTCGGCCCGTTTTGCATGCTAGGTTGCTACGTCTCTTTTAATGGATTGGAATTGGACGCTTCTCTTCTTTCTCCACCCTTTGTTTTGTAAAATGACACACTATACTTTTGCCTATTTATCTATTATTTCTAGAAACAAAGAATAACAAAAGCTCTTCTTTTTTATTATTATTATATTGCTGCGCGTATACGTAAATGGGTGCACACAGCATTTGTGATTTTTGGTTAAAAAAAAAAAATTTGTATTTTTATTTTATATATTTTTATTATCTATTAGCATGAAGTCGGTTTAGTGCTCATTAGATGAATAAATTGTCGCAAAAAGCTATGATTGCCAAACACTCTTATATATATATATAAGAGCGCATTGAATTGCATAGATATCCGATGTAAGATATTCTAAATTTCTAATAAACATAAAGTGAGGCAAAACTTCATATATTTAGGTCATATAAATACGTCTCAACTTATTTTTATACTTATTTTAAGATTGATATACTTACAATTAACAGTACAAAGGTGTATATATATATATACACACACACACACAATTTAGCCAGTTCGCCACCTTGATTTAATTATGCAAATATATACCATGTAATATATGCGCAAATAAAATGGTTGGAACCTTGATTTTTTTTTTTTTTTTTTTTTTTGGTAAAAGGGGCCAGATTATCACTAAACAAAGATAAGTATTCTCTTAATGATAGTAATTAAGATATTATCTTCAATTTTTTCCGAGTCAATTTTGTCGTGTATCACTTAAAATAATTTTCCATTTTGTTTTTACAAAAATTTTCTTTAAGAGAAAAAAATCAATCTTATTCAAACAAATTTCCTTTAGTCAATTTTGTCGTGGATCACTTAAAACTGTTTTCCTTTTTCGTTTTATGATTTCTTCTTTTAGCGAATTTTATTTTTATCCTATTCAAACAAATTTTATTTAATCCACATATATATATATATATATATATATATATATATATATGTGTGTGTGTGCGCACGCGTGTGCGTGTGTTCACATAATTAAATTTTCTCAAATACATCAAATATGGTTAGTATGATCTAAATTATTTTCATTGTATTTAGTATGATCATTATAAATTATGTAAAGATCATACTAAATAATAAGCAAGTGACCATATGCAAGGTGAAGAAGCATCTGAATTTTGTGTTAGATTCATTTCCACAAGAATATGTGAATAACTCATGTTCTAATTTTTATTTTGAGACTTACATGGGTAATACTAAATAAATCATTAATAAATTTGAAGCATTCATTCTTAAACGAGTTTATGTGATGATTAAGGTTACGTCTTGAAACAGTGCATAACGAAATAATAGTCAAGTAAAGACGTTTGCAAGACACTTTTTCTTATGAGTTTGATTAAAAACTTATTTTTGTAATCTAATGATCAGAAAGACAATAGAATTCAAGAAGTGATAATTGTTAGGATAACTATTGATGCCTTGTCTCATGGTTTGGAAAGTCGACTCTAAAGTTTCTGCTAGATGTCTTATATGAATATATTGAATTGTCCGGTGAAATTTCAAGACTCCAAGAAAAAAAAAAACCCATTTAAAATGATCAAAGTCTTAATGTCACAAATGAAAAGGGTATATTCTCCATTACATCGACTATGAAGTGAAGATACAATTTCATGTCACTTTATAAAAATTGACTTATCCAATGGGAAAGATCCTAAATGATGGATTGTTAACCCAACAGTTAGTGCATGATTGCTTACTCGCATTTGGACTTGTGAGATTTACCTATATGGAATTCGATTACAAAATTGTTGAAATGCAATATACATCTAGCTTTATTCATGGAGAAAGTAAATAAATAAAATGAATTGCTTGACTAAAGCTTATTGACGTGTTGAAGAAATCTCACTTATTAAGCTTTTGTTTTTCACAATGAACAAAAAAGTTGAATGAAATAATAACTAAATGGTAAAAACGATGATTTGTACATTTCGTTTAGTTAATGATATTCACGAAATGTAACATTGTAAGTACATTGTGAACTAATGCAATAGTTAAAGTATTATACTGAGCAAAACGAAGAACGTATATGTATGAATCAATAAATTTTAGGTTTAAAAAGATAAACAAATGCAAGTAGCCTCTTAATGATATTAATTAATTAAGATAGTAATATCAATGTTTATGTTTGCCGAGTCAAATTTGTCGTGTATCACTTAAAACTATTTTCCTTTTTTGTTTCATAATTTATTCTTTTAGAGTAAAACTACATTTTAACCATGTTCAAGCAAATTTCCTTTAAATTATTTCCTTCAATCAACATCTGTTTTTTTTTTTTTTTTTTTTTTTTTTAATTTGGTTAACTAAGTTGAATTTGGTGTTTGACTAAATTTTAGCCATAGAAATATCCTACACAACATTCATACTGAGGATAAATAGAAAGTTTGAAAAAGTGTGGAGACAAAACTCAATAGAGGTTTCATTGAAAGACGGGGATAGAAACACCTGATTTTTCCACACCAACCCTAGCTACGGTTAGGAGAAAACGGAATGACATAGGGGGCTTCCGCACGGAAGAAGGGCTTTGGATAGACTCTCGGGATGAAATTGGGGATCATATCCAAAGGAAATTCGGAGAGCTTTACTCCTCCACTTGTCCGGAATTTCCTTCGGATCTCGATGGCCTAATCCAACCAGTGATAGACAAAGGAGAAAACGTGGAGCTTACGGCTATCCCTACCATTGAGGAGGTGCGAAAAAAGATTGGAAAATGAATAGGCTAAAGGACCCCGGGACGGGATGGCCTTCAAGGAGTTTTTATAAGAAGTATCGGGATGTGGTGGGAAAATCGCTCGTGGATTTTGTCCAAGAATTCTTTAGGAATGGTAAACTCATAAGGTGATCAATCACGCTCATGTGGTGCTTATTCCCAAGACGGGACGAGCCGACACTTTTGATAAGTTTCGTCCTATTAGTTTGTGCAATTTTTTCTTTCAAAGTGGTCACTCGTATCATCACGGCAAGGTTGCGCAAATTCCTCCCGGGGCATTGTATTGACGAGAATAAAAATCTTGGCAAGGGAGATTATGCACACGATGAAAAGGAAAAAAGAGGTGAGGGCTCTTGGGAATCAAGGTTGATATGAGTAAGGCTTATGATAGGCTGGAGTGGACTTTTTCTTACAAGTCCTAAGGTGCTTTGGCTTTTCAGAGAGAGTAATGGAGGCTTATCGAGCAATGCATAACCACGGTCTCTTACTCGGTTCTCCTCAATGGAAGCCCTTTAGAGAGAAGGATCCCGACATTACGGCAAGGAGATCCCCTATAACCATACTTATTCATTATAGCTTATGAAGTCTTTAGTATAGGATACTAGTGAGGAAGGAAAGGGAAGGGGGATTTCATGGCATCAATATGGGTCATAATATGTCTAGCATCTCCCACTTGATGTTCGTCGACGACACTATTTTGTTTTTCCGGGCCAATGGGGGAGAAGTGGATGTGGTCATGTTTATCAAGGATGGTCGAGACGACAACTTAACGTGCAAAAATTCGGGATGATTTTTTTCAAGACTTGCTCAGGGGAGATGAGAAGTGAGATTGAAGCAAAACTTGGGATGGCTCAATGTCCGCAAAACCTCACATATCCTGGAAATCCTCTTTTCCTAAGCCGGAATAGATCCAAGAATTTTGACTACTTGAAGAAACGGGTTTTTGGCCAGTTAGAGGGATGGATGGCGAAGAAAACATCACGAGCATGGAGGACTACCTTAGTCAAATCGGTGATGGGAGTCTAGCGCGATGAAGGGGGGAGTCTAGCGCGATGAGCTCGGCGGGGCAGAGCTGGGAGATGGGAGTGTCTTCGAAAAGGCGAAGGGATTCCAACGACGGTGACGAACAGTGGAAGATATCGGAGAAGTAGATCTTTGTAAGGCGTACAATGTCGGCGGGTTCTTCGGTCCACGTCCCGTCGGATTCCTCCAAGCCGCGGATTGAGTTGTTGTTCTTTCGACTCCTAGCCTTGGAGTGAAAAAATTTGGTGTTTGCGTCGCCCTCACGTAGCCAATCAATACGAGAACGCTGCTTCCAGAAATGCTCCTCGAGACTTTGGAGCCGAGAGACCTCTTTCTCGGAGGCGCGAATCTGCTCGACCGCGGAGCACGATCTGGCGCCATTTTGTAGAAGGAGGGCATCGGCTTCTCGGATTTTCTTTGGGAGGTGGCCGAATTTAGCGACGCTCTATCGCCGGAGGGACTCGGCACAACGCGAGAGGCATTCCAGTAGGGAGTCACCGGTGCTTCGGTGAGGCTAGGAATTCCAGTGAAGATTGATGAGCTCAGCAGCCTCGTCGTCCTTGAACCACCACGGCTCAAAGCGGAAAAGACGAGAAGGGGAGTGTCTTGGGACCGACTTGGGTCGAGGAGTACTTGAACGACACGATGATCAGAGCCATGGAATCCGAGATTAGAGACTCAGGAGTCCGAGAAAATATCAGAGCACGGTTGATCGACGACCACCCGATCGAGACGTTCCTGAATATTGGCAGCCCCCGCTTGACCGTTGTCCCAAGTCAAAGGATCGCCACTCGCGGGTAGGTCACGTAGCTCGCAGTCGTCGAGGCAATTTGCGATGTCGACCATTCCCAGTCTTGGGCGAGAAGAGCCACCCACTTTATCACTGTACTGTAGAATCTCGTTGAAGTCACCGAAGCAGCACCATGGGAGGCTGAAAAGGTCTCGGAGTCGGCGGAGAAGACTCCAAGAGTGATGGCGCTGGTCTCTCACGGGATGGCCGTAGAAGCCGGTCAAGCGCCAAAGACGACCATCAGGATCAGTGACCGTAGTGTCAATATGAGAGGGAGAGAAGCCGTGGATGTGAACGGACCAGTCCGGTTGCCAAAGGAGGAGAAGGCCGCCACTCTGACCGCGACTATCAACAGCGAAGCAATTTGGGAAGCCCATTCAGCCTCCGAAGTCACGAGCACGACGACCGAAGAGTCTGGTTTCAGAGAGGAAAACCAGACCTGGGGAGAGGCGACGAAGGACACCTCTGAGTTTAAGGAATGACTTAGGGCTCCCCAAACCCCGAGCAATCCATGCCAGGCAACTCATTGGACCCGGCGGGGCTGTGAGGCAAATCATCCTTAGCTGGAGATGATTGCATCATCCACGGTTCTTCGTACCTTGTCGTCTTTGGGTGTTTTGGAAGAGCCAATGATCTTTCTTTTGATCACTTTTGTCGTGTGTGACCCTCCTGGAGAGTTAGAATGTTTCTCTATGGCTAGCTTCTTCTAGGTGCCTCTTAGGATTTTGGATTTGACGTTGTGGGGAGAGGGACCCAGGGAGAAAGAGGTGGGGGAAGGGAATTCTGGCGTGTCTATTTTGGGAGACTGAGTAGAGAAACCGATGGGATTGGCAGGGATGGTTGGGCTGGGGTGGGTGTGGTTCCACCGGGGAAAGGGAAATGGGAGATTGGGTTGGCCTTTAGGTGGAGTGACGGGGATGAGGCTGATGTGGGTCGGGTCGGGTATGTGTGGGATTAAAGGGTAGGGCTGGATTGAAGGGGACTCCGTGAGGTTAGGGGAGATAAGATCGAGCGGGATTTGAGGCGAGGTAAAAACGAGCGAGATTTGAGGTGAGGTAGAGGGGGAGTAGGTAGGCGGGATTTGGGGGGAGTGAGCTGGTTGAAGATTGAGTCGGGGATTTGGTCACGTGGATACGGCGGATTTCGGGAAAGTCGGAGATATGGGTTGACGTGGCAGAGAAATCAAAAGAATGGTATTTTGGGAAGTAAGGGAGTCCGGCGGGGGGGTTGTGGCGGAGCAATGTGGAGGAGCACCGATGGAGAGCTTTGCTGGTTTTCCGGCCGATAGACGCAGGTTTGATCCGCACAAGAAAAGACCGTAAGGTAGGGGGGAAGCAGTGGCGGCGTCGAAGTTCGCCAGTCAGTCCCGAAGAGAATGGGTGAGGAGGCCACACAGAAACGGAAGAGGAGTAACTTCTCATAGCGAAAATCCACCCAACGAGTTTCCCCTGTTTTTCTGAGCTTGATTTTGATGCCTCGCCGGAGTGGGTTCCGAATGTCGAAGCGAATCCGGATACGAATGAAACGACCGAAGCAATGTCCGCGCTCGTCAGTCTCTATCTCCAGGGTCGGGCCAACTTGATTCGCTAGGAATGTGCCTATGGCTCGGGTCATTGCGAACACTGGAAGGCCGTGGATTTAGAGCCAAAGGGACGTGAACCAGAATTCGTTGGGGTTGCCTTCTTTGGAGATCGGTTCTTTTAGGAGGAGAAGAGCTTTGTCAAAATGCCAGGGTTCGTTCGCCAACACTTTCGATCTGTTAGAGTCGGTCGCCAAAGTGAAGAGGAACTTATCCGGTGCTAGTTGGGAGATATCGAGAGGGACTGACGGATTCCAGAGGGTTTGGAATAGATCTTTGAAAAAGTTTAGTCGTACCGACCGAGCCGTGAGAAGCTTCCCCAAGAGACTAAACCGGACCTCTTCCTTACCCTCGTCAATCCAAGCGTCCTCGAGTCCGATCACTTCGTCTTCGCCGGAGATGGACACACCTTACAGTTTCCCAAATCATGTCGTCCATGGTGGGGGTCGGTAAAGGCACACTGCGGGAGTGAGAAAACTCTCTTAAGCATTAGGACTTAGAGAGAAAAAATTGAAAGGTCGTGGATTGAGTTTTTAATTATGAAACGCGTACTTTGTCGCCATCTCCGAATATACGCTACTAGTTGTCGCAAAATATTAATAAACTCTCGCCATGCCAACATTGTTTGGCGTCATTTGTTGGAATTGATCTAGGGTTAAAAAAAGATTTAACGCTTCGAGCAAGCGGAGGAATTTAAAAATTTTCTTTAAAACAAGTAAAACGATTTTACTAACCTAGACAAAGAGCAAGTACATATAAATTAAAACTATAAATGAGCATTATAAGTTTACTAACCTTTGAGAAGCTTGAACGTTGAGAAGCCTTTGGATGGTTGAAACGTTCGTCTCCCCTCGCAGCACATCTCTCTTCTTTCCTCGGGAACTCGAGCAACCACGAAAGTTTCAATCACAATAATCACTCGAGAAAGAAAGGAATTAGTGTGTGGGCACTTTTAAACACGACGACTCGAGAACAAGTTTAGAGTCGAAGAGCTAAAAAACTAGGTCAAATGTGGACCTAGGCGCCAAAACAAAAACGAAAGAAAACTTAGAGAGAGAGAGAGGGGAGTGGGCGGTCAAGCTAGAGAGAGAAGCTCTCAATCTCTAAAACTTTGGAATGAATAAAATGAAGGGAACGAAGGCTCTATTTATAGGAGAGGGTTTACCTTCAATAAGGTAGTTTTCTCTTCTACAGAATATCACATATTCATGAGCAATATTCCCTTTATTTCTTTAGAGGCACACGGCCAAGAGAGTCTTCATGACTCCTTGGATTTGTTTCCTCTTTTGTTTGCTTCTCCCTTGCCTTGTAATAGCCGCCCACCTCACTTTCCTTCTAGAGGAAATTTGTTTCCTCTTTTTCTTTTCGCAAGTATCTTCATACATTAATGCACAAAATAATCTCTCTTTTTTCTTTGGGTGTTGGGCGTGTAAGACCTTCTAGAAGGGCGTTCCAGATTTTTCTTCACTTGTTCATGACAACATAAGAAAAGCCCATTAAGAATTTTCAAGTAAAATTCTATGAAATGAAATTAATCCACAAGTTCCAATAAACTTGTTATGGACGAGTGATTTAAGTCATCATATGACCATGTCAAAAAATTTATTGACATTCATTTCATTCTATGTCCAAAAAGACAAAATTACCCTTTTGACAATTTTCGTAAAACTTGTCTCGTTCTTGTTTTGACTTAGCTTCTAGTTTAACTATTCCTACTCGATATGATTTGTGACAGTGACCTCATGGATCCAAATGAACAAAGCTTGAGCTAAAATACTTGGACTCAAAAGTTCACAAACCTTTTCCAAGTTTAGCTTAATGTCAACTGACTCAACTAAAGAGTTGACACTGAGAATCTCTTGGTTCAAATGAATTTATTTTCTACTCAAGAATTCAACTTAGTTGTGATGAGTGGATCCACTGAATATTATCTATGTTTACCCTTCATGAATATCATCAGCTAGTCGGGATTTACAAAATTACCATTTTACCCTTCTAGCTGTTATTTCCTAAACTCCTTTGTCGCTTGTGAATAAGTTAGAAACAATGTATTGACGAGGAGCTAACAAGTCACATTGATTTATCCAAAAGAGTCATGACTCAATTTGGACACTGGCCAGTTCATTTATTCACATTCCAAGGAACAAAGCATGAGGTGATATACATTGCATTTCAGCAATCTTGTACATGAATTCCATATCTATGAGAACTTCACAAAGTTACTCATGACATCTTCATAACTTAATACTTCACCAATAGGTCTTGTTAAGAATCACATAGTGAATCCAAACTCTGACTTTCTCAAATGAGAATGCGTAAGCTATGAAATGGCATGTCTCATTTCAAGATTGAGTAAGCATGATGCAATTGATACGTAGTGACCTCGAGACATAAGAGGTTAAATGGTATGTTCTTATCTTGTCTCTAGAAGTGCACTGGTCAATTCAATACCTTCGGAAGATACCCAGAAGAACTATAGAGTCTCCAACTCTCAATGTCCCATAACCAGACATCATAGATTCTCCTAACAATCGTACTAAGAGCAATTGTCCTTTGATCCTTAGATTGCGAATATATTGTTTTAAGCAAACCATGAAGAGTTTGTTCATGCAAATCTACATTTGTCTCTTCATATGTTGTTAGGTTTGTTTATGGACTAAAGACTAAGGTTTTATCATAAAGCTTCAGACAAGGAAGGATGAATGAACGTTTCAACTTTTATTAATAAATAAGCAATTACAAGCAAGAGTCTTCGTGAGACTTTATTACATCAAATGTACAAAAGTAAAGACTACAACTCTTCTTGTGGGCACCAGTGACAACATCATTCATTTAAACATAAATGTATTTATATTAGAAGCCGTGGACCTCTAGCAACTTTTACTCACATGAACTACTCTTCTTCAGTTCCCTTATCCCACTCAGTAACTTTAGCAATACACGATTATGGAATTGATTGATGTGAATTTATTATTGATTGGGCTTGAATATATATATAGGTATAATTACAATAGATTGTGCAAAATAATAGGAAACTAATTAAAACGAATGTAAAGCTGATAACAGACTAGCGGGATATACAAAACTGATATAGCAAAGTATTAGGAAACTAATTAAGTGTGTATGATGAGAGTAAATGATGAGTAAATATCATTCAACACCCCACCCCCCCCCCCCCCCCCCGCCCCTTCAAGGTGGAGGTGGTGGAGAGATATCGAGAACGCCCAACTTGTGTAGTAAACGGTCGAGCGTTTGGGCACCGAGTGGCTTCGTGAAGATGTTGGCGAGTTGGTCGAAAGAACGTAAATAAGATGGGGATATGAGTCCAAATATTAATTTTTTTTCACGAACAAAATAACAGTCGATTTTGATGTGTTTTATTCGTTTATGAAACACCGGGTTCTTAGATATGTGAATTGCAGCTTTGTTGTCGCAATAAACAGTGATCGGTTGAGTTTAGGGAAATCCATGTTCTGACATGAGTGAGTGAAGCCACTGAAGTTCAGATGTAAGGGCAGCGAGAGCACGATATTCGGCCTCAGCAGAAGAACGTAAAACCGTTGGTTGTTTCTTAGTCTTCCAAGAGACGAGACTTGAGCCGAGCATAGTGAGATATCCTATGGTGGAATGATGGGTAGTAGGACATCCTGCCCAATCGGAGTATGAAAATCCGACGAGAGAAAGGATACTAGAGGCAGGAAAGAGGATTCCATGGCCAACTGTACCTTTCAAGTAGCAAAGAATGCGGTGTGCCGCGTCAAGATGGACCGAGTGGGGCTTTTGCATAAATTGGCTGAGTGTATTGATAGCAAATTGAATGTATAGATGACCAATGAGGCGGCAAAAGATAGATGGGTTCGGAAGAGGAGTTCCATCAGTGGATTGAAGTTTGAGATTTTGTTCCATCGGGAATAAAGAGGGACGAGAACCAATAAGCCCAGAGTCGGTGAGAATATCAAGTGTATATTTTCGTTGATAGCGTCCCCATTGCAGCATCCCCAATTGACAGCGGCGTTCGTGTCCGTCGGCTTGGTCGAGGAGCCATCGACGAAACTGAACTTGCTCTTGGCCCGCAGTGCCATGGTGACTGCTCGGCTCCAAGAACCATAGTTGTCGCCGGTAAGGATAGGCGTGACGAGGACAGTGGATGGACTGTCGGAGTGGTGAACCTCATAAGGGTTGGGTTGACTCATAGATGGATCAGCGGCGGGAGTTTCGCCGGACATTTGTGCTTCGGTGGTGTCAACAGCGCTGATCATGTTGACTGACTGAGGAGAAAGAAAAGAAAGAAAAAAGGTTAACACAAATTAGTGTTGTTTCAAAATTATTTCTTGCAGTTTAATATCGCAAATATGTAATTGGAAATACTGATGTATCTTGATAATCGATAATTAATGCAAATTTATATAATTTTGACAAGTGAAGCAGGACTACAGATATATGATCATGATTTCAATGCCATTAAGTAATTCACGCAGTGATGTATGTTACTGGACTTTGATTTTGAAATATACCAAGGTATATGATACATCACCACCTACTACCTACAGCAGGAGGAAGAAAGGAGAACGGAAAGGCCTAGGAATTAAATGGCCAGCCTCAGCTGTGTTGGCTTTTGGGAGACACAAGGGTAGCAGGGTAGTTAAATAAGATATTAGGGGTACTTTGGTAATGGGGGTAGTGGTCTAGTCAGCAAGTTAGTTAAAGTCAAAGGCAAAGGTCATGTCACGTGAAGGATTATTCTCTTGTATTTTTGTGTATTTGTCAAAGAGAAAATCAGGGAGGGAAGTTTCTCAGTACCTCCATAGCTCACCTGGTGTAATACCTTTTCAAGAGAAATACAAACAAAACTCTTTACCCTAATTCTTTTGGTTCTTGACTTTATTGCTGTGAGTTATTTCTGTAATTCACAACAAATTGGTATCAGAGCATAAGATGATTGGGAGAGGGAACAAACACTCACATGTCTCAGCAGCGGTGGTTGAGGAAGGACCGTCGTGGGAGGAGCGGCTGTCACAGATGGCGGGGATGATCCATGAGCAGTTGAGCAGAGCGAATGAAGAAAGATGGGCGCGATACGAATAGAAGTTGGAGACCACGATCTCTGGCGTTCGAGAAGGAATTCAACTCGAGCTATCGGAGGTGAAGGACTGACTGGAAGAGGTGAGCGGCGCCAGATCCGGACGCGAAAAGACAAAGCAGAAGCGACTGTTGGGCGAGGAGGAGAGTTCAACTCCGGCGACTATGGCTCCACCGACTCGGGCGATGCCGTACGTGGTGCTTCAAGATCAGGGATGTGTTGGACAGATTCGACGTCTCGACATGCCGTTGTTTGACGGAACAGCGCCGGACAACTGGATCTTCCAGGCAGAATGCTACTTCACAGCGTGTGAATCATCCGAGACCAAGAAACTCGCTGCGACGATCCTTGCACTAGAAGGAGCGGCGGTTTCTTGGTTTCAGTGGCGTGATGCACGTAACAACATCCAATCGTGGGAAGAGATGAAGACGGCGGTGCTCGGGCAATTCCAGTCATCTCAGGCCGGAAGCCCATTTGAGCGACTCCTCGAGCACCGCAAAACTGGCAGCCTGGCCGACTATCGCCGCGATTTTGAGATATTTGCGGCGCCACTACCCACGCTTACCGATTCCTTACTGTTTGGCTTATTCGTCAACAAGCTTCAAGAGCAGATCAAGGCCAAGGTGAGGATGCTTAAACCCATGGGCCTCGCAGGGGTGATGAATCTGGCCCAACGTATTGATGAGAAGATACAGGCCAAGAAGGGTTAACTAGGATTTAGGCTGGGTCAAAAAAATACAACAGCCCAAAACCCTAGATTAGTTCCTGCGTCAAACTTGAGGGCGATTGGACCTCCAACTCGCGATGATCGCCCGAATTCGACGAGAGGTGGCGGTCTGCGAGAGCCGGCGGCGCGACGAATGACGACGACTGAAGAACGGAATCGAAGAGAAAATGTGTTGTGCTATCGCTGCGATGAGCGCTACTTCTACGGGCATCAATGCAAAAATTGCGAGCTCAATTGCTCGTGATTGTGCCCGATGAGGATGGCTTCGCGATGAGCGAGGACACGCTGAACGAGCTCGTCGGTGGTGCGCGAGAAGAGAACCACGTAGCAACCTTGGAGACGGTCGAGGTGTCGCTGAACACGCTCATACCAACGCCACCTCCGCGGACGATGAAGGTGCACGGTACAATGGGAGGTCACCTCGCGGTGGCTCTAGTCGACTCCGGGGCAAGCCACAATTTCATCTCGGCAGCCTTGGTTCGCGAGCTCAATTTGAAGGTCACGAGCACGAGCCCTTATGGAATCAAGATGGGCACAGGAGTAGTAGTCCAAGGAAATGGACTATGCCAAGGAGTGAAGTTCTCCTTGTCCGATGTCGATATTATCGCATATTTTTTGCTGCTAGAGCTCGAAAGTTCGGATGTCATATTGGGGATCCAGTGGCTTCGTACTCTTGGGACGACGAAGGTGAATTGGGACACACATGTCATGGAGTTCAAGTCGGGGAACTCGACGATCATGGTCCGTGGAGGGCAAGCCATTGCGAGTTCGAACTCGACTCTCACGGTTCAAGACGCACCGGCCATGGCGAGCTCAGCAATCTCTTTTAAGTCCCTAGTAAAAGAGGTTCAAGGAGATGAGGATGGTATTTTGATCGAGTTGAGCGTTATGCAAGCAGGATCGGAGGACCCGCAAGTTCCAGCGGAGCTCGACGAGGTACTCGAGGGCTTCTCAAAGGTGTTCCAGCCCCACCCGGACCTGCCGCCCCAGCATGAGAGAGATCACGCAATCGTTCTCAGAGAGGGTAGTGGCCTGGTAAGTGTGCGACCGTACCGATACTCGCAGGCTCAAAAGGACGCAATTGAGGAGTTGGTGCGATAGATGCTACAGTCGGGAATTATACAGGATAGTACCAGCCCTTTCTCCAGCCCCGTCCTTTTAGTTCGCAAAAAAGACGGAAGTTGGAGATTTGTTGAGCAGAGCGAATGAAGAAAGATGGGCACGATACGAATAGAAGTTGGAGTCCACGATCTCTGGCGTTCGAGAAGGAATTCAACTCGAGCTATCGGAGGTGAAGGACAGACTGGAAGAGGTGAGCGGCGCCAGATCCGGAAGCGAGAAGACGAAGCAGAAGCGACCATTGGGCGAGGAGGAGAGTTCAACTCCGGCGACTATGGCTCCACCGACTCGGGCGATGCCGTATGCGGTGCTTCAAGATCAGGGATGTGTTGGACAGATTCGACGTCTCGACATGCCGTTGTTTGACGGAACAGCGTCGGACAACTGGATCTTCCAGGCAGAATGCTACTTCACAGCGTGTGGATCATCCGAGACCAAGAAACTCGCTGCGACGATCCTTGCACTAGAAGGAGCGGCGGTTTCTTGGTTTCAGTGGCGTGATGCACGTAACAACATCCAATCGTGGGAAGAGATGAAGACGGCGGTGCTCGGGCGATTCCAGTCATCTCATGCCGGAAGCCCATTCGAGCGACTCCTCGAGCACCACGAAACTGGCAGCGTGGCCGACTATTGATGAGAAGATACAGGCCAAGAAGGGTTAACTAGGATTTAGGCTAGGTCAAAAAAATACAACAACCCAAAACCCTAGATTTGTTCCTGCGTCAAACCTGAGGGCGATTGGACCTCCAACTCGCGATGATCGCTCGAATTCGACGAGAGGTGGCGGTCGGCGAGAGCCGGCGGCGCGACGAATGACGACGACTGAAGAACGGAATCGACGAGAAAAAGTGTTGTGCTATCGCTGCGATGAGCGCTACTTCTACGGGCATCAATGCAAAAATCGCGAGCTCAATTGCTCGTGATTGTGCCCGATGAGGATGGCTTCGCAATGAGCGAGGACACGCTGAACGAGCTCGTCGGTGGTGCGCGAGAAGAGAACGACGTAGCAACCTTGGAGACGGTCGAGGTGTCGCTGAACACGCTCATACCAACGCCACCTCCGCGGACGATGAAGGTGCACGGTACAGTGGGAGGTCACCTCGCGGTGGCTCTAGTCGACTCTGGGGCAAGCCACAATTTCATCTCGGCAGCCTTGGTTCGCGAGCTCAATTTGAAGGTCACGAGCACGAGCCCTTATGGAATCAAGATGGGCACGGGAGTAGTAGTCCAAGGAAATGGACTATGCCAAGGAGTGAAGTTCTCCTTTTCCGATGTCGATATTATCGCAGATTTTTTGCCGCTAGAGCTCGGAAGTTCGGATGTCATATTGGGGATCCAGTGGCTTCGTACTCTTGGGACGACGAAGGTGAATTGGGATACACATGTCATGGAGTTCAAGTCGGGGAACTCGACGATCATGGTCCGTGGAGGGCAAGCCATTGCGAGTTCGAACTCGACTCTCACGGTTCAAGACGCACCGGCCATGGCGAGCTCAGCAATCTCTTTTAAGTCCCTAGTAAAAGAGGTTCAAGGAGATGAGGATGGTATTTTGATCGAGTTGAGCGCTATGCAAGCAGGATCGGAGGACCCGCAAGTTCCAGCAGAGCTCGACGAGGTACTCGAGGGCTTCTCAAAGGTGTTCCAGCCCCACCCGGACCTGCCGCCCCAGCATGAGAGAGATCACGCAATCGTTCTCAAAGAGGGTAGTGGCCTGGTAAGTGTGCGACCGTACCGATACCCGCAGGCTCAAAAGGACGCAATTGAGGAGTTGGTGCGAGAGATGCTACAGTCGGGAATTATACAGGATAGTACCAGCCCTTTCTCCAGCCCCGTCCTTTTAGTTCGCAAAAAAGACGGAAGTTGGAGATTTTGCGTGGACTATCGTGCCCTCAACCGGGAAACGATCCCCGACAAGTTTCCGATCCCGATCATTGACGAACTCCTTGATGAACTACACGGGGTAACCTATTTCACGAAGCTCGATCTCCGATCCGGGTATCACCAAATCAGGGTTCGAGAGGAAGACGTGCACAAGACGGCATTTCGAACTCACGAGGGCCACTACGAATTCAAGGGCATGCCATTTGGTTTGACAAACGCCTCTGCCACATTCCAAGCCCTCATGAACTCCATCTTCAAGCCATTGTTGAGGAGGTATGTGCTGGTGTTTTTCGATGATATTCTAATCTATAGCCGCACGATGAGTGACCATGTACAGCACCTCGGGAATGTGTTGAGAATCCTGGCGGACCACAAGCTGTTTGTGAACAAGAAAAAAATGCAGTTTCGGCCAGCCACGACTAGAGTATCTCGGACATATCATCTCGGCGGAGGGAGTGGAGGTTGATAGTCAGAAGATTGAGGCAGTGGTGCAGTGGCCGACTCCTAGCACTATCAAAGAATTACGGGGCTTCCTCGGATTAGCGGGCTACTACCGCAAGTTTGTCGAAGGCTACGGGAAGATCGCATGGCCGCTCACGGATCAGCTTAAGAAGGATTCTTTCGGGTGGAATGAGGCGGCGGAACAAGCTTTTAATGAGCTGAAGTACGCCTTCACAACCACCCCCGTTTTGGCCCTCCCAGATTTTTCCAAGCCGTTCCAGATCGAGACCGACGCCTCCGGGTTCAGCTTAGGAGCGGTGCTAATGCAAGACAAGCGACCAGTGGCATACTTCAACCAAGTTTTGACAGCCGTGCACGCCTTAAGTCGATTTACGAGAAGGAGTTAATGGCTATTGTCTTGGCCATCCAAAAGTGGCGTCCTTATTTGCTCGGTTGCCCTTTTGTCATACGCACGGACCAGAAAAGTTTAAAGTATTTACTCGACCAGCGACTCGTGAGCGAGGAACACCAAAAATGGATGACCAAGCTCCTTGGTTACCAATTCACGATTATTATATCGGCCTGGTCCAGAGAATAAGGCAACGGATGCATTCTCCTGCGTGTCTTCAGCCGAATGTCACGCGCTGAGTGTCCACAAATGCATGGACTTCGTGGAGGTCGAAGTCGTGATAGAGGCAGATCCGAACACTCGGCGAATCAAGCAAGCAATCCTCGTCGGAGAGGCTGTTCCAGCGGGGTACGAGCTGTTTGAAGGCAAGCTCTTATATCATGGTCGACTCGTCATTCCAGCGGGAGCTCCCTTCATCCACAAAATCTTGAGTGAATACCATCACTCACCGGTCGGGGGCCACGCAGGTGCTCTGCGAACCTTTCAGCGTGCGGCGCTGAATTGGTTTTGGCCTGGAATGAGACGCTCGGTGACTGATTTCGTGTCCAAATGTGAAGTATGTCAATGCTGCAAAACCTCGTCTCTATGTCCATCGGGCCTACTCCAGCCCCTCCCGATTCCCGAGAGGGTATGGGAGGACGTGTCAATGGACTTCATCGAAGGGCTGTCGGTGAGCGACGAAGTAGACTCCATCCTGGTGGTGGTGGATCGTCTCAGCAAATACGCGCATTTTATCGGACTCCGACATCCGTTCACTGCACCATCGGGGGCCAAAACCTTCATCAAGGAGGTGGTTCGCCTTCACGGCATGCCCCGATCCATTGTATCTGACCGGGACGCGATCTTTACGAGCTCGTTTTGGGACGAGTTGTTTAAACTCCACGGAACAGCCATCAAACGAAGCTCAGCCTACCACCCCCAAACAGACAGACAAACCGAGGTCGTGAACCGGACATTGGAGACATACCTTCGGTGCTTCGTGGCTACCATGGGCCGAGTATTGGTATAACACGGCATATCACACGAGTGCCAACACCACGCCTTTTCGAGTTGTCTATGGGCGAGATCCTCCGGCCTTGCTGCCTTTTGAAGCTGGATCGACTAAGGTGGACGCGTTGGACTCCATGTTGATCGAGAGGGACGAGATCTTGGCCGAACTCAAGCGTCAACTCTCTCGAGCACAACAACGAATGAAGTATGTGGCGGATAATCATCGTCGGGAGGTCAAGTTTTCGATAGGAGATCAAGTCTACTTAAAGATCAGACCGTATCGTCAACGCACAGCAGCGGCGCGGGCCAATGCGAAGCTGGCACCGCGCTATTACGGGCCATTTCGGGTGCTACAACGCGTCGGGGAAGTCGCTTACAAGCTCGAGTTGCCAACCTCGACGAAAATCCACGACGTGTTTCACGTGTCGCAGCTACGCCGGGTCATAGGGGACACGGAGACAGTGCACAACCTGCCCACACAACTCAGCGCGGATCGGGAAATAGTATCCACACCGGAGAGGCTTATGGGCGTTCGCACATGAGCAACTCAGGACTCAGATGTGTTGATCCAGTGGCATGGTTTGCCTTTATCCGACGCTACCTGGGAAAGTTTCTCCGACATTCAGCGTGAATTCCCAGAGTTTCACCTTGAGGACAAGGTGAAAAGTTGGGCGGCCGGTATTGATACATCACCACCAACTACCTACAGCAGGAGGAAGAAAGGAGCAGGGAAAGGCCTGGGAATTAAATGGCCAGCCTTAGCTGTGTTGGCTTTTGGGAGACACAAGGGTAGCAGGGTAGTTAAATAAGATATTAGGGGTACTTTGGTAATGGGGGTAGTGGTCTAGTCAGCAAGTTAGTTAGAATAAAAGGCAAAGGTCATGTCACGTGAAGGATTATTCTCTTGTATTTTTGTGTATTTGTCAGAGAGCAAATCAGCGAGGGAAGTTTCTCAGTACCTCCATAGCTCATATGGTGTAATACCTTTTCAAGAGAAATACAAACACCACTGGACGTATATCAAGATATGATATGAATGACAATGAATTGGATATTGATTGAGATATCAGTGACAATAAAAATAAAAAAAAAAATAAAAAATCCTATGAATACAACACCGAAATAAATATTATAGCATATAAGAAAAATGATGCAGAGATGAAATATCATAAAAGAAAGAAACGCTCTGATACCATGTAAATTTAGTAATACACGAATATGGAATTGATTGCTGTGAATTTATTATTGATTATCCTTGAATATATATATATATATATAGATATATATATATAGATATATATATATATATATAGATAGAGATAGATATATATATAGATAGAGAGAGAGAGAGAGGCATAATTACAACAGATTGTGCAAAATAATAGGAAACTCATTAACGAATGTAAAACTGATAATAGACTAACGGGGTATACAAAACTGATATAGCAAAGTATTAGGAAACTAAATATCGTTCAACACACTCGCGTCCCATTTTATTTCCTTCGAACATCTTATTCTCTCTTTCCTTCTCTCATTCTTCCTTTCTCCGGCTCCCTCTCTCTCCAACATTATTACCCTCCCCCCCCCCCCCCCCCCCCCCCCCCCCCTTTGTTCTTTCTCGGTCTTTCTTTATGAAAGAAACGGTGAATGTAACTTCGCTAAAAAAAAACTACAAAAAAAACATTCACTCATGACATGGAACTAAAAAAACATTAAAAAAAAATATGTACTAAAGGTGTTGTCGCTCTTCTTTTAGTATGGTAAACATGAATACATTAATACAGTTTTGGTGGAATCGCTTTGTTGGAATCCCAACACTTGACACGAGTTGTCGTTTGGTGAGCCCCTGAGAAAACGACACACATTTGGGCACTGTTAAGAATCGGCAGAAGAGATCCAATGACCATATTACTATCTCCGATACACCAATGCCCAAAAACGTCAATATACATCCATACATACACATATTATAGATATAACCTTTACAAGACTATATGATTAGAAACCAATTCTTGATAGCACAACATAACAATAATAATAACAAAAAAAAGGCAATTCTTTCTTCTTCATCTTATTGTTCTTCCTCACAAGATGTCTCTAACAAAATCAAGACTCAGAGTGTCCTTGACAATGAGATAAAGACCTAAAAGCACGACCACCATAATCCCGGACGACGTGATTCTCTGCTCGATCTCCATCGGAATCTTCCGACCCCCACGAACGGCCTCGACTGCGATCAAAGCCAAAGACCCTCCGTCCAAAGCAGGCAAAGGAAGCAGATTTACGATCGCGAGGTTTATGTTGAGCAGCGCCGCGAACTGGTAAAGCCCGTCCGAGTTCGATCGCGCCACCTCAGCGCCTACGGCGATGATCGCCACGGGGCCAGAGACTTTACCGGCCGTCTGCGAAAAGTTTGAGAAAGTCTGCCTCAGCCCGTCGACCACGTTAAATGTCAGCCCCGAAAACTCCCTCCACGAGAAGCCAAACGCCTCGGAGACGCTCTTCGGACGGATCTTCGTGAACTTCGTGTTGGGCGACAATTGGACCCCGATCTTTCCCGTCCCGTCCGAGGAGTTTTCGTCCGGCGTCACTCCCACCTCGAAGTCCTTCTTCGCTCGCTCGATCTTGAACATTAGGGTTCTCTTCGGACTCCTTTTGATGGCCTCGACCAGGCTCGAAACCGCTGCCGAGCCGGATTTCGGAAGCTCGGCGCCGTCCACGGCCACGACCACGTCTCCGGGGAAAATTCCGTCTCTCGACGCGGCGGAGAATGGTCGGACTTCCGGGATCAAGACTCCAGGGAAAGCCTCTTGGACCGGAAGGCCGACAGAGAGGATTTGGACGAAGATAATGACGTAAGCGAAGATGACGTTGGCGATCACTCCGGCGGAGATGACGATAGTCCTATCTAAAATGGGTCTGTTTTTCAAGAGGTTTTTGTCGTCCGGTGGGATTTCGCTGTCGGGGTCGTTATCGGGGAAACCCACGAAGCCGCCCAAGGGAAAAGCCCTGACGGAATACTCGACGTTGTTGGCGTTGAACTTGGCTAAGATCGGACCAAACCCTACTGCGAATTTACTTACGCGGATTCCTTGGAGCGTGGCGGCGAGGAAGTGACCGCTCTCGTGGACCACGATGATGGCCGTGAGAACCAGACACGCTTCGAGGACGGACTGAGCGCTCTCGAAGTTTCCGGGGTCGATTCCGGCGAAAGCCCAGGACTTGAAGCTCTCTCTGCTCTTCGGGGCGTGGGACGAGAGAGATGGGTACGGAAATGGAGTTTGGGGTTGGGGTTTTAGTCTGAGGAAGTGGGGTTTGAGTGGGAGGAGAGAGATGGGCGATCTGAGAGAGGACGGTGAAGAAGGGGCGTAGTAAGAAGAGAGGTTTATGACCACCATGGCTGTGTGTGTGTGTGGTGGGATTAGGGAATGGGATTAACAGAGTAAGAATTGGTTTGTGTTTGTGAAAGGAGAGAGAGAAGAGCGTTGTTTTGGATAATTCATTCTTCTTGCTCTCTTCTGTGGACGGGAAGTGAACTCGTCTCTCTCTCTCTCTCTCTCTCTCTCTCTCTCTCTCTTCTCTGTTTTTTTTTTAAATTATTTCATTTGATTTATTATGGTCCAGTATGGCCCAATGGGCCTGAAATTATCTTGCTCTGTGCAGTAGTCGAAATTACCCTGCCTACATCTAATTAGTCATTATTTATTTTAAGAACAGCTCTTTTTCTTCTTGGTTACCGTTTTATTAGACTAAATTTTTTATTGGACGAAAATAAAACTGTAAACTGGGTGAAAATAAAAAAAAGAAACTAACTGATTTTGTAAGAAGTATATAAAAAAAAAAAAATTGGAAATTGCCCACGACTAAAACAGTGCTCTCTTTTTAAGTGCGTGTAATTTTTAAAAAAAAATGTCAAAGATAGGAGAAACCACAATGGAGAAAGATGAAAAAGAATAGGAAAAGAAAGAAGACGAAAAAAAATCAAGAAGCAGAGGAGAAAGAGCAAGAAAAGAAGAAAGAAGAAGGAGGATGTAAAGAGGATGATGTCAAGAGGAAAACGTTCAAGAAGATAGAGAGCCAAAAGAACACAAAGACCAGAATAGGACTCCTGAGGGCTTCCATGATCAAGAAACCACCAGGAATCTAAATTACTCAATCGACAATGCGAGTTGGTTTATGAGGTCAGTGTTGGGAATTAATCATGTTTCACTGACGCAGAAATTAGAATCCTAAACAATTTAGATTCTATGGAAATATGAACAACATATCTAGCTTCTATTAGACATATCAATGAGCTACTATAAAAAAAATAAAAAATAAAAAATAAACTAATAAGAACATTGCTAAATAGAAGGATAAAAAATCATTATGTCATTCTCTCCCGGAGAAAATTTAACAACTTTGCAATCATGAATTCTCTAGGCTTGACGTTTACGACATTCAAAGACTCGATGTTGGATGTCATTACCGAGTACCTCATTTCGCTAAGAAACAAAGAGCCTAATTCTGGTGGCCTATGTCGTTTTGACGATAATATCGGACTCCTATATCTTCTACGTCAATCATACTGTTGAAAAAACAAGTTGGTTTCAAACACAAATAATCGCTCTGATAACAATTGTTCGGGAAGTAAAAGTTGGTATTAAACAAGAACAATCGCTCTGATACTAATTGTTGGAAAATAAGGGTTAGGTATCGAACACGAACGATCGCTTTGATCCCCATCGGTGGGTAACAATAAATCTAATATTAAGACACATACCATAAGAGGGTTTCATTATACATACCTTTCAGCTCAGCTACAGATCCTCCATGCTCTTAGCTATATGGACCTCTTTGCTCTCGGATTCCTCGGTTGCCCCTTGCTCCTTGGATCTTTAGATCTCGAAGCTCGAGATTCCTCGTCGACTCCTTGCTTCTTGGATCTTCGGATCTCCAAGCTCTCGGATTCTTTGGTGGCCCATCAGTTGATTGATACCAGAGTCTTCCAAGATGTAATCTCCAGAAGAATAGAGACCAAGGTGTGGACCAACTCTTCTTCTTACTAATTATTTCAACAAGGTGTCGAAATAATTCTTTCTTTTTTGGGAAGTGGTATGAACGAATTTTTCAACTCTGCGAGAGACGGAAAACGTCAAGACCAAGAGGAATAGGTTTGCCGATATTTCAGTGTGGAATAAGATTATGTTGGATGAATTTTGCACTACCCCAAGCCCCCTATTTGTAGGTTTCTAGCTTACCAAAAATAGAGTATGCACTTTTCTGATTTCCTTTGATTTTATTCTAATTAATATGAAATATTTATTCTATGAATAGAACAAATCAAGTATCTTCTATGTACTTTAATAAATAGAATATCTATATCATAACTGATATATATTTACTTCTCATATTAGAATATATTAATCACACAACTGATTAATATGGAATATCTTCATGACATTTTAATAAATAACATAGTTAATGTATTATTTATTTCTCACAATAAGAGATACTATTCAATAAATAGAATAGTATAGAATATCTCCATGATACTCTCAATAAATAACATAATTAATAAATTATTTGTTAGTCACAATAAGATATACTATTCTATAAATAGAATAGTAGAACATATTTTCATGATACTCTCATAAATAATTACTATATTAAAAAAAAATCACCATATCGTATCATATTCAATACATAATATTTATTTGCTATTTGAAAAAAGTCTCAATTCAATTGGGCTTTGAACAAACAAATCCAAAGCTCATGTACCATGATATACATGTCTACCACAAGCCTTATTGGGAATTTTGGGCTTATATAAATTGCTCATTTACAAGCCCATTTAAATCTAAATGATACTCCGAAGTTACGTAAGCAATTAATAACTTATTCAGAAAATACTTTACTCTGAATGCGAAAAATATTGCAAGCAAGTTGCAGTAGCGAGTCTGTAATCAATTATCTAATTATTATGAGTATCTCTATCCATCTTATTACAGCCACATTGGGGACTATAGACATAGTAACTTAAGCTCCTAAGAATCCGAATAAACATACGAAATCTCTATTTTTTCTTATTCATTCGATTTGTCAATCTCGGCATCGCACTACTAGATGAGCCGAGACTGCACTCTTCTTCTTACTAGATTTATATTTTACTCGATGTTTATGAGCGTCTATTGGTATAATCAGTTTATGAGCTCTATCCTCCAGTTTCATTTCGTATCGAGAAATGTCGATTATTTAGTTATCTTTATGGATACATATGAGCCTTAAGCATAGTTGTTTCCCTAGCGAAAGATTCTTTCGTAGGTACTTACAACGAAAATACGCGCAATCAATCGATTCTAGAATCAACCTTTGGGTGAGTGAACATTGACCTTCTTTCAGGAAGGCTGGATTCCGTATATGTGAATTACTTTCCGTCAAATCAGATCCCTAATTTCCAAGACATTAGTATTTATGCATCTTCAAGTAGCCATTATCGAATCAGTAAAAAAACTCGGTAATACAACATAGAAGTCTGTGATCACTTCAAGATTTAGATCAAGCCTCACTGTGACCATCGTAGCGCCCTCAGTTCATGTGTCGTAACGGTGCTTAAACGACACATCAACAACCAAGGTCTGTCTGGTTCATACACCTACCAAATATGTAGAATGGTCCCTCAAGTGATCAACATATCACTTGTGTTCCACATATGTGATTTTAGATCCAGCTATCCAATCATGGATCAATCACCGATCATGTTTTAGCTCACCGCCCAAACTTAAATGCCCAATATGTATTTCAGTTTAATACAAAGGCTATGAATGATAGTCATTATTAATTCTAACTAGAGAACAACACATTAATCATTAATGCTAATTAAGTAAACTTTTTATTATATTCAGTCATTATCTTCAGTGGACAATATTTCTAACACATACCCTATATATGTTTCAAAGTCTACAGAAGTGTAGGCATTTGCCGCAACATAGAATATCTAGTTAATTTCATTTGCGAGACCTTTAAACTTATTCATCACGTTCTTCAAAAAATGAAACATGCAATAACCATCTTCTGAGGCTCTGAATAACTTTTTAACAATATTAATGATTCCCTAGTTTCTGTAGGACACAACGACCTAATGTTCCTCTCCCCAATTGCTTCCTTTAACGTTGTGAAGAAGTAAAACAACGCTTCATTATATTGTGTATCACCAGCACCAAATGGGAGTTGTTAAAATTGTTCATTTGCATTCTTACCACATGCTGAAAACAATGTGCCTTTTTAATAATTCTTCCAAATGTCTCGTCATAACTACATGCCGACAATACTTCCATCCTCTTTTCTAAGCACTAACAGACATGAAGAGGTGTCTGAAACGATGAGAATGAGAAGTTGTGACAAGGTCGAATGACAAACCTGGATTCATAATCGACACTATGTGTATAAATTTAGGCAGAAATGCGAATGACTCATCCTCAGTATCAAATATAGATGCTAGTGCACTCTGCCTTGACCTCCATATTTTTGTGTAACCCATTTTCACTCCCAAATACTGCTGCATGTAACACATAATGTCTATTGGTTTTCATGGTGAACACGCCAGATCGATATACTTATGTTTGACAATATCGCCTACGAATGTGCACGTAGCCTGGAGATGTTTCCTTATCTGAATTGAGTTGCGCACGTATGCTCATAATCATACCTGGAATAAGATTAGAAGAATATTATTTACGCGATAATTATTTTTGAATCCGTGACGACATTATCACAAAATAACTGTATTTCGTGACGATATTATCACGAAATCACGCTATTTCGTGACGTTGTTGTCATGAAAAAAAGATGTAATCCATGACAACATTGTCATGACAGACAAAATATTTGGTGATAACATCATCACGAAATATCAGTCAAAAAATTAGAATATTGAAGTGAAAAATATAAAAACATTTTTACCTTATCACAACAAAGACTTCAGCTTGATTGTTGGCATTGGTGCCCACAAGAAGAGTAATTGTCATAACTTATATACATTTGATGTAATAAAGTCTCACGAAGACTCTTGCTTGTAACTGCTGAATAATTAATAAAGACTTGAAACTTTCATTCATTCTTCCTTGTTTGTTTAAAGCTTTATGATAAACCTCAGTTTTTAGTCCTTAAACAAACCTAACAACAAATGATGAGTCAAATACAGATTTGCATGAACAAACTCTTCATGGTTTGCTTAAAACAGTATATTCACAATCTAAGGATCAAAGTGTTATTGTTCTAAGTATGATTGTTAGGAGAACCTATGATGTCTGATTATGAGACATAGATAGTTGGAGACTTTATTGTTCTTCCTAGGTATCTTCTAAAGATACTGAATTGACTAGTGCACTTCTAGAGATATTGTAAGAACAAATTATTTAACCTCTTCTATCTCAGAGTCACTATGTATGAGACATGTCATTTCATAGCTTACATACTCTCATTTGAGAAAGTCAGAGTTCTAGATTCACTATGTGATATAGACAAGACCTATTGATGGAGTACTAAGTTATGAAGATGTCATGAACAACTTTGGGAAGATCTCATAGATATGGAATTCATGTACAAAATTGCTGAAATGCAATGTATATAACCTCATGCTTTGTTCCTTGGAATATGAATAAATGAACTGGCCAGTGTCCAAATTGATTCATAACTCTTTTGGATGAATCAATGTGACTTGTTAGCTCCTTGTCAAAACATTGTTTCTAACTTATTCACAAGTGACAAAGAAGTTGAGAAAATAACAATTAGAAGGGCAAAGTGGTAATTTTATAGATCTCATCTAGTTGATGATATTAATGAAGGGTAAACATAGATAATATTCAATGGATCCACTCATCACAATTAAGTAGAATTTTGAGTAGAAAATATCTTCATTTGAGCCGAGGATTTTCAGTGTCAACTCTTTAGTGGAGTCAGTTGACATTAAGCTAGAACTTGGAAAATGTTTGTGAACTGTTGAGTCCAAGTATGCTAGCTCAAGCTTTGTTCATTTCGATCCATGAAGTCACTACCACAAGTCATTAGAGAAGGATTAGTTAAACAAGAAAGCTAAGTCAAAACAAGTTCAAATGTTGAACTAGACAAGTTTTACGAAAATTGTCTAAAGGGTAATTTTGTCCTTTTGGACATAGGATGGTATGAATATCAATAAATAAGTTTTTTTGACATTGTCATATGATGACAATGGGAATTAACCCCACGGCCAAAAAGGTAGAATTGGGCCTTGAGGATTGAATTTCATTTTATGGATTTTATGTGAAAATTCTACATGGGTTTTTTCTTGTATTGTGTTGAACAAATAAAGAAACATCTAGAAGCATGTTCTAGAAGAGATTTTCGTGGCCACCATCAAAAGAAATGGAAATTATTTTGTGCATTGATGTATGAAGATGCTTGCCAAAAAGGAGAAGAGGAAACAAATCTATAGCATATATGCTATAATGTTGGATGGCCACCAAGAGGACAAAAAAGGGAAACAAATTTTCAGCCATGGTATTATTATGATAGGAATGAAAAATAAATATTGTGATGATGATCAGTATGTAATATTCAATAGAAAAGATGAAATTACCTCTTCAAGGCAATCTCTTCTCCTATAAATACCACACCTCATTCACCATGTTGAAACAAGTTTTTAGTCGAGACTTTCTCTCTCTAGCCTTGGCCGCCCACTTCTCTCTCCCTCTCTTCTTCTTGCTCTTTTAATTTGGCACCTAGGTCCTCATTAGACCTAGCGTTTTATATTAGCTCTTTGGCTCTAAGACTAGTTCGTGAGTCTTTGTGTTTAATAGTGCTCACACATAAATCCTTTCTAAACTCAAAGGCTATAGTAGTAGAAACTATCGTGGTTACTCGGATTAAAGAAGACACGAAGAAGACAAGCTAAGTGGAGAGATGAGCGATTCAACCTTTCCAAAAGCTTCTCAACGCTCAAGCTTCAAGCAAGGTGGTATCGAAGTGAAAACTCACTATAGTTTTTTTTTTTTTTTTAGATTACATGTTCATGCACTTTGTCTAGGCAGTAAAATCGTTTTACATGTTTTAAAGAATTTTTTATATTCCGCTGCTTGCTAGAAGAGATAAATTATTCTTAATCCTAGATTTATTCCAACAAATGGTATCAGAGCTATGGTCAAAGTTTAAGCATGTGCAAGTAATTTAAAGTATGAGTATGAAACTTGTTTTCTTAATTTTACTCATGTAATGAATTTTCTAGAATTGGTTTTTAGATTTTTTTTTAATTTATTGCTCAGGCCTTTAAATTAAAATGCATATTGATTTTCTACACTATTGAGATGCTATTAAAACACATTAGAATCAGTTCCAAAATTTTTTAATTTTTGCATAATCAAAATCGTGTTTTGAGAAGTTTTAGAATTTCGGGTAACAACTCAATAAACATTTCGTTACACTTAACTCTTTTGCACTTTTGTGCTCGGCCAAATTTCTGTCCGAAATACCTTGAACTTAAGAATACCTCTCAGTAAAGCGAGTGTATCTCTCTGCTCGAAACTCGGATTTGAATGGTTCTTAAACCAAATTATAGGCATGTTGGTCTACTTTCCAAATCATTTGGAATTAGCTTAATTGGACATCGGAGCCGCTGTCTACGGTATTTTTACTCTGAGGTGTGTTTGCTATCCGGGATTTCAGGATTACTGAAAATTTTGGATTCCAGATCCCATTCCGAGAGTTCTAGAACTCAAATGGAAAAATTTCCTTGAGAAATTTTTTTTTCTTCAAGTATAATAAACATAATGTGTAAGATTGAAATTTTTTGATATTTCGAATATTTACTTGAAATTTAGACTTTATAAAAACTAGTTTGAATTTTGAAAAATTGTTTTCATTTTCGAACTTGAAAATGTTTTGTCATCCAAATCAAATTTGTTTTTCAAAATACTTTCAAAACTATATCTATATCACTTATGTTCAAAACTTATTACTCTTGAAAATTTAAGTGGGAGGTCTTTTCGAAGACTAATTGGCAAAAAGATGCAAGAAGATGTGTAATCTCAAACTTCAAGTGTTCAGGTGAGTTAAAAGTTAAAACTTCTCTCACATACGTTCACTAGTAGAAAATAGGAAATGTTTGAGTATGTACCTTGTGCCTTTATGCACTAACACTGCTCTCCCTTGAAACATGTCGATCTAGGAATCAGTTGCTAGAATTCCACTCTATCTCTCTATACAGTAGGAAACGTGTTTCCGAACATATAAGAGATGATGTGCCAACTCTAAAAACTAAGTGGGAGGGTTATACTTGTTGTTGACAAACCACAATCTCCAACCCTAATGAAAAGTGCAATTGTCACCAGACTAAGAGTCACCCTCATGGCCCTCTCTTAAATGAGAGTATTCAACGGTGCTTTGCTCAGATCATTGCTGTAAGAGCTACATCCGAGAGTGAAACAATGAGACAAGGCCTCCCCTCGGTGGATCGTTTATCAAAGTAGATCTCATGGACTAAGTGGTTGGTTACACACTTAGACTCAATCCCTAGTAATCCTCCTTCGAGGCCCTACGAAAGGATATGAGTGATCAAACTTTTTTACAAGGTGGCTAGTCAAATTGATGTATTGACATCTTGGCTATGCATTAATGATGAGTCATTTACTTATGAAAGGAGACTCTTTTAGGCCTTCCCTCGAAGGAGTAAAGTATCATTTCGTTCATAACACCTTTGGATTTCGTCTGTCTTGTTCATCCTAAAAAGTTAAACAAACTTAAATCCTTAACCAAAAGACTAATCATAAACTTGTTTCAAATTATTTTCAACAAGATGTCTCTCAACCCTCTCTTAACCATCCTTTCATCAAACAAACTCGAAGGCAAAAACTACGTTGATTGGAAACGTAACCTCGACATCGTCCTTACCGTTGACAAGCACAAGTGGTACTCATCACCCCATGTCTTCCTCAGACGAATGATGATTTGACTCAAGAGGACAAAGACGCCTTGGCGATCTGGCTCCGCTCCGATGAGATTGCGATGTGCTATATCTTAGCATCTATGAACAATTTGCTCTAGCAGGAGCATCGTGACGTTGAGACAGCTGTTGACATGTTCTATAATCTCCATGATATGTTTAGAGGGCAAGGGCATCAGGCCAGACAGCAAGCAGTCTGGCGGTTTATGAACTGTCGCATGAAGGCTGGGACTCCTGTAAGAGACCATATGATGCTGATCATTAGTTATCTGAATGAAATGGAAATCCTAGGATCGGAGATTGATAGAGAGACTAAAATAGATATGACCTTGGAAACTCTCCCCGAATCTTTTGATACCTTCAAGCTGAACTATTCTATGAATAAGCTAGAGTACACTGTTACTGAGCAAATGAAGGAGCTTCACAATGCTGAAGGTGTCACTAAGAGAAAGAGGAACCAGGAAGAGGCTCATGCTACTGAGCACAAAGCCTCCACTTCTGGATCTAAGAAGAAACCTCACAAGGCCGAGAAGAAGAACCAAGGCAAGGTTCAGAAGAAGAAGAAGCCTTGGGAAATCAAGGACAAGTCTAACCACATATGCCACTACTGCAACGAACCCGTACACTGGCGCATGAACTGTCCTGCCTACCTCAAAGCTAAGGAAAAAGGTATTGTACTTATTAACAAAGCATTCTTAGTAGCTGATAATGTATCAACGTGGATTCTTGACTCCGCTGCTACTAACCATATTTGTTGTTCCTTGACTTGTTTCAGGAAATGCAAAATCTTAGTGGAATGTGACTTCTCCTTCATATGGGGTGATGGGAGTTCAGTGTCAGCAAAAGCGGTGGGATCAGTGACGTTATCTTTTGAAGATCGAAATTTAAATTTGAATCTTGTTTATTTTATTCCTTACTTCGGGAAAAACTTGATATCTGTTGCTCGTCTTTATGAGCAAGATTATTGTTAAAAGTTTATTAAGAGTGGAATTCAAATTTCTCTTTCCAATAATTCTTTCGTCACTGATGCATGTTTGAAGAATGCTCTTTTTTACATTTATCCCACGCAACCTTCGCTTTTAGACACTAATATAGATAACGATCTAGTTAGGGAGCCAAAAAGGATCAAACTTTCTGATTCCTCCCACCTAATAAAATCAACATATCTCTGGCACTTAAGACTTGGTCATATCAGTCTAGACATGATTAAGAGACTTGTGAGGGACGGTCCACTCCTAGCCTCTGCAATAGGTTCATTTCCTACTTGTGAATCTTATATAGATGGAAAAATGACTAAACGACCTTTCTCCGCTAAGGGTCGAAGAGATGCTGAGTTGTTGGAACTCGTACATTCTGATGTAAGTGGTCCGCTCAGTACACAGGTACAGGAAGAATACGAAACTTCGTTATCTTCACTGATGATTACTCGAGATACGATTTTGTCTATCTGCTCAAACACAAATCCGAGACCTTTGGCGTATTTAAGGTCTTCCGGGCTTTAGTGGAAAAGCAAACTGGCAAACAGATCAAAACCCTTTGATCCGATCGATGTGGTGAGTATATGTCTAGAGAGTTGGATGACTTTCTTAAAAAAGAAGGTATCGCTTCTCAGCTTATAGCACCTCGCACACCTCAGCAAAACGGAGTGTAGAGAGAAGGAACCAAACTCTAATGGATATGGTTAGATCGATGAAGAGTTACTCATCACTCCCTCTTTTCTTTTGGGGATATGCCCTCAAAACAACAGCTTACATTATGAACCAAGTCCCGTCTAAACGGTTCCTGGTACTCCTTATGAATGATGGTCTGCTCGTAAACTAAATCTAGGCCACATTAGAATTTAGGGTTGCCCTGCACATGTGCTAAGGAAAAATACTAGCAAGTTGGCTAGTAGGTCATAATTATGTCTGTTTGCTGGATATCCGAAGGAAACCAAAGGTTTCACATTCTATAGTCCCGAGGACAACAAAATGTTCATTAGCACGAATGCTCATTTCCTTGAGGAGGACTTTATACAAGATGTAAAATCTAGAAGCAAAATTGTGCTTAAAGAAAAGTTGGGTAAGGATGCTTCTACCTCATCTGTAAGAACTGTTCTTACCCCAATTGAAACACAATCTAACTCATAAGAATCTCGTCAGGTAGTGCTTCGACGTAGAGGGAGGGCTTCTCAAAAGCCTGACAGGTACATTGTTGGAATCGATCTAGGGTTTAAGAAAATAATTAACGCTTCGGTAAGCGGCCGAATTTTAAAAATTTTCTTTTACAAGTAAAACCAGTTTTTACTAACCTAGACAAAAGAGCAAGTACACGTAATTAAAAACTATTGTGAGCATAGAAGTTTACTAACCTTTCTTGAAGTTTGAACTTTGAGAAGCTTTTGGAAAGTTTGCTACGCTCGTCTCCCCTCGCAGCACGTCTCTCTTTCTTTCCTCGGCACCTCGAGCAACCACGAAAGTTTCTATTGTTGTCAATGGTGCCCACAAGAAGAGTAGTAGTGTCTATTGATGTACATTTGATGTCATATAGTCTTACGAAGACTCTTGCTTGTAATTGCTTATTCATTAATAAAGTTGAAACGTTCATTCATTCTTTCTTTGTTTGAAGCTTTATGATAAAACTTTAGTCTTTTAGTCCATAAACAAACTTAACAACTTACGAAGAGACAAATGTAGATTTGCATGAACAAACTCTTCGTAGTTTGCTTAAAACGATATATTCGCAATCTTAGGGTCAAAGGACTATTGACCTCAGTATGATTGTTAGAAGAATCTATGATGTCTGGTTATGAGGCATTGAGAGTTGGGGACTCTATAGTTCTTCTAGGTATCTTCCGAAGGTACTGAATTGACCAGTGCACTTCTAGAGACAATATAAGAACAAACCATTTAACCTCTTATGTCTCAAAGTCACTATGTATGAATTGCATCATGCTTACCTTAATCCTGAAATGAGACATGCCATTTCACACCTTAGTATTCTCATTTGAGAAAGTCAAAGTTCGGACTCACTATGTGATTCCGAACAAGGCCTATTGGTGAAGTACTAAGTTGTGAGTCTGTCATGAGTAACTTTGTGAAGTTCTCATAGATATGGAATTCATGTACAAGATTGCTGAAATGCAATGTATGTCACCTCATGCTTTGTTCCTTGGAGTGTGAATAAATGAACTGGCCAGTGTCCAAATTGAGTCCTGACTTTTTTGGATGAAACAATGTGACTTGTTAGCTCCTCGTCAATACATTGTTTCTAACTTATTCACAAGCGACAAAGGAGTTGAGGAAATAACAGCTAGAAGGGTAAAATGGTAATTTAGTAAATCCCGACTAGCTGATGACATTCATGAAGGGTAAACATAGATAATATTCAGTGGATCCGCTCATCATAATTAGGTCGAATTCTTGAGTAGAAAATAAATTCATTTGAACCGAGAGATTTTCAGTGTCAGCTCTTTAGTGGAGTCAGTTGGCATTAAGCTAAACTTGGAAAAGGTTTGTGAACTTTTGAGTCCAAGTGTTTAGCTCAAGCTTTGTTCATTTGGGTCCATGAGGTCACTGTCACGAATCACATCGATAGGAATAGTTAAACTGGAAGCTAAGTCAAAACAAGAACGAAGATAGTTAAAAGGGTATTTTTGTCTTTTGAGACATATGATGAAATGAATGTCAATAAATTTTTTGACAAGTTCATTTGATGACTTAATGTCACTCGGCCATAACTTGATTATTGGGC